>NW_028317898.1:4825593-5132881 GCF_062004578.1 Staurois parvus | reverse complement strand
GATTGCAAGCTCCTTGAGGGTAGGGTCTGATGTGAATGTGTAACATATATGTAAAGCACTATATAAGTACACATAATAAATATATATATATAATATATGTGTATTTCCACTATATTTTTAGCTATTTTTCCTTTAAAATGTGGAAATACGGCAGTGCATGTATAACGTTTTATGTTTTTAGTTCATCTGCTGTTCATGAATGTTCCATCTCCTATTTCTATGATGAAAAATTGCACAGAAATGCCTGCATCACACCTGTGTTAAAAGCACGTGACTCACTTGAGTATAAATGGGCCCCATAGCACCAATACATTCTGTGTCTTTAACAGGAGAGAGACTAGGAAGAAATGCATACTAAAAAAAGGCTCTTTTTGTCAATAAAATATGTTTTATAGGATAAATAAACAGAATCTGACTAAAGAAGACGCTGTAGCCTTGAAATTGTGTGTATAACACCATCTCTGGATGAATTTTGAAGCCTGCTCAATAAAATACTTCACATTCTTTTGAAGGATACAGTTTAGGCAAGTGGGAAGAAGCAAATGCAAAAGCAATTGGCACTGTATTTTAGCTGACTATAAATGAAATTCAGCAAAGTTCTAGCAAGCTCTGACTTCTTATTCTTAAGTAACCTATACCTCACACTTGTACTCTACATTAAATTTGCAAACAAAACATTTTTCAAACAATTGCTTACAACAATAGAATCTCATAGCTAACAGCAGATATATAGCATTAGCATTCAAAAACCAGCTCAGTTTTAAAGTTTTGTTGAGCACAGATGTTCAGACCTTATTGGATTTGGCTGTTTTTGACATTAACTGCTTTTGAAAATTGAGTCTTGTATCCGAGGTGCTAGGAATATTGTTACATATAGTTTTGAGCAGTTATTAAAATACTGGACAGCTCACAGTATGAGAAGGGAAAGCAGACCAATGAGAGGCAAACACGGGTTAACACAAAACTACCCTATTGATTAAAACAGCCTTTCTCAACCAAGGGTCTGGATAACTCTAGGATTCCTTCTGAGATTGCTAGGGGGTCTTTGAGCAGTGAGCTATGGAGAATTGATCTCCTGCTTACAATGACCAGTAATGCAAGGTGGCACTCATAAACTGGCCACCAATGCAAGGTGGCACTAAACAATAGTGCAGGGCTAAGATAAATTAGAATGTATGTGCAATACAATAATGAAATGCAAATATATCAAACTCTTATGTGTCATCACAAATGTAAAAAATAAATGAATTCCAATGTAAAGCCAAAAACTGGGAATTCAGTGGTTCTTTGATTATGAAGGAAATGACAGATGTAGATACCAAACGCCACCAAAACCTCTTAATGATGAACCACACAGAAACTCGGTGTACAACAAAGGGAGGATGCCCAATTAAGAGTGGTCAACACGCGCTTGTGTATCAATCCAAGATATCCAGCTTTCCTTAAAACCACATGTCAAGCGATGGTACTGCTGTGTTATATCAGATCATAGCATATATAGTTGGACATAGTATCATGAAAAAGAAAAAGACGGGCTCTCCATAATGTAGTCCAGATTAAAGCACAAATGTAATGTGGTAAATGCACTTAGAATGAAAAGATGACAACAAAGCACTTCATATCATATAAACAACTCGTATTCCAGAATCCAAGATGGCGGCAGCGGGATCACGTATGAGTAGTGGCGTGCGTTCCATCTGTGCCCTACTAGTTTCATAAAAGATGACGTCGTTAGAAGCACGGGAAACATGCTGCCACTCATCCCTTTTATACAAAACATAGGTGGCATTCTTACACTGTCCACTAATGAAAGGGAGCACTTTTGTACTGGCCACTAATGCAAGGGGGCACTTCTATACTGGCCATGAATGCAAGCAGTAAAGTCTACACTGGCCATAACTGTAAAGGGCACTCCTACACTGGTCATTAATGCAAGCGGGTGCCTCTGCACTGGCCACTAATGCAAGGGGGCACCTCTACACTGGTTACTGCTGCAAGGGGCACTCCTAAACTGGCCACTAATGCAAGGAGCACTTCTACACTGGCCACTACTGCAAGGAGCACTTCTACACTGGCCACTACTCCAAGGGGCACTCCTACACTGGTCACTAGCGATGGGCCAAACACCACCCCGTACAGTTCGCAGTCGAATATTCAAACATACTGAAAGTTCAACCGTGAACTTAGAACAGGGACAATTTACTGAGCGGTATCTTACCACATCTGAGTATGCCGTAAGATATTGCTCAGCTACTAAAATACCACATGAGTTATATTATTAAGTCATGCGGTATTTTAGTAGTAAAACATTCTTTAATGTTTCAGCTGTCAGTGGGGTTCCCCGCTGACAGCTGAATGTCAAAAGAATTGTCAGCATTGCCCAACAATTCAAACTTTTTTTTCAAAAACGGCATGGGGTACCCCTCTCATCCATACCAAGCCTACGCCAAATTTTTTTTAAAAAGTGTGACCCCCCCCAAAATCCAGGCCAGACCCTTATCCAAGCATGCAGCCCGGCAGGTCAGGAAACAGGTGGGGGCTGCTTTGGGGACAAGGGCCTCTTCCCCACAACCAGTTGACAGTTATTAAATACTGTGATGATGTCACAAGGGGCGGGGTTACCTACGCACCCTTGTGACATCATCATGCTGTGTGATTTTTTGCCAAAGCAGCTCTTGCTGACCCTCTGAATGCCTGTTCGCATTGCCTGCAGACTAAACAACAGTGGTTTAGTGTGCAGACAGCTTTCCATTCTGGCTGCAATGAGATGATGCTGGAGGGCGGTGTGATGTGCATTTTGATTTGAAGCGCAAAAAGTGACGGTGTATTGTGCTGCTGTACAGTGACATGTGGTCCCTTCCTGTGCACTGTGATAAAATGCAGCATGTCTGCTTTTTTTTGCAGCTCATTGAACCACTGAAATGTGAGCAGGGCACATAGAAAACAATTGTTTTCTTTCGGGTGTGTGTTAAAATGCAGGTAGTGACCAGGACCTGAAAAGTGATCTGTGGTGGATTTCTTTTCAGAGGGCATTTGTCAGCCAGTGAGAGGGCAATAGGTTGCCTCCTCACCACCTGTTTTAACCCTGAAAATACCACTCCACCATGCTGCAATCTTGTGCCATGCATGCAGCATTTACTTATTTATTATAAGTACTTATATAGCGCCATCAATTTACAAGCACTTTACATATATATTGTACATTCACATCAGTCCCTAACCCTCAAGGGGCATACAATCTAAGGTCCCTAACTCACATTCATACATACAAATACTAGGGCCAATTTAGACAGGATCCAATTAACCTACCAGCATGTCTTTGTAGTGTGGGAGGAAACCAGAGTACCCGGAGGAAACCCACGCAGGCAGAGGGAGAACATGCAAAATCCAGGCAGAAAGTGCCGTGGCTGGGATTCGAACCAATATGCTAGTACTGCCAGGTGGAAGTGCTAACCATTTAGCCACTGTGCAACAGGGTCACATTCCCTTAAATTCATTGTGCTTAGTGAAGGTACTGCCCACCAAACATGACAGCGGTTTCATTTTTGTTGCAGTACGTGTACAGCCCTAAGTGGCTACATGCCCTTGCTTAGGTGGGCAGTAAAATCGCAGCTCAGTCACCTGTATTTGTTGTGTTCTGGTCGCACTTCTGAATGAGCCCTTAATGAGATACATTAGGACCATCTAGAGCAGGGTTTCTCAACCAGGGTTCCTCCAGAAGTTGCTGGGGGTTCTTGGAGCAATGAGAAATGCCTGCCTCCCAGATAAGTTCCCACTGAGACCATTGATCCTTTAAGATGCACATATCTATAAGGGGGGAATTCTTCTCACTGACCATTACACTAATGTACCATGAGTTGTAGATTTAGTAATTTTTACTAGGGGTTACCTGAGATTGGAAATTTTGTTCAAGGGTTCCTCTGTGTTGAAAAGGTTGAGATAGGCTGAACTAGAGCCGGGCAAATTGCCTTCTGTCTGCTGACAGTATGGTCATCAATGACAGGGCTCTGTGTACACCATTCACTTTTATTAAAAAGACCAAACAAAGCATCCTTTGTATATAGGTATATTCTTCCCAGGCTACCTGACGTCTGGCCAGGAAGAATCAGCAAGAAGGAGCACAGAAGTAGAAAGAGGATCATGTACATAACTGTTATAAGTAAATAGGTAGAACAAGCATAAAGAGGCTTTACCAATAAATAATTCAGAGTGATAAATCAAATAGTAGTCTAGATGGATTCATAAAGAGTGGATAAGAATGCGAATAAGCAGAAGCAGTCCTTATACTTTATACAATATAGTTCTGAAAGAGATACAGTACATATTCATAGATCACTGGAAGCATTAGATGCTAATTGACAGCCTGATGGAACAGAAGGAGGTGTTCCTGCGTTAAGGTGTAACAAAGGAGCGACCTTGGATGTAAGAGTGGGAGGTTGTAACAAGGCAGATCATTGCAGATGTGAAAACACGGTGTGAAGAGGAGGCAAGGGAAGAGCGATAAATAGGTTCTGCATTACTCAAAGTCTTGACGTTGAGGAAAAGAAATGGAATTTAAAGGGGTTATATGATCACATTGTACACTTGCCCTTTATAACATCAGTATTGTAATAACAATACAAATAATCCTTTTTTCTGACAATATAACCTTACTTGAAAAATCTCCTTTCATTTTGTGAGTTCTGCCTGTCTTCTGGCCATCTCTTTCCACAATTTTGTGGATTCCCAGCATGCTTTGCAGCTTCCCCTCTGCTGTATACTTTCAACTTTGAGTGACTACATATCCCATGGTATGTTGCTGCCTGCAAGCAGTGATTCCTGTACTAAATCCGCTTCCTGAAACTCCTCCTCTCAGCTGCTCTGTATTTCAGAAGGCAGGCTCTGTGAAATGTGTGACACTGCAGGGCCTACTCACAGGACATAGTGAAAATGAGTCACAGAATTCAAGGAAGTAAGGTCCTTTTCACACAGGCGGACTCCGCCAAGGAAATCTACCTACCCAGTGGGGGATATGTCCGCAGATCCACATGAGCAGGCGGATGACAGGTCCATGTCTGCTTCACTTTTGCATAGTGGACACGGACACAGCTCTCTGTCCTCTATGGGGTGTCGGATGTAAACAGACCGCTTGTCTGGTTACATCCGACCGTCATCTGATTCGCTAAATGGATGGAGAACAGATCTCACATCCCAGATGGGGCACAGATCCCCCTTCTGCCCATGTTTTTAGAAGATCAGATCAGATCGGATGCAGGTGGGTTCAAATGAACACGACCGTTAGCATTCGCTTCCCCATAGATTAAAAACAATAGATGGTTCGATCGGGTCCGCCTGAAAAACTGTCAGGGCCTGATCAGTCCACCTGTGTGAAAGGGGTCTAAGTGTGTTGGGATCTTCACAAACATCAAGGCTATTCATAGTAGGCTATTCACTAGATTGTAAGCTCGAAAGAGCAGGGCCCTCGAACCCCACGTGTATCACATTGCACTGTTATTGTACTGTCCCATGTATTGTCTCCCATTGTAATGTACAGCGCTGAGTGAACTGTTGGCGCTTTATAAATACTGTATAATAATAGTAATAGGAGAAGGCTAGAAATAACTGAAATACAACGTGGAAATGAACATATGATTTTACATTTTGAACATAGACACACTTTAATCTAGTTCTAGACAGTTTTTTTAGTTTCTTAGGAGCTATTGCGGGATTTCTTACTTGAATGAAAGTGGTATGATTTGGAGGTTTGAAGTAGTGTGTGGAGGATAAAGCAGAATCACACAGGACACCTAGATAGTTCGCATGTTGACTAAGGCTCCATGTACACTGCAGGTGATAAACTCACATTTAAGAGCTTTTCTGCGTTTTTTTCAGCAGCCCCTGAACTCTCCCTAATGGTTTCCTATGTATCCATGTACACTATGTTGTTTACATGCAGTTGAGTTTACAGTGGTTTTTTTGAACGCACCAAAGTTGCGTTCAGGAGTAGATTTTATCAGCGTTTCAGACTCCAAATGCTTGTAAATGTGTGTAAACGTGGCTAAACACGGCTAACCGTGTTAATAATTGTGTTTGGAAATAGTTTTAACTCTTCCATTTCTAGATGCTGTCCAGAGCCTTTTTGTCATCATGAAAAATGCATGCAAAGCATTTTCCCGCTACTCAATGGACCTGGTACACCATACTTTGAGGTTTCGCATGAAAGAAAATATGTTAGACACTGCTGCAATAATTTCTGCACAGAAATGAGCTGGAACACATCCAAACACCACAAAAAAAAAAGACAGCGAATCTCAAAAAATACTGCTCTCTCTGCTTCTGCTCTCTCTATTTCTTTCAAAATGTCTGAAATAGTTAATTTTTTACTGTTTTTCAGTGCATTCTGGGCATTTTGGAAGGTCTCCTGAGATTATCTTTAAAAAAACGCTTCTAAACTCAAAGGCTCATAAACGGACATAAACTTGGTATGCAAACGCAGCTAAACAGATGTTTTTTAACCTACATTTTCCAGCAGTCAGTTTCCATCGTTCAGAAGTGTTTTCCAAACGTCCTGTGTACATGGAGCCTAGGAGTACTTGCAGATGGTACTGATATACATTAGATTCCTGGCAGAAACTTTCTGCATAAAAACACAAGGATGGGCTGTATATTGAGTGCATGTATTAACAGATACATGTACACACACACTTAAAGATTTTTAAATCTTTTCTTGGGTTGTGCCTTACACACATACACTCAGATTTTTATGTATATGCATGTGTTTGCACATATACAGTATTTGTATACGTACGTGAAATACTGTCCAGCAGCACACATTTTTGCATTTTTTTTTTTACTGATCTATATGCACTGCAAGTTTATATGTCTGTATGTACAGGCCCATTAAAAACAATGGGTTTCATTTACATCAGTAAAGAAAAAATTACTTGAATGTCTAAAAACATGGTGTTTTTAGGCATTTGTGTGCAAGAGGCTTAGCGAGTATTCAAGCATAGCTGTAGCAAATTACTAAACTATTAGAACTCAGGTTAAATTCATACTTTTTTTATTTTTGGATGGTAGCTATTGTGGTGTCCTTGCCGTTTTCTTTTTCTCTTCTTTTCAATACATGTTTTGTGGTGAGAACCATTCACTTACTGGTGGACAGCACTGTCATTTATTCATTTGTGGGATTCCATAGACCAATTTTCCCCTTTTTTGTTTGTTGTAAAGTCATACTAAGCCTTATTTTTTTTTATTCAAAGTTATTAAAAGGTAAATTAAACCCGAACTGTTGTAATTGCCAGTTGTTCACAGAATCAGCAAAAGAAGGATACTGTCAGGGACAGACCTAATTTTCTATAACACCCCTGCTCCAAAAAAGTCATGTATTGTTGCTTATTAATCATTAGATGTGGTGGCTGTATTTGTTTTCTTTTTTGTCGTCTTTTCACTTGGTGAGCTGGCCAGGCACACCTCCTGTATTACAGTGCATAAGCTCTGGATAAAGGAGCACAGGGGGCACTTTTGTGCAGAAGCCTTGCCAATCTGGGGGGAGTGGGGGTGTTAGATGTTTCATTGCAGTTTTAGATATACTAACAAATTGAAGCCAAACTACAGTTCACACTCTATAAACAGTAATTTTTTTTCCTATTGGAAGAAAGGTTTTATACAAATAAATAAAATCTGACCATTGTAACTGCCCTGTCAGTGTTAAGTATCTGCTAGATCTGCAGAATAGCTTATTCTGTTGAAAAACAACAGACTTACTGGCCAGATCACCAGGTAAAAATAAGGGAAAGAAAGTCTAAAAAAAAAAGATAAAACAAATGCAGCCACCACATCAAAGAACGGGTAAGCTGCAATATAACAAATGTTTGCTTTTGGGTGTAAAACCACTTTGAAAAAAAAAAGGCAGATATAATGCAGGTAAATAACTTTTGATTTGCAGATTTATTACTGACATTTGTGTTTTGGCTTATGTTCTCCTTTAAATAAAAGTGGAGTTTTATTTTCTGAACAATAAATAATAAAATCATACCATAAAACAGGCACAAGCTGACCTCAGATCTAAATTTCTTTATAATATAAAATTTAAAAAAAAAGAAGAAAAACACAATTGGCTGAGAATTTTACTGGGTCCAAAGTAGATTTGTTCAACATAGAAATGTTATGTGATTTCTTCCTAAGGCTACAATTTCTTGTGCTTTAGAAGTGTAGACAAGATTAGACTGAGCTGATACAAAGAGTATCCACAGAACCGCTCTTGACATTTCTCCAATGTCACCTTGCATGCAGTCTTAAACGCTAAACATAATGCATTAGCTCTTACCCCCCCTCGCAACACCTCCAACCTCCAAACCACAAGATGACCCTCTTGTATGTACGCTATCTGAACGAGTGTTTCAGGTCAGGGCCTATCACAGCTGTCATCACAGTTCCACTGAGGATGAAAGGATAAAAGGTGTCAGAAATTCAGCTCTAGGCTTCAAGAAAAGAGAGAACCTTTACAATATTTATTTACACAGAGATCCTTAAATAACATATTTTACTGATTTGCCTGTAGCCTTGAAGTCTCTACGTCTGAGATGCATTTTCAAGTGTGAAATCTTTTTCAAATGCTCCCAGTGCTCACTGAGTTTTTAATCTGCTTTTTTCCCAGTAATCTTAATTTCTCTCCTTTCTTATTCATGTCATTTTTTGATCTCCTTAATGGACGTTATTTTTTTTCCCCAGGTAAGCCATCTTTATTTCTCCGTCAGGCCCCCTGCTAATTTTTAAATAGTTTCT
Source organism: Staurois parvus (assembly GCF_062004578.1). Lineage (NCBI taxonomy): Eukaryota > Metazoa > Chordata > Amphibia > Anura > Ranidae > Staurois > Staurois parvus. Next base: position 5,124,115 of record NW_028317898.1, on the reverse strand, counting down.
TATTTTGTTTCACCGTTTCTATGGGCACAATCTGTAACAATCACTTCTAGCAAAACTGTTTTCTAACTCTTTATAGAAACTATGAATGTTTGCAGACTATAATGGTAATCAATAGAGATGAGCGAATTATTCAAAAATTCGATTCTGCTGATTCGCCGAATTTGCGGAATAAATTCGATTCGATGCGAATTTATTTGCTGCGAATTTAACTTATTAAAAGGGTTTCTAGGCTTCAGAGAGCCTTTATATTAGTGCAGAACACTGTACCTTTAATTTAAATGCCCTTGGAGTCTGCTGGGGAAGAGAAATAATACTGTCAGTCAGTATGACATGCAGATGAGTGCCGTCGATCTTAGAATCACCGCACACTTCACTCATTTGGGCAGTCACGGGGCCAAAACCAGAGTGTGGAGCCACAGTGTGGCGGTGGAGGCAGCAGCAATGGGAGGCCATACAGCACCCTATGACAAAATGGAACCCACCAGCAGTGTGAGGAGACCTGAAAGTGGCACATGGCAGAGTGTGGCGATGGAGACAGCAGCAATGGGAGGCCGTACAGGGACCCATGACACACTCTGGACCTGGCAGCAGCATGAGGAGGCGGTACAGGGGCCCATGGCAGAGTGGCGAAGCGTAAGCAGCTTAAATTGAAGGCCATACAGAGGCCTATGTTAAAAAGTCCCCCCAGCAGCAGTGTGGGGAGACGACTATCAAGAGTCCAATGGCAGAGTGGCGGAGCAGAAGCAGCTTCAATTGAAGAAGAAGAGGATGAGGATGAAGAAGAAGAAGAAGAAGAAGAGGATGAGGATGAAGAAGAAGAAGAAGAAGATGAGGATGAAGAAGAAGAAGAAGAAGAAGAGGATGAGGATTAAGAAGAAGAAGAAGAAGAAGAAGAAGAGGATGAGGATGAGGATGAAGAAGAAGAAGAAGAGGATGAGGATGAGGATGAAGAAGAAGAAGAAGAAGAAGAAGAAGAGGATGAGGATGAAGAAGAAGAAGAAGATGAGGATGAAGAAGAAGAAGAGGATGAGGATGAGGATGAAGAAGAAGAAGAGGATGAGGATGAAGAAGAAGAAGAAGAAGAAGAGGAAGAAGATGAGGATGAAGAAGAAGAAGAAGAAGATGAGGATGAGGATGAAGAAGAAGAAGAAGAAGAGGATGAGGATGAAGAATAAGAAGAAGAAGAAGAGGATGAGGAAGAAGAAGAAGAAGAAGAGGATGAGGATGAAGAAGAAGAAGAAGAAGAGGATGAGGATGAAGAAGAAGAAGAAGAAGAAGAAGAAGAAGAAGAGGATGAGGATGAAGAAGAAGAAGAAGAAGAAGATGAGGATGATGAAGAAGAAGAAGAAGAAGAAGAAGAAGAAGAAGAAGAGGATGAGGATGAAGAAGAAGAAGAAGCAGAAGAGGATGAGGATGAAGAAGAAGAAGAGGATGAAGAAGAAGAAGAAGAGGATGAGGATGAGGATGAAGAAGAAGAAGAAGAGGACGAGGAAGAAGAAGAAGAAGAGGATGAGGATGAAGAAGAAGAAGAAGAAGAAGAGGATGAGGATGAAGAAGAAGAAGAAGAAGAAGATGAGGATGAGGAAGAAGAAGAAGAAGAAGAAGAAGAAGAAGAAGAAGAAGAAGAGGATGAGGAAGAAGAAGAAGAAGAAGAAGAAGAAGAGGATGAGGATGAAGAAGAAGAAGAAGAGGATGAGGATGAAGAAGAAGAAGAAGAAGAAGAGGATGAGGAAGAAGAAGAAGTAGAAGAAGAAGAGGATGAGGATGAGGATGAAGAAGAAGAAGAAGAAGAAGAGGATGAGGATGAAGAAGAAGAAGAAGAAGAAGAAGAAGATGAGGATGAAGAAGAAGAAGAAGAAGAAGAGGATGAGGATGAAGAAGAAGAAGAAGAAGAAGATGAGGATGAAGAAGAAGAAGAAGTAGAAGAGGAAGAAGAAGAAGAAGAGGATGAGGATGAAGATGAAGAAGAAGAGGATGAGGATGAGGATGAAGAAGAAGAAGAAGAAGAAGAAGAAGAAGAGGACGAAGAAGAAGAAGAAGAAGAAGAAGAAGAAGAAGAAGAAGAAGAAGAAGAAGAAGAAGAAGAATAAGAGGAGTAGGATGAAAAAGAGGAAGAAGAAGAGGATGAGGATGAGGATGAAGAAGAAGAAGAAGAAGAGGATGAGGATGAAGAAGAAGAAGAAGAAGATGAGGATGAAGAAGAAGAAGAAGAAGAGGATGAGGATGATGAAGAAGAAGAAGAAGAAGAAGAAGAAGAAGAAGAAGAAGAGGATGAGGATGAGGAAGAAGAAGAAGAAGAAGAAGAAGAAGAGGATGAGGATGAAGAAGAAGAAGAAGAAGAAGAGGATGAGGATGAAGATGAAGAAGAAGAAGAGGATGATGGTGAGGAAGAAGAAGAAGAAGAGGAGGATGAGGATGAAGAAGAAGAGGATGAGGATGATGAAGAAGAAGAGGATGAGGATGAAGAAGAAGAGGATGAGGATGAAGAAGAAGAGAATGAGGATGAAGAAGAGGATGAGGATGAAGAAGAAGAAGAAGAAGAGGAAGAGGATGAAGAAGAAGAAGAAGAGGATGCGGATGAAGAAGAAGAAGAAGAGGATGAGGATGAGGATGAAGAAGAAGAAGAAGAAGTAGGATGAAAATAAGTTCCTTCACATTTACAGCGGTTGAAACATTGTATCTGTTTGTTTCCGAATAAAAACATCTGTATCCTAAATGGAAACAAATAGATACAATGTTTCAAACCGCTGTAAATGTGAAGGAACTGTCAGAGAACTGTCAGAAATAGCGGAGCTCTCTGCAGGGACACTTTTTGCCGGCTGTAGAAGGGATGAAAATCGGCCGATCGGGGAAAATTCGATTCGCGCATCCGAAGTTTGCTATTTTTCGGATTCGGCGCGAATCGAATTTTTCCTAATATTCGAAACTAATTCCACTTCGCCAAGTTCGATTCGCTCATCTCTAGTAATCAATGTCAATTTTAAGACCAGATCATTTTTTGTGTTTTTTGTGCTTCTTTTTTTCCCTCAAGCAGCAATTAACCACCTCAATACTGGACACTTTCACCCCCTTCCTATCCAGGCCATTTTCCAATGTTCAGCTTCCAGTGCTGTCACACTTTGAATTACAATTTTGGGCCATAGAGGGGCCAAAAATCCAAGGAGCACGTTCAGGCGAACTATGGGGAAAAATTACATATCTAGTTTCCTGACTACCTATCGCACTTTCGGAGGTCATGGACCACCAGGACAGCAGAAACACCCACAAAAACACCCCAACATATTTTTTAGGAAGCATAGTGAGTCTTTTGAAGTCTTAATTTTTTGACACAAGTTTTTGGAAAATGCAAAGAAAATTAAAATACATTTTTTTACACAAACTTGTAAATTTAATACGATATTTCTCATATACACAGCATGGGCATACTCAAAATTACACCCCAAAAAATTAGCAGGGGGCCTGAGGGAGAAATAAAGATGGCTTATTTATTTAACACAAGAGAGCATACCTGGGGAAAAAAAATAAAGTCGATTAAGGAGATCAAAAAATTAGAAAAAGAAAGGAGAGAAATTAAGATTACTGGGAAAAAAGCAGATTAATAACTCACTGAGCACTGGGAGCATTTGAAAAAGATTTCACACTTGATGCATCTCAGACGTAGAGACTTCAAGGCTACAGGCAAATCAGTACTCCTTCTGAGAAATAAAATAGGTGTTGTACTCACAATCGAGAATAAAGTCAAGGCACATCATAAAAGAACATCTGGGTCAACACCGCACTAGAGTAACAGTCTGCAATGGGGAGTGTAGACATCCAATAGGCTGACACGTTTCGAGGACTTGCCTCTTCCTCAGAGCCAACTGACCAAATGTCTGCTCCCTCTTTTATATGCTCACTACTAGTTGAACCAAAAGTCACATGGGCTGTCCTGAACACTCCCTTATGCAGGTGGAGGAGTCACAGGGGAAACTGACATAGTATAAGTAAACACAAAAGATCTATAAAAATATATAAATATATATGTCTAAATAAAACCATTGAAACTAGTGACAATCATAAAATTATATTAACCATAAGAAGTGTGAAAATGAAAAATAAATCCGTAGAAAGTTACACATATATATTAAAAATCCTTCCCAGGTGATGCACTGCACTGCTCGCATTTAAATAAATGGATGGATGGATGAGCAACGCTACGAAGCTGCCTAGTGCTCAGCTTGCCATAGACAACCATGAGACATGGATATAATGAAGAGAGTAGATCTGAAACCCAGCAGAGACACTTATTAATTCATAGAAATGCAGCCTACAATTAATAAGTGTCTCTGCTCATCCATCCATCCATGCAAAACCCCACCTCTTCATGAATATACAAATATCTATGCAGTCTGAGGCTGTGTTAGAAAAAGAGTGACATCTTGTGGCTAAACTGCAGAATGTCAGTCAAAACAATAATTTACTTCCACACAAACAGTGTTCAAACAATGAAGCTGTTTCCCCATCTCACACAGGAACACTGAGTGGTGTGCCGGTGTTTAGGGATGCAGTGAGTGGGTGGCAGTGATTGTGAGCAATGACTATTGCAGTGATGCGGTGGATTTGGTACGATGTCACCATAGCGTAAGGCCCTTTCACATGGGATGGACTCCACCTGTGATCAGCTTGCTTAGTGGAGGATCTGTCTGCTGATCTCCACTGAGTAGGCAGATGACAGGTCTGTGTGTCAGACACAGCCTGCTCCCCACTGTGGATAGTCAGATGTAAATGGATTGCCTGTCCGTTTACACCTGACTGCCATCCAATCCGATCCATGTCATCAAATCTGATCCATCACAGAGCTCACAGTAGTTCAGAATGGCTGCATTAATGGCAGCCATATTTACTAATGGACATGTGATCTCTGTGAATGGGCACAGTGATCACACCAAGGTGGGGCCGCCAATTGGTACTGTCCACTTGGTACTGTCCACTGGACACAGCGTTCACATGATTGCACCAATATCATAAGAAAAGTATTGGTGCACCAGTTGCTGGGCCCTCTTTTGAAAATTCTAGTTGACTATAATACTTATAAGGGTATATTGATGGGAAAGTAATGGCACCTTATCCCTTGACGTAATCAAAACCAAAAATATAGTGTGTATAGGAATTTCCTGGTGCCATCCAAAATCAGCAACACAAAATATTACGTAGCCTCCCTAGCGGTCTGATTATGTCAGTATTTCTGTGCTCAAAGTGGTAAATATTTTTGCATGTAAATATGTAGTTTTTTTTAAACAAGAAATCATAAATTATAATTTAATAAATAATCATAAAAAATAATAATATAATAATAATAATAATAAATTGAATTCAACAATATAATCAAACCAAAAACACTGAAATTTAAAATATAGCGCCAAGTTCGCACATCACTGAGCAAAGTCGCAAAATCGTTTTCAGTGTCTGATGATGAATTTCCCCACTAATCATTATCACTCAATTCTGTAAGTGGTTATCATTTACTATTGCTGTTCTCTAACTGGTCTAAAACTGCTTTTGACCTAAAGGGATGCTTTTTGGACGCCATGGACGTTTCTCAGTTTCAAGGCAGAAAGAACAATAAAAATGCAGGCAGGGCACAGGACAAAGCACTAGCACAGTGGCTAAATGGTTAGCACTTCCGCCTGGCAGTACTAGGGTTGTCAGTTCGAATCTCAGCAACGACACCACCTGCCTGGAGTTTGCGTGTTCTGCCTGTGTGGGTTTCCTCCAAGTACTCTGGTTTCCTCCCACACTCCAAAGACATGCTGGTAGGTTAATTGGATCCTGTCTAAATTGTCCCTAGTATGTGTATGTATGAATGTGAGTTAGGGACCTTAGACTGTACGCTCCTTGAGGGTTAGGGACTGATGTGATTGTACAAAATATATATATATGTGTAAAGTGCTGCATAAATGGACGGCGCTATATATGTACCTGAAATAAATAAATAAAATGTATGTGAAATGGTTTGATACAGTAATGTTATACTATGTAATTTTAGTAAATGTCACTTTTTCACGCCAGTTCCATCCTCGTACGTCCCGACGTCGCAGGGAACGGAACCCGGAAGACAGATGCTGGCATCGGCCGGAGGACATTGCTGGGCACGCTGCAGGGGGGACATTGCGGGAGTGAAGGACAAGGTAAGTGCAGAAGGGATCCCGGAGCAACGCTGCAAGGTATTCCCGAATGTAACTCAGGGTTACCACTTGTGGTGCTGAAACTTTACCCCGAGCTACACTGAGGAATACCTCCAGGGAGGTTAAAGTGGTTATAAAGATACAAGGTTTTGTACCTTAATGCTTTTAAACCTCCCCCCAGCCGCCTAAAATACTTACCCAAACTCAATCTAGTGATGTGCAGGAGAGCAGAGGCTCCTTTGGCTCTCTCCCCTCTCATTGGACAGAGAGGCAGCAGCAGGAGCCCTCTTGCTGCTGTCAATCACAGCCAGTGGAAAGAGAGTGGGTGGTGGGCTGAGTCACTGGGCACACAAAGTCAGCTCAGGAGCAAGTGCGCACGAATGTGTCCAGAACAACCGTCTTACTTTGGGGGCACTCAGCAGGGGGGAGGAGCCAGGAGTACCATCGGGGAACCCAAGAAGAGAAGGATCAGGTCTGCTCTGTGCAAAACCGTTGGGGAACCCAAGAAGAGAAGGATAAGGTCTTCTTTGTGCAAAACCATTGACCAGAGCAGGTAAGTATAACATGTTTATTATTTTTAAAAATGCCTTTAGAATCACTTTAACCACTTTAGGACCACCCGCTCTCCCGCAATGTACTGCAGACAGGTGGCAGCTGCAGGACCAGTGACGTACCCATTCATTGCTGGTGCTTTACCAACACACAGGTGCGCAACCCTCCCTCTCCACGTGATGAGAATCCTGGTAATCAGGACCCATGATCCTGTGATCACCATGCGATCACATGATCACAATGAAAACCAAGCTTTTATGAATCAATCTGAATCAAGGCTGCCAAAAAGTTTCTCACATTTGGTATCCCCATACTCGGGAGAAGTAGCAGAATGTGCTTTAGGGTGTTATTCCACATATATATATATATATATATATATATATACACACACTCATGGCATGCATGAGCAGAATATCATTTAAGTGACGACTTTAAAAAATAAAATTGTCATTTTAAAAAAATTTGTGGCCAAAAAAAAAATGTTCAATGGACTCAACATGCCTCTCAGAAAATTCCTTGCGGTGTCTACTTTTCAAAAATAGGGGCTCTTTGTACTGCCCTGGCATTTTAGCACCTCAAGAAAAGTGATAGGCAGTCAGAAAGTAAAAGCTGTGTAAATTCCAATATATATACCATAGTTTGTAAACGCTATAACTTTCACACAAATAAATATACATGTATTGGGATTTTTTTTTTACCAAAGACATGTAGAAGAATACATTTTAGCCTAAATTTAGGACTAACTTTGAGTTTGCAGGATATTTTTTATAATTGAAAGCACATAGACACAGACACAAGTAAAACAGCACACAGCACACAGTTAACACTTTGATCGCCCCTCATGCTAACCCCTTCCTGCCCAGTGTCATTACTGCAGTGTCAGTGTTTTTTTTTAGCACTGATCATTGTATTGGTGTCACTGAGGATGTCAGTGACACCAAGTCAGTTCCCCCCAGTGTCAGAATGCAAGGCGCAGTCCCTCAGTCCCGCTATAAGTCACTGATCGCCTCCACTTTCATGTAAATCAATTAATTTACACACATTGGGATTTTTTTTTAGCAAAGACATGTAGCACAATAAATTTTGGCCAAAATGTATGACGAAATTTGATTTTTAAAAATTTTTTTACTGGACATGGTTAATAGAAAAAAGTAAAAAATATTGTGTTTTATTCTAAAAATTGTCGTTTTTTTTTTTATAGCACAAAAAATATAAAATGCACAGGAGATCAAATACCACTGAAAGAAACCTCAATTCGTGGGGGGAAAAAGAACATAAATCTCATTTGGGTGCAGCGTTGCATGACCGCGCAATTGTCAGTTAAAGTAACACAGCGCGGTAATGCAAAAAATGGCCTGGTCAGGAAGGGGGGTAAATCCTCAGGAGGGCAAGTGGTAGTGTACACCAATAACATTACATCATCCAACAAGGACTGACCCATAGCATATAATGAAAACCTCTGATGAATTGTCCTTCTTGGTTTGTCGTATGTAACAGGTAATTTCCTTTCATAAATCCTTAAATACGGACCAAGTGGCCAAGAACACAGAAAAAGCTTCATCAGGAGTACAGAGGCATATAGGTCAACAAAAACATTTTTATATAAACGTGCCAAAGATGTCAGACCATTCTACATCGGGCAGTGTAAATCAGAGAATGTTGATAGCACCCATACATGCTAATGTTCAAATAGCTGGTACCATTCTAAAGCCCTCCCATGGCAGTCGCCTAGAAAATTCTAGTTGACTTGCTGCGTATTGCTTTAATAGTCACAGACCCACAAAAATAAAGCAATGAATGATGCCAAGTTCATTTCAGTATTCTTTATTTCTTGCATTGAAGACAAAGCATCAGCATAACTAATATCCTCAGTAGAGGTAATCAATGGCAGTCCCCATACTTTTCTCATGACATAGTCACTTTAAACTTTTGAGTATGGAAATGCCTTCTTTGTGCCCACTGATTATATTTCCTTTCACCTCCTGTCCCAGGGCTAGTGAAAAGGTAGTTAACTTTCCTGTTTCCCCTGAGTGCAATTTTCCTATTTTCCTATTAATAATCCACTATGAATGCACTTCCACTATTACTAAAGTTTAGTAGATTCTTCAAAGCCTATATAGAAAATGTACACAAGAGAAGTTGACACAGGAGGGGATAGTTAAGTAGGGGTAAGGAGCCGTCATACTGACCTAAGGCTTGCAACATCGGTGAACAAATTACTACACCCCCACCTTGCTTGCTTTTTATTATCACATCTTTATTGGTGACGTTTACCTTGGCAGTGTTCAAATGATCACTAACTGATGCCCTTAGTAGGTCAAAGGTTAGAACCTTTGTGGTGTTTTTATTACTGTTTGTGTCTTTCTGTCACCATGATATCCGTGCCCTGCATTTATTGTCCTGCTGTCTCATGGATAAAAAATGAGGATAATCTTCTCAGTGGAGTGAGAGGCAGCATAAAAAACCTAAGCAAACAGTCTGACAAGCAGTCATGTCTTCTCTTCAAGTTTTTCGTCCTCCATCAGTACACTTGGTGGATCAGGCACGTACCAAACAGCACTGACTACATAAGTCCATATGCAGGTTACTGCACACTCGTATTAGTTCACCTTTGTTACTGTCTGTCTTGCTCTCCTTCTAAGCACTTTTTTGCTGTGAATCATATTTCCCCTTTCTTATCACAAACTCAGCTAAACACTACAGATCTTGTTCCTGGGCATCCATCTACACCTCCTTCTCAGCAGTACCATCGAGGGAGGTTGACAAAAAAAAGTTTAAATAACTTACTGCTTTTTTAAACACATTTAAAATATTAAAAGTGGTAGAGTCACCCACTGTGCCTAATATGTTTACGCAAATTTGTTTTCTTTTAAACCCTCAGAAAGTCAATTGGAAGAAACATGTCACTGTTGTGGCTGATGCTACTGCTACCTCTACCATAATGCTGGTTGGTAAGCAGTAATAACTGAATCTGCCTTGGTTCTGTTCACCAATGTTTTGGTGAATCTTCTTCATAATTTGACAAACCCAAACTAAGAGGTGAGCACCAAATAAAGTCTATGGAGGGGACCTGTTAATAGGCAACCAAATGTAAGGAAATAAGCATGCAAAGCTGGGCACTGCCATGGGGAACATTTACCCAGTGTTTTATTTAGGGGGTGATGTCCATATCAGGAGCAGAGACTCTAAGTGTGTTGTGGCCACTGCCGTTCCTATGTTATCTGTATTGCAGTATCACTTCTGCTGTCAGAGGCAGTTCAAAGTGAAGGGGAGGCTGTTGATGTACTCTAGTCACATGATACAACCAAGAGGGGGACTTCCCCTCGTTACATTACACACATGTGAAAGTGGAAAACCCAGATACTCCTGCACTTAGGGATGGACTCTGTCATAGGGACCACACAGTGAAAATCTTGGAATATGCACGCCTTGCTGCCCTCAAAAAACCGGGGAGTCCAAAAGTACTAATAGAGAAAAAAGGTTCTGAGGAAGAGGCTAGTCCTCGAAACGCGTCAGCTATTTTGGATGTCCATCATTCTCATCACTATTCAGAAACGCAATGCAAATTGGACAGAGCAGTCCCCTATGATGTGCCTTGTATATATGTACTTTTGTGAGTAGAATACCTTTTTTATACTTAATAAACATACTTTTAAAGGTAATGCACAAAGCCGGTGCGCCCTCTGTTACATTACACACTTCTGATCAATGTGCCTTATATGGTACACACTCCTGACTCCTGCACCCTGTATAGTACACACTCCTGAGCGCTGCACCCTGTATGGTACACACTCCTGACCCTGCACTATAAATAATATCTTGTACATTTCATATATCCTGACCACTGTACTCTAAGTACATGATATACCCTTGAAGCTCCTCTTTGAAATAGGCTGTGTGCAGGAAAAAAACTATTTCAGTTTTCAAAAATGATTGTGCTAATGTCTATACATGTCTGTTAGACTCACATTTGTGGCACAGCAGTTAAAGCATAAATTGTGTGTATGGTAAATAGGCTCAGAAACGTGGTGATGTCACTTCCAGTGCACTGCCAGAAGCTGCCAATTTACTTTTCTGTATTTACAAGCTGTTTCTGGGATGTTCTAGCCCACAATCCTTGTGAGTGTGATTTTATTCATCCTTTAAATTTAATTAAAAAAATTTGGCACTACGGAAAGTTCTCTACATTTTTTTATTATGAGTGATCTTGGCTCAAACGGTTCAATGAATCTTTTGGAGGCCACCCATTTGGCATGATTACCGGAGGATGCAGGAACAGTTGGAGTGAACGTAGATATTTCAACTAGTGCTTTTTGATCTGTATAGTATATAGGGTCAAAAAGAGGAGGTGAGCAGGCACGCCTTGTGATGGACGAGCACCGTGGTGGAAAGATTGATTTGAAGAATCACTGTATTCCCTTGGTGATTAAAATTGTTATATATTTACTATATGCACTAATATTTATTTATTTTGGCACTATTTATTTATGTATGTTGTTTTTGCCCTGAATGAGTTTGATGGTCAGCCAGGTGTTTATCTAACTGTTCATGTTTGTTGATTGTGGATTATTCTAATAGGAATTTTATAGGTATTGATTACCTTATCATATTGGCACTATTTATTTCAATGGTATGTGGAGAGAAAGAAGTATTACCCCGGGACTTTTTGAGGAGCCCCAAAAAGTATTGTGCAAGACACTGTTATAAAATATAAGAGGTATATAACCTCCTTTGTAATCTTTATTAATACACAATGATAAAAAAAAACTATGCAGATAAAAGAACTAATCGAAAGGGCAACAATTAGCCATGCACAATAGTTTGATCCTACATTGTATTGTAATAGTCCTGAAGCATTAGCTTGAGTCAGATTCTATTCAGCAGTAGATAGCAGTTCCTCTACATGTTTCACAGGATATTATGCCTGCTTCCTCAGGAGAGGTAAGACTACTGACTGCAGATAAAGCATACAAAAGAAGATATATAAACAAACAGCATTTACAACACATGCACAATCAATTTGAACTGTGACAGAACTTGATACATATAGAAAATCTGTATGTAGCTGGTCCTAGCTCCAAAAGACACCAAAAAATGCAGGATCGGGTCAGACAAGGTGAAGAGCGCCAAGTAGGTCATCCTGAAATGAAGGAAATTGGTATCCCCCACGTGTCGGTTTGGGGGGCATATAACAAGGCCCACACCTTAACCCCAACGGTAAAAACTCAGCCTATAAAAATAATACCCATTAAAGCCCAAATTTGCCACTACCCATCACAAATACAAAGAGAAGGTGGAAATTATTTTTACATATATAATATGTTATGCTCACCTAAAGGTTGAACTAAAACCACCTATGCCGCTGAGGCTTCCAGAAAACCAAAAGCTTCAGTTAAGGTCAAAAGCGAATATAGAATATAAAAATGATTAAATGATGCCCAGCCATGATGGTATCATGAGTGTAAGATCTTCCAAACAAGGAATAATATGCTGGCTCCTTATTAGGCTAGGATTTGGGTAGATGATAAGAATTCCCCAAATCTGAAAAACATATGCCAGCTAACTCATAGCATAGAAAGATATAGATTGTATAGGACGCTGTCACCGATAGTAAAAGCACATAGCTTACCCCTATCCTGTTTCCAAAAGATTTTAGTTAGTATGGCTGCATACGGGTGTCTCCACTCTCCCAGGGGTACCATGGAGCAGGCCCGAAAAATATACTCCTCCTCCGGTGAGACGCCATGGCCGGCTGATCTCTAGTGTGGCCTACAATTAACACGCTCACCTTTCAAGTGGCAAAGCCTATATCACGTTCAATTTATGGGTGGTTCAAGTGCACTTTCTAGGCTGTCCTGTCTCTAATTATGTGCAAAGCGTCTTTTTGTGGCGACAGTCCCCTCAGTTAATACCCTTTTTGAGTTACTGTGGATGTTCATTAACTCAAGTAAGGATGATGCTATGATCTCAGGACTCAGCTTGGAACATAGAATCATTGGGACAGAACACCTACATGTGGGACTGCCACCACATATGCTCAACGTTGCATCTAACTAATGCTGACATTTCCTGTATAAAATCTATCTGTGATGTGCACAAATAAAAGCATCAGCCTTCATAAATGTTTCCAATAGAAGACTCTTAGGTTTATTAATTTGTTGAAAAGCAGCGAACCTTCTAAAGTTCAATTTCCAGAAAATATTTGTAGTGCTGGGCAAATAATTCATTTTTGTCAAATCGATTCACAAATCCCTTTCTGTTTTAGATGGGAAAAAAGTAATTTAGAAAGGCATTTAGAGGAATTTGTTGTTTTAAAACATACACAGGTTTTTTTTTACAATTCTGCTTACAAAATAAAATTCTGCAAACAAACATAATTGTAGTGTGCCCAGTGAATTGATTAGTGATGCCCAAAATCTGATGAATTCCAAAGTGCTCTGAAATTTTTCTTTCATTTCCAAGAGCATGCAATCAATCAGGTTATTGCTGACAAATCATCACTCCTTACAGCCTTTTTTTTTATGTCGTGGAAAACAACTGCTACAAATGTTCTCAAAACTATTTTCTTTAACCACTTTCCCTCCAGAGTATCTACTCCCCTTCCTGACCAGACCATTTTTTGCGATACGGCGCTGCATTACTTTAACTGACAATTGAGCAGTCATGCAATGCTGCACCCATATCAAATTTATGTCCTTTTTCCCCACAAATAGAGCTTTCTTTCGTTGGTATTTGATTGCTTGTGTGTTTTTTATTTTTTGCTCTATAAACAAAAAGACTGACAATTTTGAGAAAAAAATTATATTTTTGACTTTGCTATTAAACATGTCCAGTAAAAAAATTTTAAAAATCAAATTTCATTATACATTTAGGCCAAATTGTATTCTGCTACATGTCTTTGCTAAAAAAAAAATCCCAATACATGTAAATTAATTGGGTTTACGTGAAAATTTCTCCCCGGTGGGCGCCAGTCAGTTAGGACGAGCGGCTGACGGTCCTCTTCTGAGCATGCGCAGCCGTGCGGTCGCCCTGGATGCTGAGGTTCCCAGCCAGGCACTGTGATCCTGGGAACAAGGGGAAGCAGCCCAGGAGTTCGGGTGGTGGATTGAGGTCTCCCCGCAGGCGGACTGTGGGCAGGCGGCCTGGACCCTCACTGCAACCCAGCGACCTCCAGGATGGCCAGATGGATGTCTCTGCTGCACGGTCCAAGGGTGTGCTGTCCAGCTTTGAAGATGGGGAGGCACCCAGAGGCTCTTTTGCGGTAGAGTCCGGAGCTGTATGTCTGGTCAGCCTGGTGAGTGTCCTGAGTCTCTTTCTTTTGCTTTTTAGTCTGCCTTGAATGCAGTTCTCAGTTTAGGGGTGGGGCAGAATGTGGCTGCTAGTTTTGGGGGTTCTTTGTCTGGGGTTCCTGTGACCCCCACTCCTCACACAGCAGAACCTGAGTCCACTGCGTCTGGGGCGGTCCCGGGCCTGCACGAGTTAGTTGCGGGCTTGCGTACATTGGTTTAGTGGTTCAACGTGAGTTCGACTGCCGGTTCTCCTGTGACTGCCTGGGTAGCCCTACGCCCTGAAGAAGCCCCGGTTAGTGGGAGGGGTGAAACATGTAGGCAGAAGGGATTACGTCCTTCCTCCGTGTGCTTTCCCCTGCTGAGAAGCCAGAGTGCACACTGGCTCTCCTGACCTGCTGTATGCATACTATAGACTACACTGCAAGCTGCCCTGTCTCATATTCAAGAAATCTTCAAGAAATCTCTATCCGGGACTGCATGATATCCTGCCAGCACAGATGTCCTGAGATCCACCTGGTGAGATTGTTCCTATTATCTGTTGCATTGAGAGATTGACTTTGGATCTTATGGCCTTTGGATTGCAGAGTCAATCAGCTACCAGGGTGTAGGCTGGATCTGTTCAGTGTCGACCATATGTCCTTATTGAAGCTCTGATAACAGTCTTGTGAACACAGGAGAAACAGAACACACCACAGACTGAGTTACATGAGAACGTTTATGTGGCACACAGTTGCCTTGCCGTGTTTCTCCATTGGAATACTCTGCGGAACTGATATCATTGCTGGCTTATTGAGATCTGGTCTGCAGCATTTCTATAGCAGGAGAAACAGAGCACACTACGGGCTGAGTTACATGAGAACTTTTATGTGGAACATAGTGCTTTGCTCTTTTTCTCCATTGGAATACTGTGTGGAACTGATATCACTGCTGGCTTACTGAAATCTGGTTTACAGCATATCTATAGCAGGATTTGACACTTGTTTATGTACTATATTGTTTACAGCTTCATTTAGCAGGGTCTATAGGGAGGCTCCATCTGCACAGTGAGGGAGGACATGGAGAGGTGTGGAGGGCTGGCCTTTGTCACCTGCATCTCCTTCTGAGATTTTGAGGGGGGGTCTGCTGTGGGGGTTGAGGGTGTCCTGGGGGGTGGAGGAGGGGGTTATTGCTGGGGTGGAGTTGTGCCTTCTGGAGTGGTTTTCTTTGGGGGTGGGGGCCAGTTTTTTGGTCGAGCTGTGGGGGGAGGGAATGTATGGGATGTGCATTGTCATTTTTTACATCCAATAAATATATCTTGTTCATTAGCCATTGAGGTGTTGTATCCTTTCTTTCTAAGTGTATCCAGTCATCCATTAGCTCTTTCAGCCCGATGGCTAATACCTTTGCATACAATTTTGTGTCAGTATTCAACAACGATATGGGTATATAACTGATACACAATGAGAGCAATCTTTCCCCTCCTTGGGTATTACTGTGATACAAGCCTGTAATGATTCCTCCCTCATTTTTGTCTCCCCTCCTAGTGCATTCATATATGAATACAATTCAGGGACTAGGAGTTATTTAAAGTTCTTATAGTATCCTACAGTAAACCCGTCTGGTCCAGGGCTTTTTCCTGCAATCATACTCTTTAGTGCTAAGTTTACTTCTTCTAATGGTATTGGGTTGCCTAAAGCTGCTAGTCTAGTTTTATCCAATCTAGGTAGGCTGGCCTCCTCCAGATAGATCTGTCTCTTCTTCTTCCTCTCCTCCTCTAGTTCCTTCCGGTTCTTCCCTTCTACTCCATATAAACCCTTATAGTATTTCTGGAATGTGTTAGCGATATCGGTAGTTGAATAAACCATTTCACCTTTTTCATTTTTTATTTTACCTATAAAGTTCCTTGATTTCATTTCCTTCAGCTTCTTCATCAGATATTTCCCTGGTTTATTCCCCCACCAGTATCTTTCCTTCGAGACCCTATCAAAAATCTTCCTAGTTTCTTGTTCTAACAAGTCCTTTAGCTCCTCTCTTTTCAATATTATCTCTTGTTGTAAATCTATAGTTATTTTCTTTTTGTGTAATTGTTCCATTAATATCCTAATTCTTTTCCCCTGTTCTTTCTTTATCTGTGCTCCTATTGCAATCAATATTGCAATATGCGGGCGGCACAGTGGCTTAGTGGTTAGCACATCTGCCTTGCAGTAAATGGGTCATGGGTTCGACTCCTGACCATGGTGCCTCCTGCATGGAGTTTGCATGTTCTCCCTGTGCTTGCATGGGTTTTCTCCAGGTGCTCCGGTTTCCTCCCACACTCCAAAGACATGCTGGTAGGTTAATTAGATCCTGTCTAAATTGGCCCTTGTATGAATGTGAGTTAGGGACCTTAGATTGTACACCCCTTGAGGGTTAGGGACTGATGTGAATGTTCAATATATATATGTGTAAAGCGCTGTGTAAACTGACAGCACTATATAAGTACCTGAAATAAATAAATAATATACCTCTAATATAGGCTTTATGTGCTTCCCATACTGTGACGATAGAAACCTCCTCAGACTCATTTAACTTAAAATACTGATCTATTTCCTGCTTTACTCTTGTTTCTACTTCAGAGTTTTGTAGTATAGACTCATTTAATCTCCACAAATGTATTTTATTCTGTTCCCTTCCAAACTGTAGTCTCATTGTGACAGAGGCGTGGTCCGATAAAGATATTACTTCAATATTAGTTTTCATCAAAGATTCCAAGAGTCTATGTTCAATCAGTACATAATCCAATCTTGAATACATCCTATGTGCCGCTGAGAAGAAGGTATAGTCTCTTTCCTTTGGGTGTTTAACTCTCCAAGCATCCATCAGCTGGCATTGATGTAACGGTTTTTTTTTATGTTCTTTAGACTCCTATCTCCTTCTCTCCGGATACACGATGAAGCATCCATCTCTGGATCCATGCAAAAATTAAAATCCCCTGCCACAAACTACACCTTTTGAAGTCCATAAGTTTTGTTAATATTGCATCCAAATATATCATCGGGTTCTTATTAGGGCAATAAATATTTGCTAGTGTACACTCTCTTCCCTGCAATGTTCCTCTCAAGAATAAATATCGGCTTTCTAGGTCTGCCAGCTTTTCATCCAGAGTGAATTTTATATTTTTCCTGAACTCAATCGCCACTCCATTTGCCTGTCTTATTGGGGAATCCGCATAATACCAGGTTGGCAAATATATAGAGTATAGCTTAATATTTTAGTCCTGAGATATATGTGTCTCTTGAAGAAACACAATTTCAGTAGATTGTTGATGTATTTCCTTTAGCACCTTATGTCTTTTTGTTGGAGAATTTAATCCTTTTACATTATATGTCATAAAGTTAACCATATTCCTCCATCTTGTTTATCTGCTCTCCTCTTAACATCCTTTGTATGGTTAAAAACAAGCAAATTTTTAGAACAAGAAGACCTACCCTTTTTTCCCTTCTTCTCTCCTCCCTCCCCCCCATCCATCTCTTCCCATCCCCTCCCTCTCCCCCCCCCCCCCAAAGTCCCCCCAGACCTTTTCTTGGTCCATGAATCAACTGTAGCCCACAGTCCCAGTTCAGTTAGTTTCTTCTTCTGGGTAAGACTCTAAGCATGTACACCCCTTCATATCCCAATCTCTCATGTTTTGTCTGAAGTTGGCAGCATGTCCAGTCTCCCTACTGCCCGCCGTAATGCTCCATCCCCTACCCCCAACTACCCTGTCTTCTTTGTTATAGTCCTCTATCCTGTCTAAAGCAAATTTACCTTAAACTGAGAGCTCCCTTTGGCCCATCTTTAAAGGAAAGGGATTTTATGCCTAAAACATTGAGGAACATTGAAGGAGCGGGTGGCGGGTGCATGAGAGTGCTCTGGGGAGAGGAAGGACAGAGAAGGAAAAAAAAAACACTTCTCTCACATCCTCTGCAGCCCTCCCCCCCAGTCGCTCTATTTCTTTAGACTCTTTGCCAGTTCTCATCGTCTAATCCATTTTTCTCTTTTCTTCCCACAGACCACCCCTCAGTATCGAACGTCTAAGTCTAATTTTCCACAAAAGTCATTCAGGTCTTCTGGGAATTTCAACTTCGCTCTATTTCCCATCCTTCCACCCGATCAGGCATGCCGGGAAACCCCAATTATAATGGATATTTTTACTCCTCATCTGATCTAGCAATGGTCTCACGGATCTTCTAGCAAGTGTCTGCTTTGCTAAGTCTGCGAAAAGTTGCACTTTTGCCTCTCCATACTTTATATCTGACCTCCCACGTAGCTTTTTCAAGATAATTTCTCTATCTTCATTGTTTTTGAACCCTACAATCACATCCTTGGGAATGTCTGCTGTAATTTTTTGGAACTTCTTATCCTGTGCACTCTTTCTATTTTCAGCTGATCTGTCTCTCTCCTTTCCATTATTAGGTTAAACAGTCTTCTCATAGTATCCCTTAGATCTTCTCCTTGAGACATTTCTGGTAGACCTCTGATCCTTAAGTTACTTCTTCTCTCTCTGTTTTTCTGATCTTCTAATTTGTAGGATCGCAATCTCTGATCTATTTTTATTGCCTGTGCTTGCTCTTCTAATTTATTAATTACTTGTGTTTGTTTCTCCAGTTTCCCTTCTATTTCCTCTACTTGTGATAGAACTTGTCCCATTTCACAGTGTAAAACTTTCACTTTTTTATGGAGTTTTCTAATTTTACAAACATCTGCAATTTCTGCTTTTGTGGGCCTTACTTCTTGCTCCTCCATACTTTTTTCCCTCTTTCACTTTCAGGTTTTGAGATTTCTTTCAGCTGATTTCTATTCGATACTTCGAAAGACAATCTTCCCTTGCCTTCAATATAAATATTCTCTCCGTGTCTTACTTGGGTTAGTTCCTCTGAGCTTTTCTCCTGTAGAGGCATGTACTTTTTTATTGTACTTGTATTTAAGTTCGTCTGCTGGGTTTTTGCTCCACCTCCCTTAACGGATCTACTGTTCATAATCCTCAAAGTGAACTGGGGTTTTGATGCTTAAAGCAGGTTCCTTTTTCAACTTAAGTCCTGAGTACACTGTCCCATTCACTTCTTCTGGGGCCCCCAAACACTTGTACTGTATCCTCCATACCCCCAACTTCTGCTAAATCATACAGGTCATCAAATTTTCAGTATTGGGGATTTAGCGCCTCCCGTGGCCACTCACCCTTTTCTGTATGTTGTTTGCCTTGTCTTTTCATCGGTTGCTGGATCTTCCTGTGTAAGGGAGCTCCCAGGGCTGACAGTCTCCTCCTCAGGTCTTCACCTCACGTCCTATGACTGGCTCTGTAGTGCACTCCCTTGTGCAACTTACTGATGCCGTCACTGCTTCAGTCTCTGCTTCCTGGGAGGTCTGCCGCACTGCTCAGGGACTAAACTGATGGCCCATTTAGGGTGGAGTGGAGGGGATCTGTACTGCTCCCTCTGGCATTTAGCTCCCAGGCTCTCAGTATCTCCGTACGGTCACCTGGCAAGTCACGTGACTCCTATTTCCTCTGCTTCTCTGCTGGGTCCCTCTTCCTCTGGTGACAGGGAGCCGTGGCACAACACCCTGCCCTCTCTGTGCCTCGGTCCGCCATCTACACCGGGTTCCCCTGCATCAAGACCTTTGGCTAGTAGCAGGTAGGCAGGGGGGGAACCAGATGAGCACCATTCGTTCGGCAAGCGTGGTAGCTCTTAACCCATGCCGCTGTAGAACGCCATGCTCATGTCCCTCCCCTAGGTCACCATCTGAAGGAATCTGTTTTGAAGCGCTTTGGCCAGTGGGAATCCGACCTCTTTAAGCTTTATGTGCGTCCTCACTTGGTTTAGGCTGTTTTTTTAATTTTTATTTTCCTGTGACATGTTTTTGTCCATTAGTTGTGTTGCCAGGTTACCTTTTTTCTTTTATTTGTTTTGTTTTTATTTTTTCAGATTTAGGGACACTCCTTTGTGTTTTGGGGGGCTAAGTGGGCTGATGTCTGGCCTAATGGGTGGCAGTTGGGTTTTTCTAGGTCAGAGACTATGGTTAGGTGGATAGATGTTCCAGGCTTGCTTTGGTACAGGGTCCTTCCGGAACTGAATAATTTCGCTGGGCTGGACAGGGCCCCAGACATAGTGGTGCTGCATGCGGGTGGTAACGACTTGGGGATTTGATCCTTGCGGCATCTCATCCGGGACATTAAGTATGATTTTCTTCAGCTGCACACTGCCTTCCCGGACATGGTGGTAGTTTGATCAGAAATTGTTGGCCACACTTCATTGCATTTTGCTAGGTATGTTGAGTGGTTGGATAAAGCACAGATCAAGGTCAATAAGGAAGTGGGCCATTTGTGGTGCACAATGAGGGTTTTATTGTTCAGCATCGGGACCTTGAGGTGGATACCTGGTGGTGTCTATGGAGCGATGGGGTCTACTTGAATGTGATGGGAATGGATTTATGGTTTCTGGGCCTACAGGATTCAGCAGACGTTGCGTTTGTGGTGGGGCTCTAAGGTGTAAGGTGTTACACCTGCGAGCGGTGGCGGTTGGAGCGGTTGGAGCCTTTGGAGGCGTTAACATTTTCGGGAACAGTTCATAGCAGTGACCCATCTAAGGTATGGCGTCCTCTGTTGGATCCCAGTTAATGGGGTATTATCTAGGAAGTGGTAACATGTAGGTATCTGTATAGAAGTGGGTTTGACCCCGAGCCAGTGTTTTGCGGCTGGGGATCATTAAGTAGTAACGCATATACACAACCTGATGTTGGTTCTCAAGTGCCTCCCAAAACCGGCAACCTGTATGTTATGGTTACTGGTTTATGAGAATGGTTTCTGTTTTAAGGAATGTTACTTTGGTTATTTGTTAATAAATGGCCAAGCTGGACAATTTTCTCCAGATTGGGTCCTTGGTCATTTCTTAATTAGTATAAGTTGGGAAGGGTATCTAAGGTGACATTTATAATGACTTGAAGACATATGAGTTACCCTAGTCATGTGTCTTCCTACTTAAATCTTGGTGTACATTGTGTATTCTTTCCAGATGTGTGCTGTAATCCAGTTTTTTTGCAGTTCTCTGTGATAAACACCAGTTGCTGCTGTTCTCTACCTTTTTATGTGCAGGGTGACTGGTCTTGTCAGCTCTGCAATGGTGATCACATTAGTGAGTTAGTTTGCTAGTTAGCATGGCTGCCCCAGTTAGAAGGAAGGGGTTAATGTCTTTTACCACAGTTCCCGGTCTGAATTTGCGGGCTTTTTGGGTCTCGCCCACCGGTCCTGTGCTATCATTAAAGGGACAGGGGCTGGATCCAGGGAGCCTTACTTAGTCTGAGAGGGTCATGTACCTTTGCCAAGCCTTGAGAAGAAGATGCTGACTCATTTGGACACCAGCATAATGGATACCCCCACTATGGACTTTGCCAATGATGCACTTTTCCTGTGCAGGTATGATGGGGCAGCTACAGTTACAGTTAGTTTGTTAGGGAAAGGACCTCTTAACCTGGTATGCTGAAATCTCTCAGTAAAGCCTTTGAAATGTTATCCTGCCTGGTCTGAACTTATTGAAAGGGGTGTATGAAAGTAGCCGCCTCTCTACGCAGTCTGCAACTTGGTTCAGTTGAAGTGCATTGGGGTTGAAGGCAGCTCTGCAGGAATTGACACGGTGTGGAGTACCAAAGGTAGTTGCCAAGGGTAACGGAGGTCTGGTGACCAATACAGGAAGCCTGTTGTGAGGTGTGGTACCTGTGCAAGGCAAGGTATTCTCCAGTAGTGAAGGGATTGCCTCTGGGACTCCCTCCCTTAGCGACCTGTCTCCCATAGCAATGGGAGTAGATCAGTGTCATGGAGGTCCTCAGCCTAGCTGACAGGTATAGGAGAGTAAGAAGATAAAGTGCACACATGAGGTCCTCGCTAGGTGCACGGGGGAATCCCATTCTCTCACTGGGAGTGAAGTGACAGAGGTACACTGGATAGGCATGGGCATAGTCTCAGCCTGAACCTCCTAAGTGCAAGCAGTCAAAGTCAAGGTCTGCAGGGTGCATTGACATGTGACTAGAGAGTTAATTGGAGTCCATTTTAGTCGCTCAGTGTACATGATGTACAGCCATCTCTAAGTTGGAGGACCACCCTAAGGTTGAATTTCCCTGATGGTGGTCCCCAGCATATCCCAGGGCATGGATAAGCATGACACAGCAAAGGTACCCCATGTGTAGAGTGAGTGACCCCATCCACACAGTGCCTAGTGTAGTCATCTCTCACACACTGCATAAAAAAATTCCTTGTGTAGCAAATATAAATATAATAGTTTATATAACAAAAGTGGAGTTAACCCCCTTTCACACGAGCGGACTGATCGGGTCCACCTGTCCATTTTTCAAGCAGACCCGATCAAACGCTCCATTGCTCTCTATGGAGCGGCGGGTGTAAACAGAGATGTGTCCATTTACACCCCCCTGCATCTCATCCAATTGTGTCTGCTAAAAAGAAACTGATGGAAATCTGTTCCCCATCCATCTGGCGGATTGGATGACAGTCGGATGGAAACAGACAGGCGGTCCATTTCCATCCAACCGCCCATAAAGGACAGTGGGCTGTGTCCATGTCCACTTTGCATAAGAGCAGCGGATAAGGAACTGTCATCTGCTTGCTCAGCGGGGATCAGTGGGTAGACCACTGATAGATCCACCCAGTGTGAAAGGAGCTTTACTCTGTAATCATAGAGTAACAAAAAGAAGTGCTACTATTATCTTTTTTTTACTGCATTTCTCTCTTCAGTTTCTGAAGAAAAACCTTGCTTCCATGAGGCTTGCAATGTCACTTGTCGTCCCCTGTGGATGTGGCCATAGGAGGAGGAGAAGTTATAGATTGGGCAGAACTGAGATAGATCGCTAAATGTAATCTTTCGCGATTTTGGATTTGAAAATGCTGGGATTGGGTATACTATCAATGATTTGCTGTAATGCTGGTGATGTGAATTATGGTGGCCTTAAAAGCCACCATATCTGCCACACCCACATTGTCATATGTCCGGAATCCGCTGTGAGCCTGACTCCTATGTTCCTTGGTTGCTGTTCTGGCTCTGAGTTTTGTCCTTGTAAGAGATGAAGAGGTGGCTCTTCAAAAGAATGATGAAGGACATGGCTTTGCTCTATCACTGTGGTGGATAAATCAATCTAATCTGTTCCTTAATTAGGCAGAAAGCAGCTTTAACTCTGCTGGTGATGAAGCAGTTTTTCCACTGTTATCTGTAATGGTTGCTTGTTTGTACTAATCAATGGCTCATGAAATTATCAACAAGTGTATGCATTAAGTGCAAAGTGCTGTAACTCAAAGCATTCAACAATTGGCTTTACAAAAGGCTGACGCGGATGAGACAAATTCAGATTATGGGTATTGCATGTGACGCTTATTGCTTTGCACCTTGTATTGTTATACTGAAGCCAGAAGACCTTTTAACAAAATATCAGACAACAAACGCAGTCAATCATTGAATTCCTATTTTCATACAATATATATTATTTCTATGGTAACACAAAAAAAAGTTCATATAGCTCATATACTGTATGTCACTGAAGGCAGACTCTAGACAGTAATATTGTGATTCTGGTTGCTTCAGTTTCTTTAGATCAATGTTTCTCAACCTTTTTTCAGTCAAGACACCCTTTAAAATCCTGTACAATCTTTGGACACCCTTTTGAAATGCTGTACAATCACGAGGCACCCTTTAATATTCTGCACAATTTTGAGGCACCCATTACAAAATGTAAAAAACTAAACTGATAGTTTTACAAAATGCAACAACATCTGCACATATAGGACACCCAATCTTAGAGGTGATTTATTCTTCCAAAGTAAATACACTTTTGCACATTGGTATTGACTAGTATTTCTTTGTTTCTCTTCTCCCTACGTTTAACTCAGCTAAAGTGAACCCAGTGCTGATGGAGAGGGGCAGGGGAGGGGCAAGCAAAGATGCTGTGCAGGGACCTGATCTCTTTCTTATAAACTGATGACATCATTGGTTGTTGTGTTGGCAGCTAGAAAGTTGTAATGGTGCACAATAAAAACCTGGCTTTGTGTAACTAAAATGCAGGCTTGACCCTCCTGCTGGCTATACAATTTTTGGGGCAATTTTATAGGAATTTTGCCAAGGCACCCCTGAAGAAACCTGAAGGCACCCCAGGGTGCCTAGGCACCCTGGTTGAAAAAGGCTGATTTAGATTAAATGATTCTGTGATGAACCCCTTCCTCTTACACCCAGTTTAATAAATAGTATAGAGTAGGAATGATCCACCTTGAGTTTTGCAGCAAATCAGAACATTTCTTCATCGAGAGAAACAGTCAGCTCTTTAGATCATGTTTATCTATCTGAGCTGTGAGCAGACCACCTAGGAAATGAGGAAATCTCCCCAGCCAGTCACAGAAATCCATAAATACCTGAATGAGATTGTATCCTTTCCTCATTCGACTCATATCTAAAATAAAAATGGCTGGAATTCCACCCCAAAGCACACAGCTTTTCCTGAACCAGATCACCTATCCAAGGACAGTTTTGTCCTTTGACCATCATCGGCATGGGGTTAGGGTTTAGGAGTAACCTGTCTGGAGTACAAAGTGTAGACTTTGTAGACACCATTTACATTTATGTCAGGCTGTTGCCACTGTACCCACTGCCCTGCACTATTAATCAACAGCAAGGTGGACCTGATGGGGAACTAGTTTCTCAGTTCCCCATGGGGATCTGCCTATCACGTGACACAAGCAATTTCCCAAATTATATTTGGGTAATGGCATCACCACTATCCATGCCTATTTTGTTTACATTTAGTTTTCAGCAGTGGAATCTCCCTGCCGACAACAGAATGAGGCCTGCACGTGCATGACAGCTTTCCAGTACAGACATTGCCCACTCTGAGAACTGGTGTCTCTCTGTATTCATATCTTCTCAACTACATTTGAAAACACCCTGGGAGCCTAAAAACTCCATAGTCTAATATGTAAATGCCTCTTGTATTGTTGGTCAGTAAAGCTGCAAACACCCTGAGTTTTGGGACTCCCAGTGCACTCTGGGATGTAACTGGGGAGAAGTGGAAATAGCACTGGGTACCTGGGCTAATGTTATCTTTACACATTATAAATGAGGACATGAAAACATTAAAGTGATTGTAAACCTCAGACATGAAATATGAACAAAGCACATGCATCTATGGTGTGCCCTCAATTAGCAGCACTAAGTGTCATTTCTGTCTACTGCCTCATTCCTCTGCTATCTGCATGGGTCACCTCATTTAAAAATTCATCATTTTGGACAGATGTAGAGAAGAGGACACCACAGATAAACAGGCACAACTTATGTGGGAGGATTTGTTTAATCTCTGTGTATCAATTGAGGCCATTCACTGCACTGGGTATATGTAAGGGTTTACAACCACTTTCAAGTCTGTTTTTAAACACTGAAAGTTCTCATTTACAGGCCAGTAATGTAAAAATGCCTTTACTAAGAAGTCCTTACTCTTCATAGATAAGTCAATTGTTAATTTATAACAAAACACAAAAGGAACAAATAATATGAAATCCTTCATTAACCTCTTGCCACCAACATAGCACATATATGCAACAGCAAAGAGAGCGGGATTTAAATGCTCACAAGCTGCACATATGTGTCCATGGATGGGGCTGCAGTTTTCTCCCAGTGTAGTGACGAAACTCCAGGTCTTTCATAATGATTGGGATTTGGTGACACCATCTTACAGTCATGTGACCACTATGACAGCCAGTCACAATGTTCCCATGATTAGACTGTCCTTCCTGTGTGTAAAGACTCAGTTAAAGGGATGCCATGGCGGAGTGGGAATGGGTTAAATTGTTTACTGACAATTTTGGAGCCATACTAAAGCTGCATTTACATTTCAAGTTTAATTGAATCCAAGGGAAAGGCCATCTCTCATTGTGGTTTATTTACTAAAACTGGAGAGTGCAAAATCTGATGCAGTTGTGCATAGAAACCAATCAGCCTCCAGGTTTTATTGCCAAAACTTGAAATGAAGGGCTGCACCAAATTCTGAGTGCCCCAGTTTTAGTAAATCTCCCCCTTTGTTTCTTTCAAAATAACTGCATACTCCTATAACCACCCATTGACCTAAAATGGCATTTCTGTGAGCCTGCAAAGCCCAGTTTCTGAGTCTGATGTAGACGAAAAATCTCCCAATAGCTCTACTTTAGACACTCCTCTCCCCTCAGACTGCAAATGTTGTGCTTGGTTGGAATGATCTCGACTACGAGAGGAAATTTTAGCATTCAGCTCCCATCTCTCTGTCTGCTTCTTGAGTCAACAGGTTTAATTTGTCCTGCTCAGACTGGGCTGGCAGATTGTGAGCACACAGGATTCAATCAGACAGGCGTTCACACAGACACAGCGTCATCCTTCACAAGAGAGCAGCCGTCATTGCAGCCCGTACCCATATGCTTTATCAAGAGGGAAGAGGAATTAACATGCAACGGATGAGCTCTCCTCTATAAACAGGCTGTTACTCTCTCAGGAAATAGCTAACAACACTGTTTTAGTGAGAGAAAAAACACAGAAGAAAACGACTTATATTTTAACAGGAATAAATGATTACATATGCATTGGAGAGATTAGGATGCTCAGGTTAATCTGGGTAGTACAGGATAGATGTAGGAAAAGTTACAGAGGGCATCACAGAAATTGCAGAAGGAAACAAATTGATATTAGAAGATATATACCACAAGTATTGGAAAGTGACTAGAGCATGCTGGGTAGAGGAGCTTAGAGGCGGCATAAGCCCCAGTGCAGAAAACCTTCTCCCCTCCCCACATTGTTTGAAAATTCTACTTAACCTATTGCTGTCTACATAATGCATATGTGTGGTGGCCAAAAAGTGGGCTGTAACACCCACACAAGGCATGGGCAGCCGGGGTTCCTTTTCTGAGAGCACATTGATAGAACAGTGAATAAGCTGTCATAGACAGCTCCTGGTCTCTAGTAAGGTTTGGAAGCTGGCAGCTCTGGCTCTCAATCATGTGGACACCATGACAGTCAGTCACAGTGGTCACATGATTGGGTAGTTCTTCCTTCATCCAGGTGTAAAGACCCAGTCGAAGAGACCTCGCCCAGATTTACACACACCCAAAAAAGCAAAGCACCTTTTTAGCTTTTACTGAGGTCCTTAGTCTACCAAAGTCAGTGTCCAAGAGGTCACCCTGCTTCACTTTCTTCAGATGCGGGATGCACTGTTGGACTATGAGGCTGTCCTTGATTGGAAGCGAGGGGAAAGGTTTTAGCAGTGACAGTGCTGATATTATTCCTCCTTAGCATGTATAGCAATACAGCCTTGTGTGGCAGCTGAAGATGACAATTCTGCAGTAAATTCACTGCAGTCCCTGAACTGGGCTGGCAGGACCACCAAATATTTGGTAAGTGTACTTTTGCACTTGTATCTTTTTCTACAAGGAATTCATGGGAGTTTTAAAATTTTAGGTATAGTTAAAATGTATATACATTTTAAATAAGTGCTTTCTAGCCTTTTGAGAAGCTAGGCCACTTTTGTTCTGTGACACTGGGCCTGATACTGTGCCTTTTTGCTACTCAACGGCTATACAATTTTATGGCATAAGTACGTAATGATGCCATTCCATTTTGACTTCTTCTGATTTGTTAATAAAGTGGGATCAAACCCTTTCAGAATGACATAGCGTGTTAAGGCACTGCTTATCATAAACAATATCTACTTTTAAAATTAAATATTAGTTTCTTTATTGTCCATTGAGGAGCACAGGGATGTAATTATTCATAGATGCATGAATTTTACTGCTGCCTTCGAGAAGTTGATATTGCCAAACAAACCAAAGTTTAAGGCTCGCCCACTATGAGCCCATCTCTAACCGTCATACCTCAGTATTATGCCAGTGTCCTGAGATTGGTTGCTTTCTCTTTAGGTCTGCTGTAGAAGACGCTTTTTACCTTTTTTTTTTAACTGCTGCAAATCGTCTTCCTTTTTTGCACTGTTTTATCCTTCTGCGGTGTGTACAGAGTTAAATTGAATATTCATTAATGCAGAAGTGCAGCAGCCATCTTTAAGGAGACTGCTTTGCAATGCTCATGTATGAAGTGTCTCCAGTGCAGGGGTCAGCCATCTTGGCTGGGTCTGGATCAATCCTGGAGGACGGTGATTGGCTGATGCAACAAAGCAAAGGAAGTGGGTCTTTAGGGCTGCTGAAATGAAAGGAGGGAATATTCTTAAAATTAGGAGGGATCAGAAAAGGAGACTGGGCTGCTGGCTGAACAGAACCCTGCCATAGCTGACTGCAACCAGCTGAAGCTAATACTGAAGCTAATATTGTACCTATCCACAGGGGATAGCGAAGTAGAAGCTGGCAACTATGGACCAGCGAGTTTATTATCTGGTGTAGTCAAATTATAACAGACTCACTCCTGAAAAGAAGAATCAATGATCCCTTAAAAAACACACAACTTGCTGAACCCAAAGCAGTATGGCTTTACTAAGTGCAGATAATTTCAGACTAATTAGATTACCGTTTTAGACTATATAACAAATGTTTTGGGCCAAGGTGGTGCTAAGAACATATTCTACCTTGATTTCAACAAAGCATTTGGTATGATAACGATCCCATAAAACAACCTGATAAAAAAAAGTTGTAAAAGCTAAGACTTAATCCTCGGTGGTTCAGTGGATATGCAGTTGGCTAAAGGATAGATATCAGAGTGTGGTTGTAAATGGGGTTCATTTGGAACAGAGACCAGTCACCAGTGGTGTACTACAAGGCTCTGTACTAGGCCTTGTTCTATATAATATGTTTTAAGTGATATAACCAAAGGTTTGGTCGGTAAGGTATCTCGTGCTAATGACACAAAAGTCTGCCAAAGGAATGATATTTTTGAAGGTGTCTGTAACATGGAACATGATTTGTCATTTCTGGAAGATTGAAATGCAGTTTCCACTGCTTTGACCAAGTTTATAAATGAAAAATAATGCACCTAGGAAAAAATAATTCCTTAACAGAGTAAAATATCGGGCGTACCGTGCTTTTTTGAGGATACTTATTTCAAATGATTTCAAAATGAGCAAACTGTGCCCCTAGGGTGTATCACTAGAGGGATCACCAGCAGGAGGAAGGAGGTTCTGATCCCAGTACACTGATCATTATTTAGACCTCATTTAGAATACTGTGTCCAATTCTGGAGACCACTTTCAAAAAGATATTGATAAGATAGAACCAGGCCAGAGACGGGCACCAAAAGTGATGAAAGGTCTGCCTAAAACCTTTAAATAGAATAAGGATTTAAAAAAGTTTCAGGAGGGCCAGTATTTTTAATATGAAGCTAAGATTAAGAACACGGGGATATGACCTCAAACTAACAAGAGGAAAGTTCAAAACTAATTTTAGAAAGTATTAATTTACTGAACCAAGGTAGTGAGCCACTCAACAGTATGTGGATTCAGACATGTGTTTCAGACAAAGTTGGGATTTTGGTTGTGTAGTTAGTGCTGGGACATGGCTAGGATTTCATTTTGTGACGATTGGAACTTTTTATGTTTGGAGCACTGTACAGCACTTGTAAACAGCCTTGAAAATAGCACCAATAAACACACAACTATCTGCCACTGTAACATTGGACTGGAATCTGTGCCTTAAAGTATACTCATTAAGCATAGTACCTGCTACCTATCCTAAGCTCACAATATATATATAAAGTAAAACTATATTAAAAAATGGGGCACACTCGATGGCTTACTTGGTCTTTTTTCTGCCACCACTCTTCTTTGTTTCACCTTGCTGTTGGTCCTAGTTGTTTCCATCTGTTGTTTCATCTTGGTGGCTGTATAATTGTCCTCCACTTGTTGTCAAGGTTAATTCCCTTTAATGACAGTTCTCCCCTTGTGGTGCTTCTGACCTGCCTGGATACCACATACTTCTATTTGATATCCCTCCTTGTAGTAGCTATTCCCTATTGTTCCTCAGATTTCTTTCTGACCTTTAAGCCTTTGCTTAAGTTTATACCACATTCAAAGAATCACTCAATGGCTGTTGCCCTCAACATTGCAGTTATTTGTGTCTTGGCCCTATGTACTGCTTATTCACAAAACTGAGACAGGATGGTTTGGCTGGGTTATGGTGCATGGGATAGTGGACCATGCCTGCATCGTGTGTTGAAACAGCCACTTGTAGTCTCCACCAAAAGCATGCAAGAGCATCACTGAAAGACAAGGACAGAGTATTGTCACTCTATAGCAGGAATTGCTTGAACATTTGTGGCAGCATCAGCAGGTATGAGTTTAAGAATGTTATGAATTACTTTTGAAATTACATTGATGTGTTAAAATGTACATGAAATTTTAATAACTGGATGCACACACACTTTAACCCTTTGACTTGATTCTGAAAAAGACTGCTCTATTGGAGGTGACATGCTGTTGTATATCATACATCTACCAAGCATGAGTCTCTGGTGAAAAAAGAGGTGGTGTTCACATAAATACATGGGGTACTAGGGGATATACTGCTTAAACTGAGAAAAACTATATTTACAAAACTTATGACACAAGGCCTTTGACTGTATGAGAAATTCAATAATACTCTGAGCAACAAACTTTGAACTTGGCTCCTTCTATGCAGTCTGAACCATACTGAACTGTATGGTGATGTTTCAATAGTATTCATGCACAGTGCCAGGAGAAGAGAGAGACAGCTTAGGAAGAACAATCATTGCTCAGGAACACAGCCCTCATTACCGCATGGGTCTTGTAGATTGTTAGGGTATTCTTCCATCACTTGCAATATAGGAGGTTGCTCAACTTCTCCAGGCTCTTTCCCCCATATAGCACTAATCTATTACACAGCACATAAAGCTAAGGGAAGATGTCATTGTCATGAGAGAATAATTGAAGGCTGTGGGTCAAGATATGGCTCATATAAGTATTAGGGGGGGCTGGGGGGAACTGTACTCTGAAGGTTTATTTTACCTTAATGCAGAGAATACATTTATGTTATAAATTGTCAGCCTTTAGAACCACGTTACACAAACAGTGTCCTTGGTAAGAATCAAGCCTAGAACCCAGAAGAGGGGTCATAATCACTTAGGTACAATGGCATGCATGAGTCCTCTTGGCCATTCCCTTCTTTATCTCAACACATTCTATAAAATCTACATAACAGTGCCTCAGTTCTTGTCTTACAAGGTGGGCATGACAGTCTTTCTAAATGTCCACACATGCCTTGACTGACATTGTTATCCCCAGGGATAACAATTTGGCCCCTGGATTCACCTATTGAGCTTCCTGCTACCAGTAATAATAATCTGGGGCAGATGCAGTATCAGGGAAGTTATTTCAACTTTTCGATCTTCTCTTTTTACCAGTGCTTATTCCGTCTAGTAACAACAGATACATTTGAACTTGGCAAGAGCATGTGTTCACAAACAGACTTCACCCTACTTCTCAGTTACCTTTTCACCCTTATTTACCTTAATGCTTGTTTCTCTTTCCTCTGCTGTGCCCCTGGTTCTTTCATTTGTTGTTTTTCTATGTTACTGACAGTTCCTTCTCCATCAGATCCCTGTCAGATGATCAGTAAGAAACGGCCAACAAGCCACCTTCCCAACACATCTAACCACATAATCAACCAAACATGGTTGAGAAGCAACACTATCTCTTATACCTGTACTCTAATTTATACTGATAGCATTGGTGCCCCCATAATGGTCATTCTTAAGACATTGCATTCATAGCATTAAATACATGGTAGAGGCAGCCATGACTATATTCAGAACCATTTGGTAAAAATAAAGACCAACATATAGTGATAAACTGAGAACCTTACATGGCAACTCAACAACCATTATATTTCTTAGAGAGCTGTAAAGACCTCCACAATAATAGCAGATTGTAATAGAAATTATAATTAGTAACAGCTAATGTCTTTTGGACTTGTTTTTTGTGATTTACTCTCAGATTAATTTAAATGTCATTAATGCTGAACAATGCCATTAAAATTCTCAAGTGACATTCGCCTTGTTTCTGCATAGCACCAGCTTTTTGAGGATCCATCGTCTTTTGTACAATCAAAATGATGACTTGCCAACTGTAATGCCCTCTGAGTAAACAAGGGCAGCATAATTCATAGTTTCAGCTAGAGGCGAGCAGCAAATAAATTCACTCCACCAACAGTTTTTGCAAAAAAAAAAAAACAACGGTTCATCAGGCTCCAGTTTGCTGGGTGACATATTTCATTTTTCTTTTGCTCTGTAAACTCTAGATTCAGTGTTTTTCCCAATTGGTTTTAATGGGGTGTGTTTTGGCAATACACATAACCCTTACAATCAAGGTCATCCAGCACCCAGGGCAAAATCACTACTCCTCTCAGCCTTGTGAAAAAGAGAAGGCACCCTCATCCTTAAGTAAACCATTGTGCCCAGGGTAGCCAACCCTCTTGCCCACCCCTTGTCTTGCTTACAACCAGCAGACAATGTATACTGATATAACTTTTTTTACCAGAGGTTAAAAGCGTATATTGTGTAATCAGAGTCATGGAGGTGTATGATATATCCAAGTGTTGCCCCCACCCCCTTCCCCAACCTGAAACCCTTAAAGCAGATTTCCAGTGAAACTATACAAAAATAAAAGTCAGTAGCTACAAAAACTGTTGCTGCTGGCTTTTAAAAAACAGCCAATCACCTGTCCCTTGATTCCGCAGTGTCCTCTCTGCAGCTCATTTCACCAGCTGTCCTGTGTTCCCGGCATCGGCATCTTCAATGTGGGCACCCGGCTGTGACAGCTTGTGGCTTCACAGACGGGTGCCTACTGCACATGCGTGAGTAGCGCTGCACTCTCTGAACAGTCCTGTAGTCTTCTGGGACCTGTCACATGTCCCAGAAGACTACAGGAAAGGAGGGGGAAGACAACTTCTGCTTACGATCGCCTAGATGATCGCAGTGGAAGTGGGAGCGGGCACCTGTCAATTTCGGGTTCCTTAAAGCAGAACTTCCCCTTTTGAGTGGAGCTCCACTTTAAGAAGAGTCACCTGTAAAGGCATTTGTTTATTTTGGCTTCCATGGAATGAATGGACAGTCTGTATCTCAGGTGGTATAGCACTCCAGCACAGGCATATTGAGTTAGCATTGTGACAGCTGTAGTTACCATTCCTAGCTTTGCCCTAACAGTGACAAAGTGAAGTACAAAATGGACAAATTTGCTTGTGAAACAAAATGAACAAAAGATGGAGTTGGCACCAATGTTGCAAACTGTAAAGGTTAGACCAAGTACCTTTAACATGATTTTACAAAGAGTGGGGGAAAACATTTAGTTCAGACCTTGTACTAGTCCCCTAAACAGATTTTACACCCATCTAATTTAAACAGGAACTTTTATACAATGGAAAATCGGTAAAAAGCCCATAAAATAGTCAAAGTAGCTTCCTTTGCAATGCATGAATTGCTTTCCAGTAAATGTTGAGAAAAGTTCCAGCTGCATTTAATCATATGTCATATTACCATAACTAGTAGAAAGTAAAAATGTAAAGCTTTTATCCCGACTGGCCGCTAAGTAAGTAAATTCTGCACATATCACCCCAGCGCTTGATGGTTTTCATTTCAATTTCAAAGATTTAAATCTTGTTTTGGCATTGCTATTTGGCCTTGTGCATCCCACTCTTGGC
Organism: Staurois parvus; assembly: GCF_062004578.1. NCBI lineage: Eukaryota > Metazoa > Chordata > Amphibia > Anura > Ranidae > Staurois > Staurois parvus. Next base: position 5,090,456 of record NW_028317898.1, on the reverse strand, counting down.
TTTGTCAACCCCAAGTTTGACTTCATGATTTATTTTTTATAAGCATTTGCTTTTTTTTCATAAATGAGATGAATATGCCAGGAACAGAGCTGTCACAGGCGTGCAGTGGTTGAAAATTAATGAGGCATTAAACAGAAAGTGATGATGACAATGTCCCCAGTGCACACACACTGTATTTCTTTACACTGTGTCTGTTTCTAAGAGCGGGAATCTCCACTAAAACAGGAGAAGTGATTAATGCTAGTGATGAGGAGCTACTTCACTCAGAATCTTAATTATGGCTTGGCAGGGCAATGAGACAAATGCTGCACCACAGTAACTTTGTTTTACTGCATTGATATTTTATAATAATGTATCATTGCATTAGGACTTTTACTGTAATGCCTTTTGTTTTTTGTTTTGTTTTTTGTTTTTTTAACTGGCAGATAAAGGCATATGTAAGTGCAGCATTGTGCGACGGGCAGAAAACATACAGGTGCAATAACAGGAATATAATATAACAGTAGTCCAGCAACAAACAAACATGACCAGAGGTACCAATAGTGCCTGTCTCGAGGAGCAGAATGTGGCCTGGCCAGTCTACACCCAACCGGGGTTCCAGGAAAGAGTGTCCTTGGACTTTCCCTACCAGGACTTATCTCTGACACTAAGCGCTGTCCCTGACAGATGGGTAACCTGTTCCTAATATAGCCACTAGCAAAATACATGCCAAATGAATGGTAGGTGTATTGTAACACTGAGAGCTTCGGTCTTAAATGGACTCTAAATGACCCTAAATGGCCGCTGAGTCATATGGGATGCCAGCATCCAAATGGATAGCTACCTCCCAGTGCCCAGGAAACCATAGAGAAACTAAGTTCCTCTTGACTTCCTCCTCCGCCTGCATTGCCGCTGCAGACGAGCACCACTTGCAGTGGAGAAAGTAGACTACACCAGACTACTCATACACCACAGATTTTTGTTTGACAGGGCAGAAGAAAGTGTGTAAGACTTTATAGCATGACCTTCAGGGCATGCAGCATCCTCTACATACACACATACACCCTTAAACTGGCATTCCTGTGGCAATTTTCCTTCAATTTTAACCACTTTTAATCTAATGGGAATTGAAAATAATTGATAATTTATGTAATGTTCACTGCTTGTGCTGTTGGACAGATTCCAATCATTCAAATACAATGGTACTCATAAAGAACTTGTACTGTATGGTTGCATTTTTACAAGAGATTCAATTGGCGAATGCTGGATACAATCTCTAACTGCAGATTCCAGTCAGCAGGATTTTCCTCCACTCTAGTAGTGTGCAATAGCTTTGGGAAAAGAAGAGAAAAAGACAAGCTTGTAAATAAATATTATATATGTGAAATGAAAATGAGCATTATTAATTATTGAACACTGATCCTTTCATTATCACACTCCTACTCACACCTCCCATCTCCTCCAGTCTTCCTGTCGTCATTTTCCTCACTTCAGAGGCAGAGCCTCTCTCTCTCTCTTCTGAACTCTGAAAGCTGAAAGATGGGAAACACAGACCTGCCAACAACATTCACAGGCTATTACACATTTATAAATTTTTCTTCAAGTTTTGCAAAACTTTTCAACAATGCTCCTTGACTGTAGCAATCAACTTCTCAGCTATTAAAAGTCTCTTCTCTATTTTTTTACTTTTTTCAGGCCTAATTTCCTTTTGCTTTTCAAGTACCTGCAAAGGGAGCTCCTAAGTCCCAAAAGGCTGAGCTGCATAGTCTGCACGGATGATATGTCCACCCTCGTTGACAGTGCGCAGGCCTAGAGACAAGTCATTAAGTCAAACTCCAGCTGAATTTGAGCACATACTTAAAATAGACCTGTACTGAAGTATACAGTATATTGGGCTTGACATAGATAACCTCCTTGTAAAAATGTCACTTGTCAGTGACTTTGTAACTTTCTGAGATACTGGCTATGACCATGCATCTCCAAAAAGTCAGAGTATGGTCACAGCTCCTGATATGTGTACTTACCCTATGTTAATGTTCTTAGTACTGGATCAGCATACAGCCAGAACAATTATATTTTCAGGAGACATAAGCAATGATTGCCTTCACACTTCCTAATTACAGGTTTGCTTTAACATACACCAATCAGCCACAACTTTATGACCACCCACCTAATATTGAATAGGTTTCCATTGTGCTGCCAAAACAGCCCTGACTGTCAAGGTATGGATACCGCTAGACCTCTGAATGTATGCTGTGGTATCTGGCCCCAAGCTATCAGTAGCAGATCCTTCATGTACTGTAAATTGTAAGGTGGGGCCCCCAAGGATTTTCCAGTACATCCCACAAATGCTCAATTTGATAGAGATCTGGGGAATGTGAAGGCCAAGTCAACCTTGAACTTGTGCTCCTCAAACCATTCTTGAACATTTTTGTAGTATGACAGGATACATTATCTAGCTGAAAGAGGCCACTGCCATCAGGAAATACCATTTCCATGATGTTGTGTACTTAGGCAGCAACAAGGTTTAGATAGGTGGATTTTGGTCAAGTGACATCCACGTGAATGGCAGGACCCAAGGTTTCTCAGCAGAACATTGCCAAGACTCTCTCAGCTTGCTTCCTTCCCATACTACATCTTGGTGCCATCTCTTGCCAAGGTAAGCGATGCACCCAGACATCAACATGGTGTAAAGGGAAATGTTATGCATAAGACCAGGCCTTCTTTCATTGCTCCATTGTCCAGTTCTGATGCTCACATGCCCATTGTAGGCTCTTTTGTCTGTGGTCAACATAGGCACCTTGATAGGTCTATGACTATGAGGCCCCATATACAACAAACTGCAATGCCCATTTTTTCCCCTACTTTCAACACATCAACTTAAGGGACAGCTTGTTTATTTGCTGACTAATATATCCCACCAACTTTCAGATGCCATTGTAGTGTGTGTAATATCCCTTTGCTTAACCACATCATCTGGAGAGGGTGGAATTGATACTGTTAGGCTTTTCTGTAAACCTATTCTCTCCAAATGCGTAGAAATACCTGAGCCTTGTATACATTTGTTAATGAAGCAGGGTTGAATGGTCAAGAAAACAAATTATGTGCTAGAGTGTAGCTGAACTCTAAACAGATCATCGATGAACATTTTTTTTTTATTTAAACAGGCAAACCACACAGAGCTTGATTCTGTTCTTGACCCACTGTATCCATGCTGTGAGAAAACTCGTTTGAGAATTTAATTTGTTTCGAAAGCACCTATGGGCTTTCTCAGTATGATTGGCTTTCTGTATTTGTACAGTAATTAATTTTCACCTGACAAGGTCCCAAGATGAGAGCAGAGGATAAAAGATTTCCTTTTTCTCTACAAGCAACAGGTTTTCAAGCATATGCTGGACAGATCAGAAACATCATAACTTCTTAAGTGAATAGTTCAGAGTGTCTCTTCAGCCAAGTAATGGATCAATGCCTTTGTTTCTATTTATAGTTTCTGTAAAAACAGAGCCCTTGAGAGCATGTCATTTAATCCTCTCCTGGTAGAATGTATTGGAACTACTGAAAGTTTTTTAGTTCACTAGTTTAGTATAGTACAATTATTATTTTTAAAGAGTAGCTTCGGGGAACAAGTAAAGTCAACCAGTGGTCTACTGAAGCTGCGCTACAGTAAAGTTGCCTATACACCAGTAGAATTTAATTTAAAAAAATATATTTTTTTGAAAATTCCATTTGGTTTTCTAATTGTCAGTATGGTCAATTTGAAATTCATTTTCAACTGTAGTGTAGTGACAAGAAAATTCAAAGGAGCGGGATGGAAAATTTTTCTTGAAGGGATGAAATTTTCACTATGAATATAGTTTTTGTTCAGGAAAAATGCTGTAAATGAAGCTGGTCTTACATTCAAATAGAAGGTATGGATGAATTTCTAATGCCTTTGTAGTTAAGTTGGTTGACTTGAATGATGGCAAGAAAGAATGTTCTAAATAAGAAATTTTTCTTTTTCAATATTTTTATTAATTCAGTATAAGACATGATTCTTAGAACACAAAAGGCATAAATATAACGTACAGGACAATCACATATTGAGAAGCTATCAATAATGTTATTCAAGTAGTAAGGGAAGACATGCTAGCTTACAGTATGTAACCAGAATCACTGTTGCTGGACTATGCAAATTATACAGTATAATTCACTATTATTATTAAAATGTGCAGCTGGCTGCTGTTACCAAATCTTGCACAGAGGCCTGCCATTCTGACTCTGGGGACCCGGAGCATAGAATCCAGATTTGCTGCTTGATACTGCTGCCACGCAGGACTGCACCCAAGAAGCTGAAAGACCACTGTTGTGCCTCAGGGTTCACCGTTCATGCAATCTCCACAGGAAGTCACCTGGAATCAACTCCACTTTAAAGGGGGCCCCCTCCATCAGAAGAAGCCTGCTGCAACATATCAATAGTAGTTGGTGAAAGAGTGATTGACTTATTTGTTGATTTTGTGCATACCCCTTGGGAAGACTTATCATTCTTTGCCTTTACAGCTACTTCAGAATTGTCCACTAGTGAGCACCACTAGATCTGTTTTGCCACTACAGTGTTCCAAGGAACCCATTATCTTCCTAAGACTATTTCAGACTACTAAGACTATTTCCGAAGACTATTGAGTACAGAACTTCCCCATGTCACATTTTTAATTAAGCGCACCAATGTCTCCAAGGGCCCCATCATAGCCAGCAGAAGACTAAATTTCAGGACTTTACATAGTTCACTAACTGTCAAGCAAAGTTTTCAGTATAACACCGACCCTCTTTTACAAAAGCCAAAATAATTGTATTTCCATATTCTGTGTACTGTGGGAGACCAGATAGAGTGAATGCAGGATCATGCATTTAGTAACACTTTAAGGCAGGCCTGTTGGTTGCTAAAAAGATTCCAAATAGAAGTTGCAATAGAAGTTATTGAAGTGCTTGTAGGAGTGCTATTACACTTACCTGGAATGGCACCCTAAGTCATAAATAATTATCTAAAAAATGTTAAACTGAAGTGCCACACTACTGCCAAGAGGTCCAGCTACAACTTTATTCCAATACAAGTCAGGATTACAATCAAAAAAAGCATCCAATGTGTTTTGGGGGTCCAAGAGCGTCTTCTTCATCAGGGATCTTGGTATATACTGTACTTCCATGTAACCTCTCTTATCAGCAACATGTGTTAAATTTCATGGACAGATACCACTGGTTTGCCAGACTGGCAGATGATGAAACATTGTTAGCAGCTAACATATATGATGTCTAACCCTTCCTTTTTGGGAGATTGTTTTTCTATAACTTTGAGCTTTATTTGAATCTTTATCTGCAGCAGTGTTTAACCACTTGTCTACCAAGACATTTTTTTCAATTACTGCACACATGATAAAATCTGCACTATTAAAAATTACTGTGATCCCCCCCCCCCCAAAAAAAAGTATATATTTTTTCTGAAAGCAGAGATCCTAGAGAAAAAAATGGAGGTAGTTTCAATGTTTTAAGTGACAAAATATTTGTATAGTTATTTTTCAAATGCATATTTTCAGGAATAAAATAAATACACTAAAATGCATTTTAGTGCATATACAATATGATCCCTATTTCTTTGTAGAATATAAAAGATGGGGTTTGCACCAAGTAAAGAGATACTGAAAGGGTTAATAGTTAACTAACCTTTGCTTTATACTTACTAAACTGCTTTTATTTCCATGAACAGAAATTAAGGTTTCAGAACTTTTTTTTTTTTGCCATATTTCTATTACGCACCATATGGTGAGTTATTGTAACATCTATAATATATTTTGATTGGTGCTTTATGGACACCGCATGAAATATGCGGTGTTATATCGGTATATAAACTCAAACAATAATAAAGACTTTGAATTCTACATTTCACACCCCAGTGTCTGAATTGCATTATTCCCAAAGTACTTTGTACCTGTCATGATTGAACCGAGGGTGCTGGCATGAAATTGAGTTGTCCTAGCAGATACCAAACATGTCAAGTCTTAAAAAGCACCTGCGGAATTGCAAAAAATGACTATAGGTTACACTTTAAATTCCTTTACAGGTCATCAGTTTCAAGGTAACCATGAAATATGGCCCTAGAATTATTGTTCTCATTCCGATATTCAGAACGATACTTCACATGTGTGACACAATTGATGTTTACATACAGGCGCTTGTCCTACTGTGCACTTTTTAAATGGGGTGTATGTGGAAGTCACGGGTGCTTTAAATGTATTTTTTTTATTATTTTTACTTATTTTATATAATTCTTTTTATGCTAATATCATACGCAGAGCTAGTCTTTGCATGGACATAACTGAATGTACCAAACCATTATAATCAGTATAATGAATATGTGAAGATTGCATGGCTACCTTTAGAATGGAATTTATTATCTATATTTTCTTAATGTACAGTATCTGTGTGTTTTTTTTGGGGGGGTTAGGTTTTTTTTTTATGTTTGCATATTGGTACATATTTCGGTCTGCTAATGTTCCTAGAATACTATTTGAAATAATATGTTACTTAAAATATTACTAAACCCACAGCAGTAAAATCAGTCTATATATGCAGTAAAGCATGCTTGTTATACTCACTGTGGAACCTAAGGAGTCAATCCTCTGCATTGTGTAAAAAGGCTGTCTGATCCGGACTTCTCTGACCCTCTCCTTATTCCAGTGTTCCCCTCTTATCTCCTGATAAGACATTGTGTGGAAGCACTCTGCACATGCTCAATTTGGTGTGTATTGCTAGAGAGGTTTTTTTTTTTGTCTTGGGAGAGTGCATGTGATCAGCACAGTGCCAATCAGTACTCTCCAGACAGAGGTCAAGGGGTTCTACATCCTTCTGGAGAAGAATGAAGATTCCTTCTACAAGCGTTAACAAGTGCTCTGCTGGACACTGATATAAGTCAAAGACTGCTCTAACTGTTGATGTGAAAAGGTATTTAGCAGTTTATAATTACTAAAACAATTGCATTTCCATGTTCTGTGTACTGTGGTAGACTAGATAGAGTGAATGCAGGGCCCTGGGTTTAGTAATACTTTAACTCACACAATATTAAGATGATTTCGTACAGCATATTAAAGTTCAGAATAGCATTGCAAAGACACCAGTGTCCAGTGAGATCCGGACAGAGCATCATCTAATCTATAGCATTTCTCTCCTTCCCCCACATCATTTTGCAGCACAATACTTTGCAAATGGCTTGGGGTCTCCCAGCATAATGGGGTCACATAAAACCCTTTAGGTCACCTTTACACAGCTCAAGTAATATTTGTTATCAAAAGCATCAATTTTAATTATAAACATGTTCCCTTTAACACTGGACAAACTGAGTTGTAATTGATCTTTGCCTTGTTCTCCGGAGCCTGGCGTCTCATTCTTTCCTGAATTCTTTTATATTGAGCACATATTCCCATGATAATTCACCTGACCTTGTTCTTACAATCCCCCTGCATTAACCCTTCACCTTTCCTGCACAGGCTTTTCTGAGAGAACAAAACACATATTGTGATGGTGAGCTACACAAGAACTATATATAAGTCCTATTATGGAAGACAGCAATGTCTCCTAATAAAGCAAATCTAGGAATGTTAAAAAAAAATTCTGTTTCCTTTAACATAAGAAGAAATTAAAAAAAAACAACAACTGAAATACTGTCTACTGTTGAGATAACATTTATTGAAATTAATACCAATTCCTTCCTTCCTTTGAATACAGAATTGTATTTGAAGATGCCTGAGGCACATGTAAATGTTGACACCTTTTCATAAAAGCTCTACCTAATTTGTCAGTAACTATACTGCATGATTAATACTGTGTAAATTTAGACCAGAATACACTATTAAAAGTCAGCATTGGGGTTCTTTGTATGCAGTGCTACCACTGGTTTGAAAAACATACAAAATAAGAGAAAGAATAGATTCCTACAAGTACCTGTATGAAGATTGATGCGGTTTTAAGTAAAAATTAATATTTATACATATTGTAAACAGTTTAATTAAAAAAACAGCGCTGTAGGTGAAAAAAATGTATCCCTCTATCTGCAAACCATTTTTATATAATATAGTGGGAAACCTTTGCTACTATTATTATTAATATAAAGGATTTTACTATAACAGAAATTACAATCGTAAAAACATAAAACAGTATAAACAAATACTGTAGTATGAAAAAAATCAAAAGTCCATTCAACTAAAAATGTTTTCTGTTACATGCTCCCAAAAGAGTGAGTTTTACACTTCTCCCACACTCAACATACTGTATGTTCTTCCTGCACCACCACGACCATAATCTAACGCACTTGCCAGGTACAATTCCTGGAAGGCATTCATTTGAAGTCTGATTCCTGTTTGTGTAACAGTAACAAGCAGAATTTGTGACAGAAACATGTTACTGTTGGTAGGGTGTAAGGAATTTTGCCTGCAACACAAAATTGACAGGTACAACTCAATTTACACAAACATTGAAGAGGTCTTTTTTGCCTCCACTTTTCATATCCTTGATATGGCATTATTTCTTAATAGATTTGTCACATCCATTGCACTAGAATGTAAAAGTGTCACTAATAAGAACTACCTGAATTTTTCATAATTGTTGGAAATAGCAAGAAAACTGTTGCACAGCTTTCATAAATTTGGCGCATGACTTTTAAAGTGGATACAAGGGCTGAAGGATTTTTTACCTTCATGCATTCTATGCATGGAGATAAAAACCCCTCAGGGTGCAGCTCCCCCCTCACCCCCCTTTAATACTTACCTTGGCCCTGAAGAGAAGGACAAGGGCTTCTCTGTGCAAAACCATTGCAAAGAGCAGGTAAATATGACATGTTTGTTATTTAAAAAAAACGGAACCTTTAGTAGCACTTTAGATTTGGCCATAAGACAAGAAAGGTGTTGCAAATGCTTTCCTAAATCCCCCCAATGTGACCACTAATATGATAGGAGGTCTGTTACCAGCTGCATATATCTTGGATCAATCATCCCACCTTCCTTTTGGTTCCTATGGTTAGTAAATCCCTCTCAGTTCTCCATAAATCTCATGACACAAACACTATCATAGTATAACTATGCTTTCATCCAAAACATTAAAACATATGATACATTCTCATAAAATGTGCTATAACTAGCAGTAGTATCTTGTGCCTGATCAACGGAGTGCTAGAATGTACAGATATCACTGTCACATGTTTTGGGACTCAGACAATGGTATACCAGAAGAGAGGACAGAGTTTTATTGGCAAGGGTAGTTTTTTACAAATTGGCATTTTTCTTCAGGTATGAGATACCAGTGCTGGTCATAGTATTATGTGAGTGCATTTTTTTTTTCATGTTTTAATCTAGCTTTGGGATTTAAGCACCATTTTTTATTAGATGCAAAATAAACTGCATACATGAACTTGCTTAATAGACCTCTTATGCCTTTGAAATCTCTAGTACCTCAAGAGAGTCACTTAATCTCAATAGTTTATAACCTGTTGATTGTGGAAAATCACCCCCGCACCCTAAATTTTGCAACTAAATGGGAAAGGGAGCTAGGGACGATTACAAAGGACCTTGATTAGGAGAAAGTATCATTTTTACCCACAAATTGTTAATCTACTCAAAGGCTCAGGAGAAAAAAATACAGGATTTTGTCCTATTGCTTCTCTATCCTTCATAAAATGCATTTCTTCATGTGCTGATGCTGTTCTTATGCTGATGTTATAATAACACATATATGGGGGACGGCCCTCTTATAATTTCTTTTGGTACCAAATTCTCCAACTATATAACAAATGTATAATGTTATGATAGATGTTATTTCTAACACTCCCCAAATTATCTTATTGAATATGAACCAGGATCCTACAAACAAATTAAGTGAGGATTATGTAATTTTCTGACTGCAGTCTGTACCTTCTTTGCTAGGCTTTGTCAGCATTCTAATACAACTGAATTGACAAAATGCATATGTGAGGTAGACACCACTTATCAGATGAAACGTATGCTATCCCAGGACATGAGCTCTACTCATACCTACCTAATTACTTGGGTTACATGATTGGACTATAGAAGTGTGACTGAAATGACCAAACTTTGTCAACAAGCTGTGGTCAACAAATTTCCATCCATCACAGATGACCAAATTCCCACAAGCTTTTGAGAACGTGGAGTTCTACTACTGACCTTTTATCTAACCTTTCTCTGCTCTTTTCTTTTCTTTTCTTGTTCTACAATACCAGAATGATACACATAACTCTACACATCATACACATGTCTTGCGCCCTCTAGTGTTCATAATTATTGACTGTAGTTAGACTCTTGCTAGAGGGCTACTTTTTATGCGTTTTCCTTGTATGTTCAGCTGCTAAACCATTGAGAGCGCTCACTATATTTTTTATAATTTTCTTATCTGTTTTAACCATATTTTAGTTGTATAGCAGCTCCATATTACCTTTCTTACAACCCCTATAATGGAGGATATTTTTGATGTTAGAGCTTCTAGATCTCTAATACCTGACGATATATTCACACAAGTAAATGAGACTGATGATCTCAGGGGATTATTCATTCATTTGCATAATCTCACTACCTCTGAGATTAAGACCATTTGGGACATATCTTTTCTTGAAAAATACATTAAAGAACAAATGGTTCCTAGAGCCCTTAGATGGGATATTTCTCCTGACACTGAGGACACTTCGTCACTGTTAGAATGGTACCACTATTTTAACACAGTAGGCATTGATTTGCTTAAATTTTTAATTATCAGAAAAAAGAAAAAACTGATATATTTAAATAAAGAGATTAATTTAGTAAAAGATAAATTAACCCCCTACAAATCAAATGGGGATTACACTACTGAATCCAATAAGTTGAAAAAACACTTGGAGAATGTTGATCTAGAACAAAAAAACAAAAAAAGAAAGAAATATAGTAGAGATCTGGTTGATTATCAAACACAACAAGTGTTTAAGTGGCAAACACTAGACACTAATAATGTAGGAGGCAACAGTGGATCACATCCACCCCCCTGCCTCTACTCAGAAACAAAGTCAACCCAGATCTATTAAATCACACGTTAAGGATGGACTCTCTAATACCAACAATGCAGGATACAATATCCCCACTCATAACAAATTCCAACTGTTATCCGAATTACCTGATAGGAATATTGGTTCCAGGGATAATAGATGGCATCCAAATGCCTTTCCTAAACTTGGAAACCAGGGTCCATATAACACTCAGCAAAAATCAAATAAACGTAAACCATATCATAAGAACAACAATTACCATGGCCCTGCCCATTCTCAAAGGAACTCTCCCCGTACCCCGAGTAATTATTATCACAATTCCTCACAACATGAGTATTATGGGGACCGTTACACCCATGATTATCAAAATCAATATTGGAGGCCACCATTTAATGATTATTATGCACCTCCTACCCCCAGAACCCCTGACACCCGCCCTAACAATAGTAATTATTTTTTAGAGAAAGGCAGGGTATGAAAACGAAGCGACAACATAGAGGTAAGAGGGGAGGGAGGAGAATCAACAGACCCAATAAAACGAAGGAGGATGTAAAAGGGAAAGGCATTTTTAACCTCAGTACAACCACTTTATCTGACGATGAATTGAGCCTTTTGGATAAAGGGTTAAAATTTGCACCCACCAGACCTATGAATAAATTCCAGGCCTTTATTGACATTCAAAAATTCACGAGCAAATTATCTATCAAAAGATACTTTTTCAACAATCCTATTACTAGACATTCCACTGGTCATTACACTTCTCTTTCCAACGCATCTACTTTTAATCCGCCATCACAGAATAATTCAGCAGTTGGTCTATTTAAAGACCAAGTACTCAAGAACCTAAAAAACCTTCCAATTAAGAGAATATATAAGGATCCTAATACGGATGCAGCAATTAAATCCCTCCTGGAGAAAAAGGACCTTGTAGTGAGACCAGCAGATAAGGGTGGTGGGGTAGTGATTCTAAACAAAAGCGATTATATAGCAGAAGTACACAATATCCTTCAGGACACATCTACATATCAATTACTTCATAAAGATCCCTTATCAGAATATAAACGTACTCTTAAGACTATTATAAAAAATGGATATGACAGATCGTGTCAGGGATCGCGGCTCTGTGCTCCGCGATCGCGGCTCTGTCCCCCGCGCATGCGCATTGGCGGCAGATCGCGCCGGGACACAGGCACTAGGTCCCGGCGAGCCGCGGCTGACAGGACGCCGCGCATGCGCAGTAGGTGCCGGGGGCGCGCCTCAGGCGCCCAATGACAGCCGGGGGCGCGTCCTAGCCGGCCAATGCCAGTGCAGGGCGCACTATTTAAAGATGCCCTGCACTGTCACAGATTGCCGCAAGGTCTTCCTGTGATCCCGAGTTCCTGTACCTGTCTAGTGACCCTGACTACGCTGCCTGCTCCTGTGATTGACCCGGATTGTCCTGACTATTCTGCCTGCTCCTGTGATTGACCCGGATTGTCCTGACTACTCTGCCTGCTCCTGCGTTTGACCCGTATTGCCCTGACCATTCTACGGATTGACTTCCCTGCTGACCCTGCGTGTGACCCGACTACTCTTCTCCTACCGATTCTGTACCCCGCTTACCCTCACGGGCCCACGATCCGTTACTACCCTGCTGGGGCCGCCATCCTCTTCATATCTGGCTCTCCCGGTACCTGTCCCCAAAGGTCTCCTCAGCCACTGGTGGGCCTGCTCGGAGGTCGTGACCTGGCCCGGGACTGTTTCAAGTCCATCCCCACCATCAGGGGCTCTGGTGAAAGCACAGCCCAGGCTTAGACCCCACGCTCTGAGTAGGTCTGTCAGTTGGCAGCCTGAGGCACCACCTGGCGGATCATAACAGTACCTTGCGGCCATGACAGAGCCAGGAAGTGGACCGGCGTCCCTAGAGGATATTTGTCAGCACCTGGCAACCTTGACCCAGGCCTTCCAGAACTTCCACAGTCGCTGCGCCCGACTGGAGGACCGCATGGAGTCATTAGCTCCCCTGACTCCCCCTGCTCAGAGTCCTCCACCTGCAGAACCTCCCGCTAACCCGGTATCCGGAGCGGTTGCCACACCCCTAGCTCCTGAACCCCGCGTTCCTCTGTCGGAACGATTCCGTGGTGACCGGAGCCGCTTCCGAGCCTTCCGGAACGCTTGCACCCTGTACTTTGACTTACAGCCCTGCACGTTCACCACCGAGACCGTCAAGGTGAGGTTTATAGTCTCCCTCCTTCAGGATGAGCCCCAGGATTGGGCTCACCGTCTGATGGAGAAGCACGACCCCCATCTTGACTCCGTGACCGAGTTCTTTCAGGCCATGGCCGTCTTGTATGACGACCCTCAGCGGGCTGCTTCCGCAGAGGCTACTCTATACTCTCTGCGGCAGGGCCGCCGGACAGCCGAAGAATACGCGTCCGATTTTAGGCGTTGTATGGGAGACACCAGATGGAACGATGCGGCCTTATGTCACCAGTTCCGCATCGGGCTGTCTGAGTCTCTCAAAGACGAACTAGCACGAGTAGGCCTACCTGACTCCCTGGAAAAACTGATTGAGTTGGCCATTCAAATTGACCGTAGACTAAGGGAACGTCGGCTGGAAAGGAGCAGCCAGGGTCAAAGGGTGGCATGGATTCCATCCAGAGATACAGCTCCAACCCCAGGGAACCATCCGCGAAGCACGGAAACAGGGGACAACCCGGAACCCATGCAGCTGGGATTGGCCCGTTCCCACTTATCGGTCGAGGAACGTCAGAGGAGACTATCACAGAACCTATGTCTGTACTGCGGGGAAGCTGGTCATCAGATTCGCTCCTGTCCTGCTAAAATGAGTAAGTCCACGCCCGTTTCTTTTACTTTACCTGCAGGAAGGGATGATCAGTCGAGTTACCTGGCCATTCCTGTGTCTTTACAGCTCCCCGGAGGAACATTGTCGGTGACCGCAATCGTTGACTCAGGAGCCTGTAGTTGCTTCATCGATCTGACTTTTGCCCACCGGCAAAAAATCCCTCTCCAGACCAAAGAAAGGGGGTTCAACATCTTCTTGGCAGATGGGTCCCGTATAAAATCAGGGGTGGTGGACCAGGAGACACCACCCATTTTAACCACAATGGCAGACCATCACCAGGAGTTCCTCCGTTTGGATGCCATCGCATCCCCCCTTTTTCCAGTCATTCTGGGGCTCCCTTGGCTGAGGGCCCATAACCCCCAGATTGACTGGGAAAAGGGAACAATTCAATTTCGCTCACCCTATTGTTTGAGTCACTGCCACGTCACAGGATCCGTGGTTCCCCGGTTCCTCCTGTGCTTGGATGGCGACACCGATTTATCCCAGGTTATTCCTCCGGCCTACCATGACTTCTTAGACGTCTTTAGTAAGCGAGGAGCTGATGTTCTCCCTCCGCACCGTTCCTACAACTGCCCCATAGACCTCCTACCCGGATCTGAAATCTCATTCGGCCGTATCTTTCCCTTGTCCGAAACAGAATCGGGAGTACTGAGGAAATACATTGAAGAGAACCTTCGGAAGGGATTTATTCGTCCATCCACATCCCCAGCCGGGGCCGGGTTATTCTTCGTAGAGAAGAAGGACAAATCGTTACGGCCCTGCATAGACTACCGTGACCTGAATAAAATAACGGTAAAGAATCGTTATCCCTTACCCCTAGTCCCCGAGCTCCTCCAGAGATTGAGATCGGCAACGATATTTACTAAATTAGACCTGCGGGGGGCCTATAACCTTGTCCGTATCAGGGAGGGGGATGAGTGGAAGACGGCGTTCCGTACGAGATTCAGTCACTACGAGTATTTGGTGATGCCGTTCGGGCTCTGTAATGCTCCGGCGACCTTTCAGCACTTTATCAACGATGTTTTTCGTGACTTTCTCGATATTTTCGTGGTGGTTTATTTGGATGACATCCTAATTTTTTCCCCCTCACTGGAGGTTCATCGGGGTCACGTGATACGGGTATTAGAACGGTTGCGTCAACACGGGCTATACGCGAAGGCAGAAAAGTGCTGTTTCGAACAGCACGAAATCACGTTCTTGGGACTGGTTCTCTCTTCCGCGGGGGTCTCGATGGATCCCCAGAAAGTCACGGCGATCTTAGATTGGCCAGTACCCGCCGACAAAAAGGGGGTACAGCGTTTCATCGGTTTTTCCAACTTTTACAGGACGTTTATTAGGAACTTCTCCGGTCTGGTCTCCCCGATCACGCAACTGACGAAACAAGGGGTCCGCTTTAAGTGGACTCCCGAAGCGCAGACAGCATTCGAAAAGCTCAAAGAATTGTTCACCTCTGCTCCCATTCTCTGCCATCCAGATGCTTCTCTCCCATATGTTTTGGAAGTGGACGCCTCCGAAAATGCGGTAGGAGCGGTTTTGTCCCAAAGGAATGGTACCAAGGAACTACTGCACCCTGTGGCGTTCTTCTCCAGGAAGTTGACACCAGCGGAATGCAACTATGACATTGGCGATTGGGAGCTCCTGGCCATTAAAACTGCTCTTGAAGAATGGAGGTATTTACTGGAAGGAGCCACACACCCAATCCTAATATTCACAGATCACAAAAACCTTGAATATTTAAGAACGGCAAAACGACTGAGACCTCGCCAAGCGAGATGGGCTCTTTTCTTCTCTCGATTCTCATTCCATATAACGTACCGACCCGGTACTAAGAACACTAAACCAGACGCTCTGTCCCGCATGTTTGAGGACCCCGACGACGCTGTGGTACCTGACACCATCTTACCTTCTGGGAGTTTCCTCGCTCTACAAACGGAACTTCGCTCCCGGCTTCTCGATGCTTCTGTAGGACTACCAGTTCCGTCTGGGTCACCCCTCCAGAGCCATGGTGGGCTATTTTGGAAGGAAGACCGGATCATGGTCCCAGAAGAAGTGCGAACCTTGGTCCTAGGGCACTGCCACGACCATCCAATGGCGGGCCACTTCGGGGTAACGAAAACTCTGGATCTACTATGGCGCTCGTTCTGGTGGCCAGACATGATCAAGGATTGTGAGCATTACGTCCGAACTTGTCCCACCTGTCAAAGGAACAAGCCCTCCAGGAGCAGGGCATGGGGATTGTTACGTCCATTACCCATACCCAAGCGGGCCTGGCAAATGATAGCCATGGATTTCGTGGTTGAACTTCCACCATCCCAGGGCTACACTGCAATAATGGTGATCGTCGACCGCTTCTCAAAGATGGCACATTTCGTGCCCCTGGAGAAGACCCCATCAGCACCAGAAACGGCACGGATCTTCATCAAGGAAGTGGTTAGGCTTCATGGTGTTCCCGAAGATATAGTGTCAGATCGGGGGGTCCAATTCACCTCCAGGTTCTGGAACGCCTTATGTAAATCGCTGGGAATCAAGCTGTCGCTTTCATTCGCCTACCATCCACAGACCAACGGCCAAACTGAGAGGACAAACCAGACGCTGGAACAGTACTTACGGTGCTACACATCCTACCTTCAGGATGACTGGCTGTCGTTGCTGCCTTCCGCGGAATTCTCATACAACAACTCGAGTCACTCAGCTACGGGTCAATCCCCGTTCTTTTCCAATTATGGGTATCATCCCACTTTCCTCCCTGATCTGATGCCTGAGAATCCGGTACCGGCATCTCAAGACATCTTGAACTTCTTTTCTGTCAATAACAAGACAATTCAGGAGGCCATCGCTAAAGCCCAAGAGGACAGTAAAAGGGCATTCAACAGAAAGAGAAGAGGAGAATTACTGCTTCAACCAGGGGATCTGGTTTGGCTAGCAACAACCAACTTGAAGATGCTGTGTCCTTCAAGGAAGCTGGGACCCAAGTACATTGGCCCATTTCCGGTAAAACGAGTAGTTAACGAGGTGGCCTACGAACTCGAGCTTCCGCAGACCTTCAAGATACATCCTGTGTTCCATGTTTCTCTCCCGAGGCAGTCACCATAGGTGACCAGGAGGAATACGAAGTGGAGACTATCCTCAGTTGCCGAAGGAGGGGGGGCCAGACACAGTTCCTGATAAAATGGAAGGGGTATGGCCCTGAGGAGAACTCATGGGAACCCGCCCAGAACGTCCACGCACCCAGGCTCATCCGGGAATTTTGTCGTGCTCACCCGCGGTGGAGAGATCAGTGGGGCTCCCGGAGGGTGCCCATTGGGGGGGGGCAATGTCAGGGATCGCGGCTCCGTGCTCCGCGATCGCGGCTCTGTCCCCCGCGCATGCGCATTGGCGGCAGATCGCGCCGGGACACAGGCACTAGGTCCCGGCGAGCCGCGGCTGACAGGACGCCGCGCATGCGCAGTAGGTGCCGGGGGCGCGCCTCAGGCGCCCAATGACAGCCGGGGGCGCGTCCTAGCCGGCCAATGACAGTGCAGGGCGCACTATTTAAAGATGCCCTGCACTGTCACAGATTGCCGCAAGGTCTTCCTGTGATCCCGAGTTCCTGTACCTGTCTAGTGACCCTGATTGACCCTGACTACGCTGCCTGCTCCTGTGATTGACCCGGATTGTCCTGACTATTCTGCCTGCTCCGGTGATTGACCCGGATTGTCCTGACTACTCTGCCAGCTCCTGCGTTTGACCCGGATTGCCCTGACCATTCTACGGATTGACTTCCCTGCTGACCCTGCGTGTGACCCGACTACTCTTCTCCTACCGATTCTGTACCCCGCTTACCCTCACGGGCCCACGATCCGTTACTACCCTGCTGGGGCCGCCATCCTCTTCATATCTGGCTCTCCCGGTACCTGTCCCCAAAGGTCTCCTCAGCCACTGGTGGGCCTGCTCGGAGGTCGTGACCTGGCCCGGGACTGTTTCAAGTCCATCCCCACCATCAGGGGCTCTGGTGAAAGCACAGCCCAGGCTTAGACCCCACGCTCTGAGTAGGTCTGTCAGTTGGCAGCCTGAGGCACCACCTGGCGGATCATAACAGTACCTTGCGGCCATGACAGAGCCAGGAAGTGGACCGGCGTCCCTAGAGGATATTTGTCAGCACCTGGCAACCTTGACCCAGGCCTTCCAGAACTTCCACAGTCGCTGCGCCCGACTGGAGGACCGCATGGAGTCATTAGCTCCCCTGACTCCCCCTGCTCAGAGTCCTCCACCTGCAGAACCTCCCGCTAACCCGGTATCCGGAGCGGTTGCCACACCCCTAGCTCCTGAACCCCGCGTTCCTCTGTCGGAACGATTCCGTGGTGACCGGAGCCGCTTCCGAGCCTTCCGGAACGCTTGCACCCTGTACTTTGACTTACAGCCCTGCACGTTCACCACCGAGACCGTCAAGGTGAGGTTTATAGTCTCCCTCCTTCAGGATGAGCCCCAGGATTGGGCTCACCGTCTGATGGAGAAGCACGACCCCCATCTTGACTCCGTGACCGAGTTCTTTCAGGCCATGGCCGTCTTGTATGACGACCCTCAGCGGGCTGCTTCCGCAGAGGCTACTCTATACTCTCTGCGGCAGGGCCGCCGGACAGCCGAAGAATACGCGTCCGATTTTAGGCGTTGTATGGGAGACACCAGATGGAACGATGCGGCCTTATGTCACCAGTTCCGCATCGGGCTGTCTGAGTCTCTCAAAGACGAACTAGCACGAGTAGGCCTACCTGACTCCCTGGAAAAACTGATTGAGTTGGCCATTCAAATTGACCGTAGACTAAGGGAACGTCGGCTGGAAAGGAGCAGCCAGGGTCAAAGGGTGGCATGGATTCCATCCAGAGATACAGCTCCAACCCCAGGGAACCATCCGCGAAGCACGGAAACAGGGGACAACCCGGAACCCATGCAGCTGGGATTGGCCCGTTCCCACTTATCGGTCGAGGAACGTCAGAGGAGACTATCACAGAACCTATGTCTGTACTGCGGGGAAGCTGGTCATCAGATTCGCTCCTGTCCTGCTAAAATGAGTAAGTCCACGCCCGTTTCTTTTACTTTACCTGCAGGAAGGGATGATCAGTCGAGTTACCTGGCCATTCCTGTGTCTTTACAGCTCCCCGGAGGAACATTGTCGGTGACCGCAATCGTTGACTCAGGAGCCTGTAGTTGCTTCATCGATCTGACTTTTGCCCACCGGCAAAAAATCCCTCTCCAGACCAAAGAAAGGGGGTTCAACATCTTCTTGGCAGATGGGTCCCGTATAAAATCAGGGGTGGTGGACCAGGAGACACCACCCATTTTAACCACAATGGCAGACCATCACCAGGAGTTCCTCCGTTTGGATGCCATCGCATCCCCCCTTTTTCCAGTCATTCTGGGGCTCCCTTGGCTGAGGGCCCATAACCCCCAGATTGACTGGGAAAAGGGAACAATTCAATTTCGCTCACCCTATTGTTTGAGTCACTGCCACGTCACAGGATCCGTGGTTCCCCGGTTCCTCCTGTGCTTGGATGGCGACACCGATTTATCCCAGGTTATTCCTCCGGCCTACCATGACTTCTTAGACGTCTTTAGTAAGCGAGGAGCTGATGTTCTCCCTCCGCACCGTTCCTACAACTGCCCCATAGACCTCCTACCCGGATCTGAAATCTCATTCGGCCGTATCTTTCCCTTGTCCGAAACAGAATCGGGAGTACTGAGGAAATACATTGAAGAGAACCTTCGGAAGGGATTTATTCGTCCATCCACATCCCCAGCCGGGGCCGGGTTATTCTTCGTAGAGAAGAAGGACAAATCGTTACGGCCCTGCATAGACTACCGTGACCTGAATAAAATAACGGTAAAGAATCGTTATCCCTTACCCCTAGTCCCCGAGCTCCTCCAGAGATTGAGATCGGCAACGATATTTACTAAATTAGACCTGCGGGGGGCCTATAACCTTGTCCGTATCAGGGAGGGGGATGAGTGGAAGACGGCGTTCCGTACGAGATTCAGTCACTACGAGTATTTGGTGATGCCGTTCGGGCTCTGTAATGCTCCGGCGACCTTTCAGCACTTTATCAACGATGTTTTTCGTGACTTTCTCGATATTTTCGTGGTGGTTTATTTGGATGACATCCTAATTTTTTCCCCCTCACTGGAGGTTCATCGGGGTCACGTGATACGGGTATTAGAACGGTTGCGTCAACACGGGCTATACGCGAAGGCAGAAAAGTGCTGTTTCGAACAGCACGAAATCACGTTCTTGGGACTGGTTCTCTCTTCCGCGGGGGTCTCGATGGATCCCCAGAAAGTCACGGCGATCTTAGATTGGCCAGTACCCGCCGACAAAAAGGGGGTACAGCGTTTCATCGGTTTTTCCAACTTTTACAGGACGTTTATTAGGAACTTCTCCGGTCTGGTCTCCCCGATCACGCAACTGACGAAACAAGGGGTCCGCTTTAAGTGGACTCCCGAAGCGCAGACAGCATTCGAAAAGCTCAAAGAATTGTTCACCTCTGCTCCCATTCTCTGCCATCCAGATGCTTCTCTCCCATATGTTTTGGAAGTGGACGCCTCCGAAAATGCGGTAGGAGCGGTTTTGTCCCAAAGGAATGGTACCAAGGAACTACTGCACCCTGTGGCGTTCTTCTCCAGGAAGTTGACACCAGCGGAATGCAACTATGACATTGGCGATTGGGAGCTCCTGGCCATTAAAACTGCTCTTGAAGAATGGAGGTATTTACTGGAAGGAGCCACACACCCAATCCTAATATTCACAGATCACAAAAACCTTGAATATTTAAGAACGGCAAAACGACTGAGACCTCGCCAAGCGAGATGGGCTCTTTTCTTCTCTCGATTCTCATTCCATATAACGTACCGACCCGGTACTAAGAACACTAAACCAGACGCTCTGTCCCGCATGTTTGAGGACCCCGACGACGCTGTGGTACCTGACACCATCTTACCTTCTGGGAGTTTCCTCGCTCTACAAACGGAACTTCGCTCCCGGCTTCTCGATGCTTCTGTAGGACTACCAGTTCCGTCTGGGTCACCCCTCCAGAGCCATGGTGGGCTATTTTGGAAGGAAGACCGGATCATGGTCCCAGAAGAAGTGCGAACCTTGGTCCTAGGGCACTGCCACGACCATCCAATGGCGGGCCACTTCGGGGTAACGAAAACTCTGGATCTACTATGGCGCTCGTTCTGGTGGCCAGACATGATCAAGGATTGTGAGCATTACGTCCGAACTTGTCCCACCTGTCAAAGGAACAAGCCCTCCAGGAGCAGGGCATGGGGATTGTTACGTCCATTACCCATACCCAAGCGGGCCTGGCAAATGATAGCCATG
Source organism: Staurois parvus (assembly GCF_062004578.1). Taxonomy (NCBI): domain Eukaryota; kingdom Metazoa; phylum Chordata; class Amphibia; order Anura; family Ranidae; genus Staurois; species Staurois parvus. The sequence continues at coordinate 5,069,234 of NW_028317898.1, read as the reverse complement.
GATTTCGTGGTTGAACTTCCACCATCCCAGGGCTACACTGCAATAATGGTGATCGTCGACCGCTTCTCAAAGATGGCACATTTCGTGCCCCTGGAGAAGACCCCATCAGCACCAGAAACGGCACGGATCTTCATCAAGGAAGTGGTTAGGCTTCATGGTGTTCCCGAAGATATAGTGTCAGATCGGGGGGTCCAATTCACCTCCAGGTTCTGGAACGCCTTATGTAAATCGCTGGGAATCAAGCTGTCGCTTTCATTCGCCTACCATCCACAGACCAACGGCCAAACTGAGAGGACAAACCAGACGCTGGAACAGTACTTACGGTGCTACACATCCTACCTTCAGGATGACTGGCTGTCGTTGCTGCCTTCCGCGGAATTCTCATACAACAACTCGAGTCACTCAGCTACGGGTCAATCCCCGTTCTTTTCCAATTATGGGTATCATCCCACTTTCCTCCCTGATCTGATGCCTGAGAATCCGGTACCGGCATCTCAAGACATCTTGAACTTCTTTTCTGTCAATAACAAGACAATTCAGGAGGCCATCGCTAAAGCCCAAGAGGACAGTAAAAGGGCATTCAACAGAAAGAGAAGAGGAGAATTACTGCTTCAACCAGGGGATCTGGTTTGGCTAGCAACAACCAACTTGAAGATGCTGTGTCCTTCAAGGAAGCTGGGACCCAAGTACATTGGCCCATTTCCGGTAAAACGAGTAGTTAACGAGGTGGCCTACGAACTCGAGCTTCCGCAGACCTTCAAGATACATCCTGTGTTCCATGTTTCTCTCCCGAGGCAGTCACCATAGGTGACCAGGAGGAATACGAAGTGGAGACTATCCTCAGTTGCCGAAGGAGGGGGGGCCAGACACAGTTCCTGATAAAATGGAAGGGGTATGGCCCTGAGGAGAACTCATGGGAACCCGCCCAGAACGTCCACGCACCCAGGCTCATCCGGGAATTTTGTCGTGCTCACCCGCGGTGGAGAGATCAGTGGGGCTCCCGGAGGGTGCCCATTGGGGGGGGGCAATGTCAGGGATCGCGGCTCCGTGCTCCGCGATCGCGGCTCTGTCCCCCGCGCATGCGCATTGGCGGCAGATCGCGCCGGGACACAGGCACTAGGTCCCGGCGAGCCGCGGCTGACAGGACGCCGCGCATGCGCAGTAGGTGCCGGGGGCGCGCCTCAGGCGCCCAATGACAGCCGGGGGCGCGTCCTAGCCGGCCAATGACAGTGCAGGGCGCACTATTTAAAGATGCCCTGCACTGTCACAGATTGCCGCAAGGTCTTCCTGTGATCCCGAGTTCCTGTACCTGTCTAGTGACCCTGATTGACCCTGACTACGCTGCCTGCTCCTGTGATTGACCCGGATTGTCCTGACTATTCTGCCTGCTCCGGTGATTGACCCGGATTGTCCTGACTACTCTGCCAGCTCCTGCGTTTGACCCGGATTGCCCTGACCATTCTACGGATTGACTTCCCTGCTGACCCTGCGTGTGACCCGACTACTCTTCTCCTACCGATTCTGTACCCCGCTTACCCTCACGGGGCCACGATCCGTTACTACCCTGCTGGGGCCGCCATCCTCTTCATATCTGGCTCTCCCGGTACCTGTCCCCAAAGGTCTCCTCAGCCACTGGTGGGCCTGCTCGGAGGTCGTGACCTGGCCCGGGACTGTTTCAAGTCCATCCCCACCATCAGGGGCTCTGGTGAAAGCACAGCCCAGGCTTAGACCCCACGCTCTGGGTAGGTCTGTCAGTTGGCAGCCTGAGGCACCACCTGGCGGATCATAACAGTTCGATTGTAAACAAAAAAGAGAAGGAGTTTTTGTGTCCTAAGGCCCCTTGCCTGCTGGTCTTATACATTCTACCTAAAGTACACAAGAATCCATTAAAACCCCCTGGTAGGCCGATAGTGAGTGGCATCGACTCACTTTGTTCCAGAATAGGTGCTTACATCGATCAACATCTACAACCACTAGTACTTCATACCCCATCATATTTAAAGGACACTAAGCATGTCCTCAATTCCATTAAAGACATCTCTATCCCTCCATCTGCATTCTTGGTGACAGCGGATGTTGAGGCGTTGTATAGTAATATCAATCATAATGATGGGATGACAGTTGCTAAACACTATCTCACCCATGAAAGTACATTACTCTCTCCACATGTTGATTTTATATTAGAACTTTTAAATTTCGCCATGTCCAATAACTACATGTGGTTTGATAACAATTACTATTTGCAGGTCAAGGGAGTTGCCATGGGGGCAAAATTTGCCCCCAGCCTTGCTAATCTGTTCATGTCCTACTGGGAAGAGGACAACATTTACGCTATGGACTGGCCAGAATTACTTTTTTACAAGCGGTACATAGATGACATCCTCCTATTCTGGAATGGCACTGAGCAGTCCCTTTTAAATTTTTTCTTACCACTCTTAATAACAACACTGTCAATATCAAATTGTCGTTTAATTATAGTAACACCCAAATGGATTTTTTAGATCTTACTTTATTAAATTTTAACGGACTTATTATCACCAAATCTTTTTTTAAACTCACTGATCGTAATAGCTTTATCCCCCTAGGAAGCTGTCATCATCCCAGCTGGCTGGCAGGTATTCCGAAAGGACAATTCCTCAGACTTAGGAGGAATTGCACTGATATAGACACTTTCCATACACAGGCCAACATTTTCAAGAAGAGATTCCTTGAAAAAGGCTACAATAATGAGAATTTGACTAATATTGTAGAATCAATAGCTAACATGGATAGACAAGAGTTATTGGGGACCCAAACTAAACCACCTAAAAATCTGATCTGTCCATGTATTACAACATTTTCGGTTCAACACAGATCCATCAGACACATAATTAATAAAAACTGGGGGATCCTGAAGGCAGATTCTACTCTGGCAAGAATACTCCCAGAAAAACCTGAAGTCATTTTCTGAAAATCGACCACCTTGAGGAATAAAATAGCTCCCAACGTTGTTACATTGCCTACACCACCTCCCACTCTGTTTAATTACACGGGGTTTTACCTGTGTAATAAGTGCATTGCCTGTAAGTGCAATGGCGAGAGAAAAAGAAGGACAGATACCTTTATCTCTAACCAAACTAGGAAATCATACAACATTGATAAATTCATCTGCTGCAATAGCAGATACGTTGTTTATTTATTAGAATGCCCCTGCCTAAAACAATACGTAGGGAGAACAACCAAGAGGCTTAGGGATCGCCTCCGCAAATATATCAATAATATAAAGAAAGGGTATAAGGAACATTCTCTGTCCCTCCATTACAGGAAATATCATCACAGAGATCCTACTAGTCTGAAATTTGTAGGCATAGATATAGTAACTTTGCATTGGAGAGGAACCTTCAAAACTAGGGCCATCTCGCAACTAGAGATAAAACTCATTTATGAACTGGACACTTTACACCCTGCAGGTCTGAACATCGAACTTGACGTCAACTGCTTTATTGACAACAGTTGAGTTCGCTTTGCTCAGCCAATCATAGTTACCTGCACCAAGGTCCTTTCTTCCGTATGGGCACCATTTCTACGTACAATAGATGGGTAGATCCTATTTTTAATCTTTTCCATTTTTTAGATATATACAATATTATGATCTTTTATTGTGTACATATAAGCTCACGATATATGCTTTGAGGTTATTGGATTAGGCCTTATCTGGGTTTTTCCACACCACGTGAGATAATGCAGCAAGCATTCTTGTGTCATTCATGGTATGCGTTTACTAAACATGCGTTTATCAATTTTGGATATTTTATATATAATTATGTTTTCAGCTGTTGGATAGGATTTCTGCTTAACCCATTTTTATGGGGTATGTTCCATTCTGACTGATTGATGCTGTTTTACCATGTTGGTTTCCCTTTTTACATGCACATTCCCCCTTTTTTTATATATATGTTTTAATACATATTTCGACCAACATTTTCCACTTATCTAATTGTGATTTTATTCTTCTATACATGTATCAGGGTTCATGAGTATAATAACTTGCCATACCTGATATACGTATTTAAATACTTACCTTCACATATGCTGTCCCTCATTTTTATGATCTATGTCATTTCATACAATTTTAGTGCATGATTTTATTCCCCTCTCTCGTGCACTATACATTTGCATTGCATACCTCCATTGAGGTATCACCCTTGTGGTATTAAACAATACAGAGTCGTTTTGAAGTACTATATATTTTTGGCATCACTAGCCACCCACATACGATCCGATCTTTTTTCCTCTGACATTGTCGGTATGATCGCATTCCATTCCCATGGTAAAATGGCGCCCGCGCATGCGCACTTGTGAAATACGGCCGTTCGGACTCTAGCAAGATGGCGCCGTACTAGTGCACATGCGCCGGCTAAGATATATATAGACGAGGAGACAGTCATGGCGGTCCTATGCTCTACCTCTGAAGAAGTGCGTGCGCACGAAACTCGTCAGGTAGAGCCTAGGACGCCGTTGACACTAAGCTGCCGGTGCCACGTGGAGGCCCGGCGGCCATCTTGCTTTTTAAAGGGTCAGTGTGTTCACCCATACTTGGCACCATTGTGTTGTACTATGCACCCATGCTGTTCTAAATAAAGTCTGTTACCTACTACACTATGAGTATTTCCCTGTGTCTCCTGTGAGGAGCTTCTTCATCCTTTACAGCCCTGAGTGATTCCTGTGTCAGCTCCTTAGAGGGGGAACTTTATCTTGGTTGATTTTCTTTGACCTACTGGACCACTCCTTCACCACACGAGGGCGCTTGATCTCCATTCTTTCCAGCTATTCCCGTGACCAGACCAGAAAGGAGAGGGGAATGTTCAGGATATTTATTCACATGCGTATTACCAATACGCTTTCTGGTTAGTGCGCATTCTTATCATTTGCACTGGGAATCAAGGAGCACCTTTATTGGACTATGTTTCATCAATAGTATCTATGATATATTAATAGCGTTGCATTTCTGTATATATATGTTTCTTGGGACTTTTTATGCGTTTTCCTTGTATGTTCAGCTGCTAAACCATTGAGAGCGCTCACTATATTTTTTATAATTTTCTTAACAGTATAGGACTGTTTGGATTGGCAAGCTTCACTATTTAGCAAAGTACACAACACAGTAAGTTCTGCAATTGCTGGAACGTTCTTTGATGATGACAGGTTCTGATACTCTTCTTTCTATAGACACTGATGAAACAAAAACAAAAGCACAGATTACATGATACCCCTATAACAGTTAGATAAGAAGCAGGGGCGAACTGACCATTGTGAAACTCGGGCACTGCCCGAGGGCCCAGGGTCAGTAGGGGGCCCCATGAGATGCCCCTGGCAGAGGCGGACTGACCGTTTGGAAATTCGGGCACTGCCCGAGGGCCCTGGGTTAGTAGGGGGCCCCATGAGATGCCCCTGGTACCTTTTTCATAGGCTTTTTTGAGTTTGGGAAGGACACAGGGGCCCCATGATCCCCTATTGCCCGGGGGCCCCATGAGTTGTCAGTCCGCCCCTGATAAGAAGCCTTCATTGTTGGAAGCAAATAACAATATGTGTTACATATGAAATGATGATTAAAATAATAATGGTTTGTGCATTAGCCTTTATTTTTATTTAAATACAATACTCAATTGGATAGCTTTAGTGGTATTAAATGTCTGTTATATGGCATCTGATCTTCAAGTAGATCTGAATCCTAATTGGATGGCATTTGGTTTTCTAAAGCATTTTGTAGCATAATTAATCCCCTTGTTTTTTTTTGTACCATAAAGTATTGTTTGCAACTTTTTGCATCTCAAGACTGCTGATCTCCGCCAGCCTCTTTCAGCCACTCCCTGTCTACATTTACTGTTCATGGTCACTGGACCAGTTTCCTAAAGGTGGCAGCGCAGAAGCTCGGATGGATGACAATGGTCAATCCATAACCAGAATTGCCTGAACAAGCAGTAGCAGTATTTTATTTTAGTGAAAAAATCGTTGCCTAGTAGCAATCACTGACCATTACCTTGGGCCAAAATAATTAAAATTACGACACTATGCTGGTGCACTGTCACTGAACTCTAAAGCAGTGGAGATGTGTTCTTTGATATGATGAATCACGCTTCTCTGTTTGGCTATCCGATGGACATGTCTGGGTTTGGCAGTTGCCAGGAGAATGGTACTTGCCTTACTGCACTGTGCCAAGTGTAAAGTTTGGTGGAGGGGGAGTTATGGTGTTGGGTTGTTTTTCAGGGGTTGAGCTTGGCCCCTTAGTTCCAGTGAAGGGAACTCTTAAGGCGTCAGCATACCAAGACATTTTGGACAATTTCTTGCTCTCAAGTTTGTGGAAACAGTTTGGGGATGGCCCCTTCCTGTTCCAACATGACTGTGCACCAGTGCACAAAGCAAGGTCCATAACACCTTTAGGATGAATTAGAACAGAGACTGTGAGCCAGGCCTTCTCGTCCAACATCAGTGCTTGGCCTCACAAATGTCCTTCTGGAAGAATGGTCAAACATTCCCATAGACACACTCCTAAACCTTGTGGACAGCCTTCTCAGAAGAGATGAAGCTGTTATAGCTGCAAAGGGTAGGCCAACTCAGTATTGAAACCTAAGGACTAAGACTGGGATGCCATTAAAGTTCATGTGTGTGTACCTTTGCATTGCGTTATCACGTGTTTGGGTGCCATTCATTTTGAATGGCATCCCAACGAACCAAGGCAATGCAGCTCCAATGCACATGCATTGCAGCTCAGCACAATGCAAGGTAATACACTGAGTCAGAAAAATGCTACATGTCCTTTTTTTCTGTTCTGGCGGATTGGCAGCCTATTCAAAATAAATGGGCTGCCTTTACACAATACACATTAATGAAAACTCATAAGAATAGCAAAGTGTGGATGGGTGCTAAAGCTAGGTTCAGCTAGGTGTCAGGTGTTCAGGAAGCGATCCTTCCTCCTCCTGAATGCCCGTTTTTTTCTGCTAAATGGTAGTTTATAATGGGGCTAATGTGCAGAAACCTTTGGTTTGCGGTTGTGGTATGGCTCCATTGACTTTAATGGCCAAGTCTGATGAGCAGTGTCGCCTGTCAGCTCGATGTGTAGTGTTAAATTGGCTGTGACTGTGGCACAAAGCTTTGCAGCTATGACATTTGAACAGACTCCTCTGGCTGTTGTTTAGCTCTGGGTGGTGGGGGGCAGGAAAAATGTGGCCCAGTCACCTGTTTTTACCCCACTGGCCACCCATGTGAGCGAGGCTTTAGAGATTAAATATTAGTTCAGTAATTTTACAGGGGGGTTCTTTCTAAATGTTTTCACCCATGATTCACACAACTTTCACCCTTGATTCACACGTTTTCCTACATGACTCCAATGTGAATGTTGGGTGAAAGTTGCATTTATAAAGAGTGATGTCCCCAGCTAAACAAAAATAAGACTTTGCCCTAGCTAAGTGTCCTTTATTCCTCCTCAGTGAGTTTCAGTTCTTAATACATCCTCCCACAGGTATTACACAAAATGTGATACAAGTATTGCATTATTATGTTAGTATCTGCTCACACATTGGGAGACTTCATACAACCGTGTAATTTAAAACACATCTCTAGCTTTCTGACAAATTTGATATTTACAGCAGGTCTGAGGAATAATAAACTCCGCAAATTGTGTTCAGTACTTATTTTTTTCTGTTATGTCTGCAAAGGCTTTTCATGTGTTTTTGGTAACACATTTTTCATTTTTGCTTGTTGACATTGTAGTTTGCCTGAACTGTCTGAGGTTTATCTGCACTTGTTTACTGAATAATTGCATAGGTTCTGTTAATAACATTCTATTTACCTACAGTGCCCACATAGCAGCATGGAAAATTGTCTTGGAACAGATAAGAAGAGAGCCCATACAAAGGAACAAGTCAGGCAATAAACAATATTCACAAAGTTGACCACTTCATCAATGCCTTACAACTAAAACTATATTAAACCAAAAAGCAGCAATGTAATATATTGCATCTTACCGATCCTTAAGCACCTCCATACAAGGCACTTTTACCCTCTTCCTGCTCAGGCCAATTTTCACCTTTAAGTTCTCTCACATTTTGAATGACGATTATTCAGTCATGCAACACTCTACCCAAACAAAATTATTCATTTCTCTTGCACAAATAGAGCTTTCTTTTGGTGGTATTTAATCACCACTTAGTTTTGTATTTTTTGAAATATAAGCAAAAAATCCTGACAACTTTGAAAAAAAGGCGTTTTTCTTAGTTTCTATTATAAAATTTTGCAAAATAAGTAAGTTTTCTTCACAAATTTAGGCCAAAATGTATACTGCTACATTTTTTTGGTACAAAAAACCCAAATCAGTGTATATTATTTAGTCTGTGTGAAAGTTATAGAGTCTACAAGCTATGGTTCTAATCAGGGGCAAACTAACCATTCGGGTCAGTGGGGGCTCCATGAAAGACTCCACACATTTCACAGTGGCAGTATCTTTACATCTGCCTGAGTAATGTATCTGAAACCAGGACACATTATTTAGAAAGGAATGTGGCTCAGAGCGGGGAGTCCGAGATGGGAGCAGATAAAGAGTCGGGACTGTCAATGATGGTGAGGAGAGCAGGGGAGGAGGCGGCAGCAGCAGCAGAAGTCCCCGATCCAAGAAGTAGCTCATATTAGGTGAATAGACACTGACTCCTTCACCTCCAAGTCTCTGCCTCTCTCACCCCCCTCTCTCACTCCCTCTCTCACCCCCTCTCTTTCTCCCTCTCTCTCCCCCCTCTCTCTCCCTCCCCCGCCCCCTCTCTCTCGCTCCCTCTCTCTCTCCCTCTTCCCCTCTCTCTCACCCCCTCTTTCTCTCACCCACCCCCCTCTCTCCCTCTACCCCCCTCTCTCTCTATCTCTCTCTCTCGCTCTCTCTCTCTTTCTCTTTCTCACCCTATATCAACCTCTCTTTTTCTCTCTCTTCCACCCCCTCTCTCTCCCTCCCTCCATTACTCTCTATCTCACCCTCTCTTACCCTCTCACCCTCTCTCCCTCACCAACTTTCCCTCACCCCCTCTCTCTCCCTCCTTTTCACCCCCTCCCTCTCTCCTTCGCCCTCTCACTCCCTCTCCCTCTCTCACACCCTCTATCTCACTCTTTCTCACCCCCTCTCTATCACCCTCTCTCTTTCTCTCTCTCTCTCCCATCCTCTCTTTCTCCCCCTCTCTCTCTTACCCTCTCTCTCACCCTCGCTCTCTCTCACACTCTTTTTCCCCTTCCCTCCCTCTCTCACCACCTGTCTCTCACTCCCTCTCTCACTCTCTCTCACCCCTACCTCTCTCCCCTCTCTCTCCTCTCTCGCTCCCCCCTCTCTCGCACCCTCTCTCTTCCCCCTCTCTCTCTTTCTCACCCTATATTACCCTCTCTTTCTCTCTCTCTTCCACCCTCTCTCTCCCCTCTCTACCTTACCTTCTATCTCACCCTCTCTTACCCTCTCACCCTCTCTCTCTCACCCCTCTCCTCACCCTCTTTTTCACCCCTCCCTATCTATCCCTCTCTCACCCTCTCCCTCTCACTTCTCACACCCTCTATTTTACCCTCTCAGCCCATATCTCACCATCTCACACCCTCTTTCTCACCCCCTCTCTCAACCTCCCTCTATCACCCTCTCTCTTTCTCTCACACTCTCTCTTTCCCCTCCCTCTCTCACCCTCTGTCTCTCACTCCCTCTCTCACTCTCTCTCACCCCTATCTCTCTCACCCTCTCTCTCTTTCACCCCCACTCTCTCTCCCCCTCTCTCTTACCCTTGCTCTCTTTCTCACCCCCTCTCTCTCTCACCCTCTCTCACCCTCTCCTTCTCTCTCACCCCCTCCCTCTCTCTTCCTTTCTCACCTCCCCTCTCTCTTACCCCCCTCTCGCTCACTCCCTCTCTAACCCCCTCCCTCTCTCTCCTCTCTCTTTCCCCTCTGTCTCTCCCTCCCCCTCTCTCCCCCTCTCTCTCTCTACCCCCTCTCTCCCCCTCCCTCTCTTCCCCCTCCCTCTCCCCCTCCCTCTCTCTCCCCCCTCCCACTCTATTTCTCCCTTTCTCTCTCACCCTATATCAGCCTCTCTCTTTCTCCGTCCTACCCTCTCTCTATCACCCTCTCCCCTCCCTCTTCCTCTCTTACCCTCTCTCTCACCCTTGCTCTCTCTCTCTCACTCTCTCTCCTTCCCTCCCTCCCTCTCTCACCCCCTCTTTCACTCTCTATCACCCTCACCCCCCCCTCTCTCTCTCTCTCTCACCCCCTCCCTCTCTTACCCTCTCCCTCCCTCTCACCCTTTCCTTCTCTCTCTCTCGCCCTCTCTCACCCTCTCTCTCCCTTTCTCTCTCACACTCTCTCTTACTCCCTTTCTCACTCCCTCTCTCTCCCTCACCCTCCCTCTCTCTCCTACTTTTCCATCTCTCTCTCCCTCCCCTTTTTTGTCTCTATCTCACTATCCCTCTTAGTTTCTAACAGGAGTTTCTGTCATATTTCATTAAAAAATGCTTGTCAGATTTTCCATTGTCTATCAGGAAACAAAAAGGGTTGTGGGGGGTTGGCTTCCCTGTCAGGAAAGAGGCTGAGTGGGAGCTGAACAGCCACACAAGGCAATTAACCTATCAGTCATCAGGCATCTTTACTGTACAATGTAACCAGTAGGCATTGCCTACAGCTCCCGAAAACCACATCCATTTTTGTGCACACCACACTTCTTTCTGTGCTGCCAGGGCCCAAATTATGTTCTTGCACACAGGCCCAATGCTTTCATAAATTGCCCCTGGTTGCATCATAAAGATGACTGCTGTTCCACAGCTATCTTTAAACCTGGAAGTGCCAAACGGCTTACACAAAAAGAAGCCAGGAACTACCTTGCAGGCTATGCTGCGGTAGATATTTAAATAGCTGCAATATGTAGGTGGGGCATTGTGAGGATGTGGCTTGAGTATGGGCGCCGTTACAGGGGGCTCCATTTTCTCCTATTGCCCGAGGGCCCCATGAGTTTTCAGTACGTCCCTGGTACCAATCATTGAAAATTGATCACACCTGATCACACCTGATGCACTACTAGGGCCTATTTAATTTCTTGAGGCCCTAACATGCTTGGAAAGTACAAATGATCCTTTTTTGGAAAGTAGACAGTCTGAAGTATTTAGTAAGGGACATGGCTCACCTTTTTTAATTTGTTATTTTTTTTCTCACAATTCTTTGGAAAATTAAGAAGTTATTTTTTTTTCACACATAATTGTCACATTAACAAGTTTCTCACACCTGGAATAGGCATACTTGCAATTGCACACAAAAACACATTCTGCTACTCCTCCTGAGCATGGTGATACCACATGTGTGAGACTTTTCCACAGGCTGGCCCAACATCCAGGCAGCACCTTCAGGTGTTCTAGGCGCAAAAAAAGGGCAGAAATTACACATCTAATTTCCTGGTTTCCCAGCACAGTTTTGAAGGCCCTGGAGAGCCAGGATGGTGGAAACACCTACAAAGTGACCCCATTTCGGAAAGCAAACATCAAAGGTATATTCTATCAGGCATAATGAGTCTTTTGAACATGTTATGTTTTTCTGATAGTTTCTAGAATATGTGGAAAGAAAATGAACACATTTTTTTTCACACAAAGTTGTCAATTTATATAATATGTCTAACACACAGCATGTACATACCAAGAATTATGCCCCAAAATACATTCTGCTACTCCTTCTGAGTGTGCCGATACCACATGTGTGAGAATTTTACATAGATTGGCCACATAGAGGGGCCCAACATCCAAGTAGCACCTTCAGGCATTCCAGGGGCATAAATTACACATCTAATTTCCTGACTGTCTATCACAGTTTTGAAGGCCCTGGAGCACCAAGACAATGGAAACGCTCACAAAATGACCACATTTTGGAAAGCAAACACTCCAATGTATATTCTATGAGGCATAATGAATCTTTTGAACATGCCATTTTTTTTCCACAAGTTTTTGGAAAATGTGGAAAGAAAATGAAAAAGTATTTTTTTTACACAAAGTTGTCAATTTTATAGGATATTTGTTATATACTCAAAAATACATTTTGCTACTCCTCCTGAACATGACAATACCACATGTAAGACTTTTTCACAGCCTAGCCAAAGAAAGGATAAACAAAAGATTACCTGTGGTTTCAGAAGAGCAGTTGTCCACAGAGGACAGCATTGGACCAGAAAGCAGGCAACAGCCACAGGAATTGTACAGGCAGCAGGCAGCAGGCAGCAGGCAGCAGGCAGGGATATGATGGATAAACAGGCCAGGGTCAGAACAGGTAGCAGGATGACATCCAGGAAGCAGGCAGGAACATGGTCCATAAAAAGTCTTAGATAAGTACAGACAGTAAGAGGAGATATGGTCAGCACAGCCAAAGCATTGGTCCAGGCAACAGGCAGGACCATGGTCCATAAAAAGTTCTGAGTCAGTACAGGCAGCAGGCAAATATATGGTTAGGGCAGCCAAAGTAATGGTCCAGGCAGCAGGCAGCAACATGGTCCGAAAATGTCTTGGGTCAGAACAGGCAGCAAACGGAGATATGGTCAGCACAGGCAAAGTATTGGTCCAGGCAATAGGCAGGACCATGGGCAATAAAAAGTCCTGGGTCAGTATAGGCAGCAGGCAGAGATATGGTCAGCACAGCCAAAGTATTGGTCCAGGCAGCAGGCAGGAATATCAGGCTTAGGGCCTCAGTCAGGTAGGACCGGGGCACAGGGGTAGATGCTTCATCCCACCCAATCTCTTCGAAGCCTTTGGACTAACAGACCCTGATCTGGGAATTACAAAATCCGGAGAAAACAAAAAACTGGTTTTCTCTACTCAGAAGTCTACTATAAAGCAACTCACTTATGTGAGACCCCTGTGTTATCTTGAATCCCACTACTACAGTATCAGGGCAAACCATCAGTCCTTGCGGCAGACAAAAAATATAGTCGATTAACAGGCCGAGGTCAGTGCAGGAGAAAGGCTGAAATGTGGCTCATAAACAATCCAGATGGCAGGCAGAGGCATAGTCGATAAACAGTCCAGGACCAGTTCAGGTGGAAGGCAGAGGCATGGTCAATCAAGGCAACAGGCAAAAGATCAGCACAGATAATATAAATGGGGAACTAATATTTTAGTATTGTGTGATAACATCGGAAGCAGACTCCGTTGCATAGGCCTGGTTGGGAGGGACATTTGGGACAATGAAAACTGATGTCTCTCCTAACTCCTCCTCTGTGGCATACACTACTTTTTTTTTGGTGTCTTTTTCTTGTTTCTGACAGTGTAATGTTCTAAGGGAAATGGAGTTCATGAAGTCTGCAACAATCGGAGCGAATGCTTTGTGGTAGAGATCCTTACTGATAGATTAGGACAGTGACGACATCTTCTATAAATTTGAGGAAGGTGGTAGGTCTTTCAATTGACTTTTGATAGGTTATGTATGCATTAAAAATGGCCATAAGGAAAAAGTATATTGCAAACTTTTTATACCACAAGAGGGACTTCCTTGTTGATAAATAGGGCTGTAGCATCTTATCATTTAAATCCCCCCCCCCCCCCATGAATCGATTGTAATTGTACACTGGATATACTCTGACTTTCACATGGGACCTCGTCTTCCATGAATTCCCACCATAGTGTCATTTTGGATGGAGAACATGACATAAACAGTTCTCCTATCCCTCCACTTCACGGTCAACACTTCCTCCTTCCTTGCAGATTCCCCTCTTTGTAGCCTTGTGTTCCTTACATTTTGTGGGAAGCCGTTCGTTTGTTCAGGTGGTACCACAGGCCGTTTTCTCGAGGTACAGGTGGCAGAAAAGGGGCAGGCTTGTGTAATAATTATCTAGGTAGATGTGATATCCCTTTTGGAAAAGTGGAAAAGCCAGGTCCCAGACAATTTTTCCACTTGTGATAATGTAGGTTGGGCACCCAGGGGGCTGGAGCTGGGAGTCTTTACCTTCATAAATGCAAAAGTCATGCACATATCCCGTTGGACTTTCACAGAGCTTGTTGAGCTTCAGTCCATACCTGGCCCTTTTAGTGGGAATGTATTGCTTGATTCCCAACCGGCCAGTAAAGTGGACAGATATTTTGGTCAGGGACATAAAGTTCAGCAATTATATTAGAAAAATAATAATTAGCGGGCACATTTTATACAGTTTGTCAAAGCTACAGTGGATATAAAAATTCTACTATCCCTGTTAAAATGTCAGGTTTCTGTGATGTAAAAAATTAAACAAAGATAAATCATTTCAGAACTTTTTCCACCTTTAATGTGACCTATAAACTGTACATCTCAATTGAAAAACAAACTGAAATATTTTGTGGGGGGGGAAGTAGACATGAAAAACTAAAATAATGTGGTTGCATAAGTGTGCGCACCCTCTTATAACTGGGGATGTGGCTGTGTTCAGAATTAAGCAAACACATACAAAATCTCGTTAAATATAAGTCAGTACACACCTGCCATCATTTAAAGTGCCTCTGATTAACCCCAAATAAAGTTCAGCTGTTCTAGTACGTCTTTCCTGACATTTTCTTAGTCACATCCTATAGCAAAAGCCATGGTCAGCAGAGAGCTTCCAAAGCATCAGAGGGATCTCATTGTTAAAAGATATCAGTCAGGAAAAAGGTACAAAAGAATTTCCAAGGCATTAGATATAACATGGAACACAGTGAAGACAGTCATCATCAAGTGGAGAAAATATGAGAAAAAAGTGACATTGCTAAGAACTGGACGTCCCTCCACAACTGATGAAAAGACATGAAGAAAAGTGGTCTGGGAGGCTACCAACTGGCCTACAGCAAAAGTAAAGGAGCTGCAGGAATATCTGGAAAGTACTGGCTATGTGGTGCATGTGACAACAATGTCCCGTATTCGTATTCTTCATATGTATGGGTTATGGGGTAGAGTGGCAAGATGGAAGCCTTTTCTTACGAAGAAAAACATCCAAGTATCCAAGCCTGGCTAAATTTTTCAAAAACACATCTGAAGTCTCCCAAAAGCATGTGGGAAAATGTGTTATGGTCTGATGAAACCAAGGTTGAACTTTTTGGCCATAATTCTAAAATATATTTTTGGTGCAAAAACAACACTGCACATCACCAAAAGAAGCATGGTGGTGGCAGCATCATGTTTTGGGGCTGTTTTTCTTCAGCTGGAACTGAGGCCTTAGTCAAGGTAAAGTGAATTATGAACAGTTCCAAATACCAGTCAATATTGGCACAAAACCTTCAGGCTTCTGCTAGAAAGCTGAACATGAAGAGGAACTTCATCTTTCAGCATGACTACGACCCAAAGCATACATCCAAATCAACAAAGGCTTCACTGAAGACGGTTAAAGTTTTGGAATGGCCCAGCCAGAGCCCAGACCTGAATCCGATCAAAAATCTGTGGGTGATCTGAAGAGGGCTGTGCACATGAGATGACAAGCTGACAGATTTGGAGTGTTTTTGCAAAGAAGAGTGGGCAAATATTGTGAAGTCAAGATGTACCATGCTGATAGACTCATGCCCAAAAAGACTGAGTGTTGTTATAAAATCAAAAGGTGCTTCAACAAAGTATTAGTTTAAAGGTGTGCACACTTATGCAACCATATTATTTTAGTTCTTTATTTTTATTTTTACTTCTCTCCACCTAAAAGATTTCAGTTTGTTGTTCAACTGAGTTGTACATATTATTGGTTACATTAAAAGGTGGAAAAATTATTTATCTTTGTCTCATTTTTTTACATCTTAGAAACCTGACATTTTAACAGGGGTATGAAGACTTTTTATATCCACTGTAGGTTGATCTCTTGGAGGGCACTGGGAATTATCACTAAAATGCAGGAAGCACATTATCATGTCATAGCGTGACCTGGACATTACAGCTGAAAAGATGGGAGTGTGATGGATGGGGTGGGTGGACCAAAATGAATGTAATTCGTTTTTTTTTTGGAAGCCCCATGTTGATCGTAAGGCCCAAAAACAATTTAAACTTCTCTACTGTTAGACATCTCCATTCAAATGGATGGGCATAGCATGAATTGGGGTTGTCTGTGATATATTGTTGGTCAAACAGTTTAGTCTGATCCACAATAAATTTAGGGAAATTATCAGGGAAAAATAAATTTAAAAAAATCAATCAAGGAACAATTTTCTGTGTTGGGCTGCACACCTGGCTGTGCAGTGAAAGAGGGGATTGTAGCTGATCCTGACCTGGAAGGCAGCCATAAAGGGTTTGCCAGAGCGTCTGGGAGGTATGTTTGGGTCCTGACTCTTAGGGGTTTATTTACTAAACCTGGAGAGTGCAAAATCAGGCTCACTTCTGCATAGAAATAAATCAACCTTTTATTGCCAGAGCTTAATTTAACAAACTGAGGTTAGAAGGTGATTGGTTTGTATGCAGAAGTGAATCTGATTTTGCACTCTACAGCTTTTGTAAATAAACCGCTTGGGGTCTGGCGTGATATTTCAATGCTGGTACTGGGCCTTTCATCCTGGGGCCTAGCTCCGTTGGTGTTTCCCAACTGACTATTGGGGTGTATGGTGCTACTCGTGGTTACCTGCTCTTCAGAGAGTCTTACTCTTTTAGGAGGACTGCTTTCTCCTCCTATTCGGTCACCAATCCACTACTTTCTACTGGGTCGTATTCCTATTCAGAATCGGAGAGTGAGAGCTCCCCACTGCTCTCGTCCGTCATACTTAGGATTTTGAAAGCCTCCTCACTAGTAAAATATTTTTTTTTACATCTTGGCTGTATGACAGGCAACTGTGATGGGTACACTAATGGGCGTAGTGATGACAACTCTATGATGGGTACACTGATTAGGCTGCACTGATGACAGGTACACTGATAGGCTGCACTGATGGATGTGCTGACAGGTACACTGATGGGCTGCATGACAGCTACACTGATGGGCTATGTTGATAAGTGCGCTGATGAGCTGCACGATAGGTATACTGATGGGCTGCACAACAGGTAGGCTGATGGGCTGAACTGACAGGTATGCTGTTGGGCTGCACGAAAGGTACACTGATGGGCTGTACTGACCGGTACACTGATCGGCAGTGCCAGGATAAGATCAGCTGGAGCCCAGGGCGGGCATGCCAAATCCCCCCCCCCCCCAAGATGTATGAGCATTATATGTCAGCAAAAATCCCCCTCCCAAAAAAAAAAAAATCTAGAACTAATCTGCATGCTTACCCCCAAGCATAAATTCCCCCTCCTCCCTGTACAAGTCTGCCCCCTGTTGAAATCCCCTTCCTAGAACAAATATCCCCCCCAACCCTCCTGCTCAAATATGCTCATTCCCCATATGCCCCCAGCACAAATCCAGCCCCCTGAGAAAAATTCCCCCCTCCTAGCACAAATACAATACCCCTCAAATTTCACCTCTGAACAGCACAAATGCCCCCCCCCCCCCCCCCACACACACACACATGCACACACACTCCAAATCCCGCCTTCCAGCACAAATTCTCCCCAATCCCTCATCCTAAAACAAATTCCCTCCCCAAAAAATCCCCTCCTAGCACAATTCCACTCCCCACACCATATAACCTATTCTAGCACAATCCCCCCAAAATCTCCCCCCCAGCACAAATATTTTGACCCCACTCCCTCTCCCAACACAAATTGCCTCAAATAACCACTCCTAGCACACATCCCCAAATTTCCCCTCCTAGAACAATTCTTTTCCCCTGCCCCCCTCCCCCAAATCCCCCCTAACACAAATCCCACCCCCCAACCTTCTTTTGGTGCTCCCCTGCCTCACATGGTACCATAGCAGCCAGAGCAGCCTCCCCTCCTGCCCACCTCTTGTCCCGGCCCTGCTGATGGGCTGTGCTGACAGGTACAATGATGGACTGCACAACAGGTACACTGATGGGCTGCGCTGACAGGTACGCTGATGGGCTGTACTAACAGGTATGCTGACGGGCTGTACTGACTGGTACATTGATGGGCTGGCAACAGGTACACTGATGGGCTAGCAACAGATACACTAATGGGCAGCCTTGACAGATACACAGATCTGATGGGCTGCTGTGATGTGTACACAGGGCAATCAGGGCAGTGTGGTATACAGTACTGAATGGGCTGTGCTGACAGGTACGCTGATGAGATGTACTGACAGATACACTGAAAGAGAGCACGACAGGTACACTGATGGGCTATGCTGACAGTTACGCTCATGGGATGCATGACAGGTACGCTGATGGGCTGGCGACAGGTATACTGATGGGCTGGCGACAGGTACACTGATTGGCTGGCAACAGGTACACTGATTGGCTGGCAACAGGTACATTGATGGGTAGCTGTGACAGGTACACAGATCTGATGGGCTGCTGTAATATGTACACAGGGCAATCAGGGCAGTGTGGTGCACAGTACTGAATGTGGTAACTCACTGTTCCCCTTCTCCTCACACAGGATCGTGCGTTAGGAGGAGAAGCGGGTAACAGCAAGTTATAAAAATTACTTTTTTATTTGTTTTGTAAAGACTAAATTATACCATTTGAGAAAAATCCTAGTCTGTTAGATAAGTTGGTGTTGGATAGCAGTGATTACTGAAATAAGTGTAATTAGAGTGAAAGCAAGGTAACTCACCAAGTACCTTCAGGGATCAGAAAGACAGTTTATTATCTTGTTCAAGCAGATTGGATCATGCCTAATAAGGATTTGTTCTGTTCTCTGGATCAGCTGAAGGATTAGAGTCCTGAGAATGTCTTCTTTTATTTGGTTGAATGGACATGTTTAACCTTAATTACTATATAATTATAATTCCCAAAATTTGTCTGACCGAGGATACAGCTGTTTCACTTTCTGCTGCAAGCAATCTGCAGAATTGATGTCCATGGACACTCCTATATAGAATCACCCAGGGGCGGACTGACAACTCATGGGGCCCCTGGGCAATAGGGGATCACGGGGCCCCTGTGTCCTCGCCCACACTCAAACCACACTCAAAAAAGCCTATGAAAGGTACCACGGGCATCTCAAGGGGCCCCCTACTGACCCAGGGCACTCGGGCAGTGCCCGAGTGCCTGAATTTTCAGTCCGCCCCTGGAATCACCTCTGAGTTATGTAAGGGAAAAGGTTGAGTTAATATTGTTGCTAATAAGACTTAAAGCGGAATGTCACTCAAAAAGTGAAGTTTTTTGGGGGATGGAAGAGCAAGTACTGTTTTTTGTCAGTACCCATTCTCACTTCCACAATTCTCTCCTAGCTGAGTATGATGTCGTTCATCCTACCACTCTCCACTCAAAACATTCTTAGACAGATCACATGATGATCAGAGAAAAACTAACCGAGGGAAGACATTGCTAGAATCTAATGCTTGGTAAGTACCTGATTTTTACCTGTAATTATCCAATTTTTAAAAATCAGCAGCTTCAGTACTTGTAGCTGCTGACTTGCAATTAAAAAAAAATGTAGTCAAGCTCTTTTTTTAAGTGGATTTTTGCAATACAGTAAAACTTTAAGGCCTGGTTCACACTAGTTCAATTTCAGATGTGACTTGAGTTGCATGACAAGGAAATTCAAATTCATTTTCAATGTTGGCAGTTCAATGTGACTCAGCATGAAGCGGTTTCAGAAAAAGTTCCTGTATTACTTTGGTGATTCCAGTCTGATTTTGGCCCCATAGAATATACAAACCTTTTCAAAGTTGCATCCAAGTAGCACTACATAATCACACTGAACGTCTGATCAAAATTGTATGGCAGCAGTGTGAACCTAGCCTAAGACTTTAAAACAACACATGCTACACAAATTTGATCCACCTGGAAAAAATTGAGAGAGCAACGTAAATTTGACTTAACCCATTTAGAACATGCATCCCGCTTACATAAACCTAATTCTTCAAGATGTAATCACACTCACCTTGTCAGGATAAGAACTGAATTAAACCTTTGCCTTATGAATGAAACTGAAAAACAACTTAGATGGATCAAGCAACATTTTTACGCTGAACCCACCACAGTGCTTGCAAAACGTCTTCTGTATTTACCCAATTCCCATATTATTTTTCTTCTCACTTCTAAAAAATACACTTACTATATCCTATCGAGTTTCTTTTTTTTTATTATTTAAATATTTATTAATTTTTCAGATTAACAAGTTATACAAACATGTCCCTTATAAAACCTGAACACAGTATCAAAAACATTACTCTTTTCATCTTATCCCCCCCAAGCCCCCCCCCCTCCTACCTATGCACAACCCATCCCCCCCTCCCCTCTGCAATTTCCTATTCCTTTCTGGAGATCTCAATCACAACAAAGGAAGAAGCCAGTACAACCATTTTGTTCTATATTAGTCCCCCGTATACGCTAGATTTAACTTTGACTTTTTAAATTCATCCCATTTGTTCCATCTTATATGGTGACTCTCCATCTTATCTTCATTCCTATGGTAAAGTTCCTCCAATCTACATATTTGATCTACCCTATCCACCCAATCTTTATTTTTGGCACCTCCTGTCTCCTCCAGAACTTGGGTATCAATCCTTTTGCTGCGTTCAAATAATACAATACACCAGATTTTTTATATTTTTTGACTGAAAGCTTGGTACTATGAAAAAGGCAAGTCTCTGGGTCTTTTAATACATCAACCTCTGAAATTTTTTAATTAAACTTACTATTTTCTCCCAATACTCTTGGATTTTAGGACACTCCCAGCATATCTGATACATTGTGCCTCTACCTCCACATCCACGCCAACATAAAGGTGAATTTAATCTATGTGCCACACATGGTATGATATACCATCTTGCCAAACACTTATAATTCATTTTTCCCTCCTGCATATTTACATTTCAATGTATTATTCTATATATTTTCCTCAGTTTTTCCTTATCCAATATTATTCCTATATCCCTTTCCCATTTTTCTATAAATGCCTTATATCAGTGTTTATTTCAGTGAGAATCTTATATATTTTAGAGGTTCCGTGTTTCCCATCTCCCCATGTATCTAACAAATGCTCAAACAGGTTCCATTCCTCTCTTGTTCTTAAAGCCTCACTTCTAAAAAATAAGGTTAATATATCCTATTGAGATTCTTAAGCAATTTCACTTACATTTCTCAAAACCCCAAAAAACACATCTCCTTTTTCAGTTGATTATGCTGAACAGTTTTTTCACTGTATTAACTTACCTGCTCTTCCTTTAAAATATAAAACAACGCTTGACTCTGAAATTACCTTACAAATGCTATAAAATCTGTTAAAACTAATAAGAAACCTGGCCCTGATGGATATAAGTTACCATTCTATAAAAAGTTCTCAGATATTATTGCTCCTCATCTTCTTTCCTCTTTTAATTTCTTACGCCAAGGCAATACTTTCCCCCCATGCATTAAAAGCTGCAATTGTCTTTGATACTCCAGAGCTGTGAAAATTCCCTTTGTATACACTTTTTGCTGCTTAGTATTTTGCCATTGTATTGGCTTGACAAGTATAATTTGTAAGTGCAATTTTTTTTTCAATAAACTAAGTTTAAAAAAAGAAAGCTGCAAATGTCATGCTCCCCAAACCCAACCAAGGATTACACTCCTGATCTAAATATCACTCCATTTCACTTTTAAATAATGACATTAAAATTTTGGCTAAAATACTAGCTAATAGAATTATTGTCTTTTTCACAAACACTAAGTAGGTTTTGTATCAAAGAGACAAGCCAGTGACAACATTCGTAGAGTTCTACAATTGATACATCTTCAAAAACTAGATCATTTAAGTCTACGTTTTTAGCACTCAACATCGTTAAGGCATTTGATTCCCTATCCTGGCCATATTTATTATTACTATGTAGCACTACCCCCTTAGGAGTTGCAAAGTATTTGGGTCCCCCTATAGTGCTGCATAGCCAGGCAACACGTATATCCACACAAACTTGCATTCAGGTGTCTGTAGCCAGTCCTTGAGCTTGTTTTGAAGTTTTATTAGGGGGTTTCAACTTGGATGGGGTAAGGGGTGTACGGCATGCCCAATGGAACTGAGAAACTGAGGACAACTTTTTGAACTATGTACAAGTAGTTGCAGCAAACTGCATTCGGAGAGCTAACCAGCGTCTCCTGTAATACCACCCCAGACCTCAGATGCTCCTCTATCTGCCTGCCTGGAGGAATCCTTGAGCAGGGGATCCAGTGCCTGCCGCTTTAACAGAAGACAGTCAGTTGATAAACTGGTCTCCCACCAGAGAGTGCTCCTTCCCCTATCTGGCTCAGGGGGTGCAGGGTTACTCACTTGATCCTCCCCCCTATGCTGTGGGTGGGTCAGTGACTGCTATCAGGTCTTCTAGCTATTTGTCCTTCTTCCAAGGTCCCTGTTTGGAGGTGATCCCTTCTCCCTTCTGAGCCCCCTCCCAGGCTCCTGCTCACCAGCCTCACTTCCTCTCCATCTTCCACCCTAACTCTCCTGTTACAGTACAAACCTGTTAGAGTGCAAACCAGCTACTTCTCACCTCCACCCACTGCTTCTACTTTCTCCAAGTTCTAGAGCAGGGGGAAATAAAAAAGAGCTGGTCTGCAGAGCCTCTCAGCTCTGACATGAATTTGACCCTCTGACTTTTGCACAAGCTGCTACTCAGCCTCCAACCAACAATTAGGACTCTAGCTCCCCCTAGCTGACTAGGAGGGTGCTACAATTATTATTATGCAAGATTTATATAGTTTAGGCAGTACTTTACAACATAAGGGCAGAATGTACAATTGCAATACAATTCAGTAGAGTAGGAATCAGAGGGCCCTGCTTGTTAGAGCTTCTCTTTGTCCTTCATAAGTGGGGCTTCAGGGATCACTTTCTTGTTTGGATAAAAGCTCTATATGCTAATCCCATTACTTTAATTAAATATGTGGGTTTTTCATCAATGCCCTTTCCAATTATTTGAGACACAAGGCAGGGTTACCCATTGTCTCCCATTCTTTTCATATTAGCTTTAGAACCTTTAGCAATCACAATCCATACTAATTTATCCATTAAAGGTCTTGAAATTCCCAATACCCATCACAAAATACTACTTTTTGATGATGACATTCTTCTTCTTATCTCCTCCCCAAACATCTATTTGCCAAATCTCTTTCATCCACTTGACAAATTTGCTCTTATTTCAGTCTCGCTGTTAAAAAAAAAATAAATCGAGGGCACTAAATATCTCCCTCAACCCTCATTGCTACACTCTTGTTCAAAGTAACTACAATTTTTCATGGCCCTCTGCCTGCTCCTATCTAGGTATTCATATTACATCCACTTTAGATTTTATTTAGGGTGCTAATTGCCTAGCCCTCTTCGAGGAATTTTTTCAGTTGTTATCCACTTGGAGTACATACCCCTTATCCTGGTTTGGTCATATAAATGCAATAAAAATGTCATACCTCCTGAAACTACTTTATTTCTTCAGGGTGTTTCCCATTTTCATTCCAATTTGGTTCAAATTACAGATTTTGTCCTAAGCCTTCTTTCTAACACCATGAACTGTCTAACTCTTTTGAAATTTCGAAAAAAAATATGCAAATTAACTCCCCTGGTCTTATTTCTCTCCTATACACTTCTGAAATCTCTCATCAATCCACTGAAAAACCAACCTACGTTCTCAATTGGGAACTTGACCTGGGGGACTCTCTAGACATTGGTGAATGGAATAAAATCTGGTCAGCCGTGACTAATTGTTCCATTAATGCTCTAGCTCAGATAGACACAGATAAAATACTCTTTCGTTGGTACATGACTCCTGCAAAACTGACACATTTTTCTCCTTCAATTTCCCCCTTGTGCATTAGGGGATGGAATTCTAGAGGTACTTTACTACATATTTGGTGGGAGTGCCCTATCTTCCAGACATTATCAACAACGGTTTATGATATGATTTGTAAAATGTTTCATAAACCCAAAACTCCTAGTACAAGGAAAACCTTGTTACATAGGCCGAACTTAACCATAAAGAAATTGTAAAGAAAATGAATGTCTTTTATTTTTTTGGCTACATAACAAACTAATGCTAAAGTTTGGAGGCAGTCATCCCTAAATTTTGGAGAGATAAAACAATGAATTATTGGAGCCATGGTTCACAAAAACGTAACCTCTCTTCTACTTGATAACCATTCTGACTTTTTAAAAGTATAGTCTCCATGGTTACGTTTTACCAGCAAACTTAATATTGATAATTCTTTGCTTACTCTCTAAAAAAACTCATTTCACATACCCCCACCTTTTTTTTTTTTAAGCAACTCAGCCCGATAATTTTTTCACTTCCCTCTCTTTTTCCTTCTTTTCTTCCTACTTCTTTTTCTCCCACCCCTCCTTTTCATACTTTTTTTTACTAACTAAATATCTTTTGGTAATCCAAAATTATTTATAATTCATCTTTACTATATTTACAATGTTTGAATGTTGTAAACCTTTCTCTGTACTTGATTACTATGTAACTTTTGTTACCCTTGATTTATTTATGATATATTTACATGTTACGTTTGTATACAGCTTATTTATGTATCCTATTCTAAAATATTCAATAACACATGGTAATGTTGGGCATATGTGCATTGCCATTAATTTTTAATGGCACCCCAAGGCTTATATGGTCAAATAAAGTGAACCTGTGCAATAACATACCACAATGTACAGATGTAAATACTCTGTGCGTGGTGGTGTGTCATGTTGTCAAAAAAAGTGCAGATGTTGTTTAATGTGAATGAGCCCTTTGCATTTGACAACATTATGATATTTGGTATTAAAGAAAACCTAAAGTGAGAATTGCAGCAACTGAGATTGGTGACATGCTTCTGAAAATGTTAGTTATCCAACCGCCTCTACCCTCAATATTTTTTCAATCAATGACCAGGAATACAGCTAGTGAAGTCAAAAGGAAAGTCAAACCTTCTGATCTGCATATTCAATTTGCTTTAATGAAGTGACTCAAAATGTTTTGAAACCATTGGATCACCATAACAGCAAGTAAGCCAGCATTTTCTGAAGGTTAGGACAGTGGCAGCAGAATGTCTCAGTACATGTTTCCTTACTATAAAATAATACACTCCATTGGTAATGACTTCCAGTATGGCTGAACTGGTTTGGCAATTTGTGCAGCCACTGTGCGCAGAGATGGAACAGATCTTCAAAAGTTCTGCTTTTTCATCTGGCCAGTATAAGTTTCATTTGATAAGAGCTGCAAGCGTAACAGTGGAGTGACGGCCCTGACTTAGAATGCTCTATAATTCTGATCTCTCTGGGAGCCCAGCAAAATATAAAGAGCATAATCCAAGCATTCAGATTTTGTGAGCAGCATTAAATCATGTAAAGCCATAAAGCAAGCAATCAATTGAAATTTCATTTTGTTTGCATCAGATCTCAGCCCTTTTATTTCATGCTGATCATAAATAATCTTAATAACAGTTAACTACATCGTTAAGCAAAAGCTTTTTCCTGGGTTATAAATGCGTGCGATGCTTACTGCAATTTTTTACAAGCTAATTTCTCTGTAATTGGCTGTTCTGAATCATGCTATGGCTGAAATCTGCGATCCAATCAAATTATCTGTTCACTCATCATAGACAGGCAGCCAGATGAAATTCTAAATGATACACCTCTTATGATCTAAAGATGAGCGTGTCATAACTGCGGAACACATGTTAAAAAGGCTTTAAAAAAATCTATAAACGAAGCAATCATTTTAATTCTCAAAGCTGTGCTTTGATAATATTTGGCATTAACTGTAGTTTGTGATGTCACTTACAGAGTCTTATTACTATAAGCTTAAAGTGGTTCTAAAGGCTAAATGTTTTTTAACCCTAATGCATTCTCTGCATTAAGATAAAAAAATGGCCCGTTATCTATTCTAGATCCCCCTGTCCCTAAACGCTTACCTGTCACTACCCCAGCACTATCACTGGCTCTGGATCCAGCACCGCTCTCCTCACTTCCTACGTTCACAGGAGAAACTGAAGGCAGTAAAGCCATTGGCTCCTGCTTCTGCCAGTCAAACACCTGTGAGGAGAGGGCATGTGCGTGTCTATGGATTCACACAGCCTAGCTTCGGCGAGCACACATACGGGTGGCTCTTTAGCACCCAGCTTGCTAAGGAGGCACCTGAAGCAGGCAGAAGCGGATAGCACTGGCAGAGGACTGCCAGAGGAGCAGAATAGGGTGCATTCTGTGGAATATTGTTACACAGAGCAGGTTACATAGCGAATCTGATTGAAAAAAATACAGTTTATCCAGTTCAACCAACAGAAACAAAAACACAATACACACAAATAGAAAACCTCTAAATATACTATCCAATAACCACAGTTGATCCAGAGGCTTTAGTATCATTTTATAACATATCTTCACATGTGTTTATATCATAGTGCGATGTGTACTCCTCGAGTAACCTGGTACACACACATATATGAAACTGTCAAGTCTTATGACCCATGGTTTAAAGTGTATATCTATTCTAACAAATAACTTTTTTTCATATCTGAATTTTTTCCTATTTCTATTAGAAATCCATTGAGCTTTGTTTTCCCATGCATTTTTTCATAGTTATCTCAAGCACTGTCATCAGAGTTGTCTACTTTTCTATTGTATAATACAGAACACTCCCTACCCCCTTTGTTATGAAGAGGAGAGTGGTGGGAGGTTGCTCCATAGTCCTGACACACATCCTGTCCTGGGAAAACAACGCTGCTAGCAATAGAAACAGCAGAATGAGAAAGGGTTGTCATCCTAGTTAAGGAAATGTGCTACTGGCAAGACCACTGAATGAAAATCCTGAAAAAACAAAACCAATGCAGTAATGCATATAAGGACTAAAGCTGCAGTATATGAATTTTTTTGTCTTCGGTTGAGGTGCACTTTAAAGTGGTTCCAAAGTCTAAATTTTTTTTAGCTTAATGCATTCCTTGCTTAAGGAAAGAATAACCCCACTAACTGTTCCTGCCCCATCCCTAAACACTTACCTGACTTTTCTCACTGCTCCAGTGCCCTCCCGGCTGCAGCACTGCTCCTTTCTTTTCTTGAAGTCTCAGGAGATTATTCTTAGAGCAGCAAGAGCTACCTGCTGTTGTCATTAAAACTCCTGTGAGGAGGAAGTGGAGGCATGGCTGACTAGTGCTGTGTGTGTCTATAGATACACACAGTCTGGCTTGGGAGTTCGTCCGCACGAGTGCTTTCTTAGCCCTAGCTTGTGGAGCTTGAGGGAGCACTGAAGAAGGAAGGTGTGTCCAGCACAATATTGTTGCACAGAGCAGGTAAGTATAACCTCTTTTTATTTTAATAAAAAAAATTACCTTTAGCATCCCTTTAACAATGCTGGTAGTAAAGTGAAAATCTCAAATATTTCTGAGAGGCCAGGTTTTTATGACAGGAGAGACCAAAGAAGTCTCTTCTGTCATAAATGTACCCCCGGCCTGTCAGCGAATAATGTGATCAGAGCTGCACATAGGAAGCTCAGACCACATTTACGGCCCGCTCTGCATGTCACGGTGATGTGACTCCCATGAGCATGTGTGGGAATGACGTTACCTTAGCCCTGCCAATAAAGCGACCAAGGATATGAAAATCGAAAGGAAGACCGGGTGAAGTTGGAAGCCACCGAGGACCAGGAAGACCCATGTGAGCACAGTGCTGGAAATCTCAGTTTGCAGGTAAGTCTGTCATAAGGTACCAGAAAGCAGTACATTATGACTTAAATCTGCCGGGGGGAACCATTTTTTTCCTTTATTACATAGACTTTACTACCGCTTTAAAACAGGCCCACTGCATTGTACCAAGTGTCAGTGTCAAGTATGAAGACACAGCCCCATTAATTTCCTCCAACCAAGCCTTGTCTCAATGCAGAATGAGTCAGGTGCAAAACCCCCTACTGTCACAACATTTATTTGTTCCAATATAGCAAATACAGGAATCACAAGCCACATTTTGATTGTTGTAGGTATATTTGTGTATATTTGAAGAGCTTGAAAAGAAGCACCCTGGAATGAGCTTGGTAAAAGAAATCCCTAGGATATTATGACATTTGTTCATAGTTTGATCCCTTACCTAAATTGCTTTGATGAACCAATAAAGATATTTCTTCAAAACTTCAGAGAGATTTTTTAAGGAAACATTTTACACAGAAGTCTTCTAAAAGAACATGTTTATTTTCTTTTTTCCCCCTTATTTTCTTTTTATTGATAGTTTATCAAAGACATGTACAAAACATGACACAAAGCATGTGAGTTTTCCTCAAAAGTACATACTTGGATAGTATCTGAAACAAGTGCTTCTCTGTCATATTTCTATAAATGTAGAAAATAAAAAAAACAGAGTGGAGGGCTGGAAATGGGGGCCTATACAAGGCACACAAAGGTGGGTAAGAGTAGGAGGGGAAAATGCAGGTGCTGACTGTAGATCATTTGGGAAAAGCGAACAACTGCTTATAATAGTATGCATCGAATAGTAAAAAAAAATAATATACTTTAGCAAATGAACCCCTTACATCTGAGACATACAGAATTTTTATACTGCAAATTATTGGAATTCTATCTAGATGTGATTACATTTGTCATAGTCATTGTTCTTTTTTGCTCTTCTTTTGTTTATAGCACAAAAAATAAAACAGCCAGTGGCAATTAAATTATACCAAAAGAAAGCTCTATTTGTGTGAAAAAAAAGATAAAAATGTCATATGGGTACAGTGTTGCATGACCGTGCAATTTTGAAAATTGGCCTGGGCAGGAAGGGGGTATAAGTGCCCAGTAGGCAAGTGTTAAGCAACCATTTTATATAAAAGGAGTTATTCTGACTTAGCTGCAAAAGTTGAAAATACACATTAAAGTGGAACTATAGTTCTGCTGTTGTACACTATGAACAGGCATGTAATGTCTCTTCTGCAGTAAAATACACTTACTTGGCTGTTCACAGTGTCCCCCGGTATGCAAATTGAACTGCAAATGCACAACTCAGCTTACAGTGGCTGGCCGGATCCTCAATATGATGACCTCTTTGACATGCACAGAAGTGATGTCATTCTGGACTGGCTAATGTAGATGACCAAAAACTGGCACACATGAAAAATATGTCAGCACTAGAAAGGGACAGTACTGTTGAAGGAAAGGTGAGCATAAACGCTCCCTTTAGTTCCACTTTAATTTTCAATTTACACAAAGCTTCATGGTGTAGATTTACTAAATGGGTGGACAGGAGTGTTGTGCTAGCCCATGTGCCCACATTTTGGCATGAGAATCTGCACATGCCAGGATGTCAGCTCACGATCCTGGGCACAGAATCACTGCTGGCTATACGTCTCCATGGAGGGCTATGAACACCCATGTTCGCTGCAATAATTTGTGTCAAACAAGGTACATAAATTGAGCTCTTCCATGGATCAGTACTTAATGATTTTCAGCCACCTACCCACGACCTAACATCTAAGTATCAATCTCCAGACTTCAAGCCTAGGCACTCATGACTTCATGCCTAATCACTCATACCCTTCCTTCACCCTTGGAATCCCTGTCCTGGTCTTCTAGGGTTCAAGGACTGGAGTTGTAAGAGTGGCCTCTCTCATCATCTCAGACTTTCCATACAGATAGTAAATACTGAGCTTATCAGATAAAATGAAGCTCTGATCACTTTGAATACCCAATCATGTCCAAAGAGGAGTTTGAAAAACTGTATTGCTTTTTTTCTTTCATTTATATAAATAGCAAAAATGTGTCCATTCACATCACTGCAGTCACTTCTTTGTAGGGAGCAAAGAAGTAGGTATTGTTAAAGTGGCAATTAATGCAAAGGTGGGCATCAAATTAGTGGTGAGTGAAGTGTGGGCATACAGGGAAGGTGGTGAGACACAGGGAGGAGGCAGGCATAGTGGTGAAAGTATTGGTAGGAATGAGGCTGTAACCAGGCAGGTATGGTAATGTCTTCTGCAATAAATGGACTGATAGCCAGTACATGTGTGGTGAAAACACATTATTGATACTATAATATCCTCAGAGCTGACCCAGCTTTACTGACAATGATGCAGATCTCTTTCAAGCTCCAGCAATCTCTGCAGATATTGGCAGTCAGTTACCAGCAGCTGAAGCTTCTCACCATTAATAACTTATTTGCAGCTTATGCATATTATTATTATTATTATTATACAGGATTTATATAGTGCCAACAGTTTGCACAGCACTTCACATTATAAAGGGAGACAATACAGCAGCTATACAAATTCAAAACAAGAGAGTTGGGAGGGACCTGTTCCTGGGAGCTTACAATGTAATAGAAAGGGGCTGGTGGGGAAAAAAAGGTAATATATACATATCAGATGATTCACTAAATAGAGATACAAATAAGCTCATACAGGCTAGCTGTAGGTAGACATTAATAAATGCAAAATGGTGTAGCACTTGAGAATAAAATATGTGACAATAAGTGATCACAACACACAAGGTCTAAAATGACCTAATAAGTGACCTATATGTAGTGAGCCCAGTCCCAACATGGGAAACAAACTAAGTGACCCCTAGTGCCCACAATTGGGACTCAAAACTGTATAAAGTGTATCTCTGTAGAGGGATAAAGACACACTATGTGCTCAAAATAACATAGACCATAAAGTAATAATGGTGTAACACAGTCCAACAGGTGTAAATACAACAACAGTGCTTCAGTCTTCTTGGTCATGCAAACAACACACTGTGAATGCACAACACACCGGTTGGTGCTCCCAAAAATGGCTGCAATGGCCTCTCACCTCCACTCAGCGACCCCTAAGGACCACAGAGCCTTGCGGATCACCCCTGGATCCTTCCTGTATGAATCCTCCTGGTGGTCTGATAGCCTAGGCTACAAGGACCCTCTGATGTCCCGTGTCTTCACTGGAAGAACCCCCTCTAGGTCAATAGGTAGGCAGGTGGATGGATACCTTCATATACAGCTGCAGAAACTAATGTGAATGTATGATTTATACCACCCACATAGAATGGGCTTGTGACACAGGTGACCTGGGAAGACACGGGACAACAGAGGGTCCTTGTAGCATAGGCTATCAGACCACCAGGAGGATTCATACAGGAAGAATCCAGGGGTGATCCGCAAGAATTTTATTCACAAGCGCTACACCATTTTGCATTTATTAATATCTTCTGACCTATAGGTATAGGATTAGGTGTTTGGCTGCTACTTAAATTCCATTAGGTCATTTTCTCATACATCTGAGCGCGGGGGGATCTATTTATTACTGTTATGTAGATAGACATTGTTAAACACACCAGTGGAGGAGGGCGGATTTGGATCAGCACAGTTCGGGGGGGGTGGTGTTGTAATAGGCTGTGCATTTCTTGAAACATATGGAAAGAACATATTGCTTGTCGTCTTTTGAGAAGCCCCCTCCTAATTCTCCATAGGCCTCCTCCATTTGGTGTGTGATTTTTTGAATGTTATTGTATGCTGCCTTAACCGCTCTCTCTCAATGGATGCAGACAGGGTGGCTCAAGAGCAAGCCCGCATGACTGCCCCCATAGAAAGCGGCTTTCCGTCGGAGGCACCCGCTGAAGAGAAGGGGCCAGGAGTGCTGGTAGGGGACCCCAGAAGGGGAAGATCAGGGCTGCTCTGGGCAAAAGCATTGCCCAGAGCAAGTAAGTATGACATGTTTGTTATTTAAAAAAAAAAAAAAAGGTTTAATATCTCTTTAAGGCAGACAGTTCATCAAGAATGGGCTGTCAATGCTTGCAGCAATGTAATGAGAAATTCCAGGCCTGCACCTTTTTTTAATGCAGTGCACTACAACATGGCAAGTCAGAGGACTTCCAGGCTAAAAGGCAAAGGGAAGTCAAACACTCAGATGCCCACCACCTGCAAGAACCCTTTCATATCTGGCAGCCATCTTTAAGTAATCCAGCATCCAAATGTATCCTTTACTTCTTTTAATTTCACGGTAAACTTTTTTTTTTATTTATTATATACAGTACAATACTAGTATTGTCCTCCCTCTCAAACTGTTGAACCTTCTATAATATTATTTCAAACTTGCAATTTCAATATCAGACTGGAACTATGGATGAAAATCAGGGGTGGACTGACCATTTGGAAACTTGAGCACTGTCCGAGGGCCCGGGGTCAGTAGGGGGCCCCATGAGATGCCCCTGGTACCTTTTTCATAGGCTTTTTTGAGTTTGGGCAAGGACACAGGGGCCCCATGATCCCCTATTGCCCGGGGGCCCCATGAGTTGTCAGTCTTCCCCTGGTGAAAATGATACTTTATTTTATTATCTGCATGTTTCTTTTACAATAAGGTAAAGGATTGGATGATTGCAGTAAATGCTGCTTCACCTTACTAAGCTACATCTTTCATAAATCACCCTTAATGAGTGAGAGGATTGACTCACCTACCTTCCTTCTGTGTAGAGATATCCTCTGCAAAATTTCAGTCAGAGATAGAAGTTCTGAAGGCAACCAGTTTCTGATGTGTCCTGTGCTTGAAACAGTACTTATATAGCGCCGTCAATTTACGCAGCGCTTTTACATATATATTGTACATTCACCTCAGTCCCTAACCCTCAAGGGGTGTACAATCTAAGGTCCCTAACTTACATTCATACATACACATACTAGGGCCAGTTTAGACAGGATGCAATTAACCTACCAGCATGTTTTTTGAGTGTGGGAGGAAACCGGAGAGCCCAGAGGAAACCTATGCAGGCACAGGGAGAACATGCTAACTCCAGGCAGGTGGTGCCAAGGTTTGGATTCGAACCTGCCAGGTGGAAGTGCTAACCATTTAGCCACTGTGCTGCCCCATAATGCTCTGTTACTCCTGTTTCATTGGTATATCCTATAATAAACATTTATTAATAGATGAAAGATTTCTTATAAATAGTAACAAATAGATATAAAACAATTTAAAGCTTATAGACTTAAACAAAGTACAGTTGACCTAGAGCCATTATAGTTTCCCTTTTAACAACAACATGAACATTCTAGTGGCTTATAGCTTTGATCCGCTAAACTGCTGGCATAATTCATTGGGCTTTGCATAAATCTTACGGTATGTATACTTATATTTTCTTATTTATTATTCACCAAATAATTTAACACTGGCAGATTTCAGGCATTTTTTTAAAGCTCCATAATTACAAGTAACTGAAAAGACATAAAACTGTGTCAATAACTCCTTCCTGTTTGGTGCAAAGACGGATGGTTATATGAAAACATCACATGAAGGATAGTCATTAAAGCTGGAAGAAAAAAAAATGTGGATGTGTTTTCAGCAGAAAGCAGATATTACTTTTTAATTTTAATGCTGCACTAGATAATTGCCAGTAGATATCATTCTGGTTGCTCTGAGCTCTCCCCTTCCCTTGCTTGTACAGAATATACAGGCTTTTTTTAAAGGGGAATCCAAACAAATGAGATGCAGCATGCAGTAACTCATAGCAACTTGTCAGATTTGCCCTTTCAACAGTTAATATACTTTAATTGGTTACTAAGAATTACTGTAGTCTGGAAAATAGTTTGAAAATTGAAGTTCGTACTATTGCATAGAAGTTCATTCTGTAATTACAATGTACAAACTGCATTAATCCTTGGCAACAATTCAGATGTAAGCTTACTGTCATAAAACATTTGAAAAATGCTTTCTATTTGACTCCTCTGGTTTTCTGAAAATTGCCCAATATTTTTCTGAATAGACCAGATTAAATGGACTGGTTTAACCTTAGAGTGGTAGTTCACCATTGATATAAGATAGTTACTTTTAGCTTCCATATAACATGGGTACTGTATTTTAATGTATTGCGCTACGTATGTGCTCCTGTTCTCCTGCAATCACTATGTGTGCAGATCTTCTGACTACTTTCAGGGAAACCATGCAAACCATGATGTTGCTCATCATCCTCTAGAAAACCACTTTCTTTAATTGACAGCCCAAATCTACAGAGGAAGCACATGCACACTGTGGCGCATTCCTGTGAATATACACTCACCGGCCACTTTATTAGGAGAAAATATCCAGTGAGTGGCAGTTGTGTGGACAAAAATGCCCTGTTGATATCAGAGGTCAAAGGTGAATGGGCAGACTGGTTCAAAATTATAGAAAGACAACAGTAATTCATGTCAATATGGACTAAAATTTTTGAAGAATGTTTCCAACACCTTGTTGAATCAATGCTATGAAGAATGAAGACAGTTCTGAAGGAAAAATGGGGTTCAACCTGGTACTAGCAAGATGTACAGTACCTAATAAAGTGGCCAGTGAGTGTATGTATGAGGGACACATGCTACTATGAGTATGCACTGGGAACCAGGCTGACGTACATGTTCATTGATTGAGCTGTGCTTGTCTCCTCTCAGGGGAACATTTGATGGCAGCTTCCTGCCTCCCACCTTTCAAAAGGGAAGTTTCCACATCAGAGACAGGGATGGCAATACAAATCTTACAGAGGCTCTGTGCCTCTCCTACTCTTACTGTGCAATTACACACTTTTTTTTTTTCTAACAGCTCCCCCTTTCTACGGTAAGGATATTTGCATACTTGATTATTTCTTTTAACCTAAACTAAATAAATCCTCCTATTTGCCCCCATGATGTCATCATAGATGCTGCTGAGGTCTTCACTTTTTCTTAGCTGGGAGGCAAGATCCAAAACAGCTGTACAGGCAGGGAGTGCATTATAGGTAGGGAGGGTTATCAGCCATGATAACACTGCCGAGCAGGGTAACACTATTGTGAATTAACTACAGGTGAAACAACATTTTACCCTGTAGGAAGAAATAGCATGGATGACGGTCATCAGCTAGTTGCTTAGAGACTGAAAGAACTTTCCAAAATGTAAAGTGTAAGTTCAGCTTTGCAAAAAAAGGGCTGTATGCTGCATCATATGGGTACGGCAGAATAATGCACTTCAACTACCTTCTAGCCAGGGCTAACTTTCAGTTTACAAAACTGCATTTAGAAGCTTTTTTAAATCCTCTGTAGCCAGTGATGGTTCCATCCTGGGTTATTGTAGGGATAGAGCAGACACTGAGACCAGTGCCCCCTAGTGTCACAAGAGGAAGGGCCCTTCTGTTCATTTGGACTGAAGGTGCGCAGTGTGTAAGTTCTTCTGGTGCAGCCACTGAACTCATCATAGGTGGCAGGACAGAATACATACTGTTCATGATCGGCCAAAAAAACAGGATGGCCTTACCTCCCCTGGCATTAGGGGATGCTTCCCAACGACTGTTCCGTCTCTACAATAACTTGGAACAGAGACATCACAGGCTACAGAGGATTTTAAGATGTTTCTTCTAAATGCTGTTGTGGAATTCATTGTTTAAACATGAGGTGATTGTAGCCGTATTAGTGCACTTGTGACAGAAACAATTGAGTACTGACGTGATACTTTTTTTATTTGCACTAACATACAATTTTGAGGGCACGCTTTCGGGGTATGTCCCCCACATCTCTTCTAACATTCTGCTAAAACTTTGTAATAGTACTGCTTGGACCTTGAAGAAGGGGACATACCCCGAAAGCTTGTCCTCAAAATTGTATGTTAGTGCAAATAAAAAAAGTATCACGTCAGTACTCAATTGTTTAAACAGAAAGAAAGCCCTGGTTGGTAGGTAGGTTTAGCACACTATGCTGCTATACCCATAAGGGACAGATTAATGTGCTTATTTGTAATGCTGAAATTAGACCATAATACATATATAAAAGTCACAGTTTTCAAGTGGTTTACCGGGGCTATGGCTGAAGAAATCAGCCATAACCCCCGTATTTTTGCTTTCAGCCGACGGCTGGCATCCTGCCACTCACCGATGTTTTTCAGGCTTACCATTACAACTGGCAGGCCTGAGAAACAATCCGACAGTCCAGCCCACTGAAGCTGGAGGCACTGAAAGACTGTCTGGTCTTTGATTGCCTCTATCATGCTGCAGGACATGAGCGGCATCATGACGTCACATCTGGTTGGTGGCGGAAGTAAACAGATTTTTTTTATTTTTTAAAGCAAAAGTTAAAACTTTTTTTTTATCTTTTGCTTTTAAAGGTAATGAAGAGATTTGGGATCTCTTTAACCCCAGATCTCTTCTTATAGAGGACCTGCCATGCATATTTCTATTACAAGGGATATTTACATTCCTTGTAATAGGAATAAAAGTGGTACAAAATGTTTTTTTAAAGTGCCTCCATCCCCCACGGTCATGCACAGAAGCAAAAACATATATAAATCGCACACACATATGTAAACGGTGTTCGCAGCACACATGTGTATCACCATGATTGTTAGAGTGAGTGCAATAATTCTAGCGCAAGACGTCCTCTGTAATTCTAAACAGGTAACCTGTAAAAAATGTTTAAGCTTCGCCTATGGAGATTTTTAAGTACCGTAGTTTGTCACCATTCCACAAGCGTGTGCAAATCTAAAGTGTGACATGTTAAGTATCTATTTTTATGCCATAACATCCTATTTCATATTTTACAGACAAATTGTGGTATATATTGTGTTTTGTTTTTTTCCTTTTTAATTCACTAAGTGTATTTTTTCATTTTGCATTTTAAAAACCACTGTGCAAATACCATGTGAGATAAAAAATTGCAACGATTGCCATTTCATTCTGTAGGGTCTTTACAAATATATACTGTATATATATACAGTTGTGTTCAAAATAATAGCAGTGTGTTGAAAAAAGTGAATAAAGCTCAAAATCCTTCTAATAGCTTTTATTTTCATACACACAAATGCATTGGGAACACTACACATTCTATTCCAAATCAAAACATGAAGAAAAATATATCAAATTTGTGTTGTTCCTCTAAAAAAATTGAAGAAAAGTGAATATTAGACTGTTCAAAAAAATAGCAATGTTTGTATTCTTCTTTACAAACGCAAACATTCACTATATAAACTGAAAAATGTTTGAAGATTTTGCTTTCCTTTGAATCACTTCATTAATATTTAGTTGTATAACCACTGTTTCTGAGAACTGCTGTACATCTGTGTTGCATGGAGTCAACCAACTTCTGGCACCTGTGAACAGGTATTCCAGCCCAGGATGATTGGACTACATTCCACAGTTCTTCTCTATTTCTTGGTTTTGCCTCAGAAACTGCATTTTTGATGTCACCCCACAAGTTTTCTATTGTATTAAGATCCGGGGATTGGGCTGGCCACTCCATAACGTCAATCTTGTTGGTCTGGAACCAAGATGTTGCACGTTTACTGGTGTGTTTGGGGTCGTTGTCTTGTTGGAACACCCATTTCAAGGGCATTTCCTCTTCAGCATAAGGCAGCATGACGTCTTCAAGTATTCTGATGTATTCAAACTGATCCATGATCCCTGGTATGCGATAAATAGGCCCAACACCGTAGTATGAGAAACATCCCCATATCATGATGCTTGCGCAACCATGCTTCACTGTCTTCACAGTGTACTGTGGCTTGAATTCAGTGTTTGGGGGTCGTCTGACAAACTGTCTCCGGCCACTAGACCCAAAAAGAACAATCTTACTTTCATCAGTCCACAAAATGTGGCGCCATTTCTCTTTAGGCCAGTCAATGTGCTCTTTGGCAAATTGTAACCTCTTCAGCACGTCTTTTTTTCAACAGTGGGACTTTGCGGGGGCTTCTTGCAGATAAGAAAAAGGAGAGAAGCGCCACTCAAAGCCGGATGGAACGCACGCTGGAACGTAGCGGCGGCGTGGCCGTGATGACGTCAGATCCAAGGGTGCACTGCGACGCGTTTCGGAGCATGCACTGGCCGTGGAAGGCGGAAGTGCACTCCTTTTTCAAGCAGCTTGGATCTGAGGGAGGACGTGCATGAAGGCTGGCCTCACCACTGTTCCCCCTCCAGCCACCACGCTGTTCCAGCCGAGAGCTGACCTCCCCACATCGCAGAGAGATGACGGCTCTTCACCCGGGTTACCACCCCACCGTTAACTATTGTTAACCACGGTTTTTATGCTTATGATTACTTCACACATGTGAGTGTTTCTACATTTAGACTTGAATTAAAAGACTTATTGCACTTAGAGGCGCTTCTCTCCTTTTTCTCATCTACAGAAGTTGCTACAGCTTATTTGGAAGCCTTGCCCTCAGTGCCACACGGAATCCTACGCTCTTCATACAGTAGCCACTAATACCACCATCACCCATACTACCATTTCCCAGGACTTTGCAGTGTTTGCGCTGTTACAACCCTTCCTCATTTTTTCAGCTTCTTGCAGATAGCTTGGCTTCACATAGGTGTCTTCTAATTGTAACAGTACTCACAGGTAACTTTAGACCTTCTGTGATCTTCCTGGAGCTGATTGTTGGCTGAGTCCTTGCCATTTTGGCTATTCTCTATCCATTCGAATGGTATTTTTTCGCTTTCTTCCACGTCTTTCAGGTTTTGGTTGCCATTTTAAAGCATTTGCGATCATTTTAGCTGAGCAGCCTATCATTTTCTGCACTTCTTTATATGTTTTCCCCTCTCCAATCAACTTTTTAATCAAGGTACGCTGTTCTTCTGAACA
Source organism: Staurois parvus (assembly GCF_062004578.1). NCBI lineage: Eukaryota > Metazoa > Chordata > Amphibia > Anura > Ranidae > Staurois > Staurois parvus. Next base: position 5,030,801 of record NW_028317898.1, on the reverse strand, counting down.
ATGTCTGGAACTACCCATTTTCCTCAGAATTTCAGAGAGAAATGCACTGTAACCAGCATGTACAACATTTGCTGCCTTCCTTCCTTAAATAAGGGCAATAATTGCCACCTGTTTTTCAAAGAATGAATGACCTCACTAATAGAACTCCACACTGCTATTATTTTGAACTTGCCCCTTTCAATTAGTGATTCAATTACATAGAATCAGCAGCATGCATGTCATGACTGTTGGGTCTGTTGGATTTCTATTACTCTACTACACCTGCTAGTTAATTATTTGCCATGTAGAAATATAATTTCTACCAAAAACAGTGATTGATCAAGTTAGTGATGTCTGACTATTATTTTGAACACAACTGTATGTATGTATATATAAATATATATATATAATGTTTTGGAGTTATAAGTATTTTTCTAGCGAAAAATACGGATTTAAACTTGTAAACAAATGTCCCAGAAAATGCTTAGTCTTTGAGTGGGTAAAGAAGCACTGCTACTGGATCTTTAGTGCTTTGGTTATAGCTTTATATAGTTATTGCTGCCTGCCAAGGATTTGTGTTTTGTGTGTTTGTTTGTATATATATATATATATATATATATATATATATATATAATTTTTTCCATTTATAAATAGATATGCATTTTTCAGCAATAGCAACCAACCAACAACTTTCAGGGACATTTGCTAGAAAAAGGATATTTGCAGGTGAAGCATTACACTTTACTGTAAACATGAAAGCCTTGAGATGTATTATTCAAATGTGACTGACGTTCATAGCTGAAGTGAGGTCAGTAGGTTAGAAAGAGATATTTTTCCGTGCTGTTTTCTGGAACATGAAATTGTTGTCATTCTCTTCCACAAATGCATTTTCTTATTTAAATCAATGTTTTCATGTGTTCATTTAACCCTAATTTTTATTATGCAGCCAGCTATTTGACATCTCTGAACCTGTCTGATATATGCTGGTCCTATAGAATCCAATAAAAAGATACAATATTGGTTTTCAGAGCATACTTGTAATTTTATTGATATGTAGATGGTAGTAAGCATTATTCAAATTCTATCATCAAGTTATTTTTAATAGTACCTTTAGTTAAAATGATTGCAAGGTTAATTTTTTTTTATCACTCCAACACTGGACACTTTTATCCCCTTCCTGCCCAGACCAATTTTCAGATTTCAGCGCTCTCACACTTTGAATGACATTTACTCATGCAACACTGTACACAAATGTCATTTTTAGCATTTTTTGAGACAGATAGAGCTTTATTTTGGTGGTATTTGATCATCACTGTTTATTTATTTATTTATATATATATATCTATATATATAGATAGATAGATATATATGAAAAAAATACTGAAAATTATGAAAAAAACTATTTTTTTTAGTTTCTGTTATGAAGTTTAGCAAATAAATCTTCCTTCACAAATACAGTTCAAAATGTATTCTACTACATTTCTTTGGTGAATATAGCCCAAATCAGTGTATATTATATAGTCCATAGGAAAGTTATAGAGTCCACAAAGTAAGGTATATACTGTATATATCTGAGAATCGATCAGTCCTGATGTACTGATGGCTGATCTCAATTCTTGAGGCCTGAAAATGCTAGGACAGTACAAATATCTCCCAAATGGCCCCTTTTTTTGGAAAGTAGACAGCCCAAGGTATTTAGGCACGGCAGGTGTTTTGAAGTTGAAATTTAATACCAGTAATTTAATAATAGTAATAATCACTGTTATAAGCAACCATTCTTTCTGAATGGAATCTGTTGAATTAGTGTGTACTGTTGTGATTAGCTGTGGTTGGCCACAGCTAATAACATGTTACAGATGGTCTGTGATTGGCCCTGTCTGCACCATGTGATCACTGTGACCAGTCACAGAGATCAACACAATAGTACACAATGAATGGTATGAATGGAAGCCATCCATTGTGTGCAATTGTCATGTGATCTGTTGTAATTGGTCAAAGCAATTACATGGTACTGGCAGCGGCTCGGTAAACGGATCTGGCATCCACTGTTTCTGGTTCTGGCAAGTATGGTATGTGCTTCCTCTGGTGTCAGTGTGGTGCTGATTGTGTTTTGTTTAGCTACTGGTGGAGGTAAAGGCTGGAATTGGTAAACCCCGTACACTCAGAGATGTTGGTTATTGCCAGAATTGCCTGCATGGGAAAATATTTGCATGGTGCTTGGAGCATTACTATGGTAAAATGAATTTCTTTAATCAAATTTGCAACATGTCTTTTTTAAAGTAGCCATGTCCATGTTTCACTGCAACGTACTTTGAGAGCAACTACTGGCTAGCTCCGGTAAGCTTCCCCCTGGGTCTCAGCTTTAGAACTTGGGAAAGCGAAACATTTTTTTTGCAAAACAACATTAGCAGTGTGAGGCAAAGTGGTCATGCCCAATTGGTCTAATCATGTTGAGCATGTCAATCAAACTGAGCAGAGGAAAATGAATAACAGAATCAACAGCTTGGAATACGACTTACAAGGGTGAACAGTTTCAACCGGTAGAACAGCTTTTACCTAGGGGTACAAATTTACATCATTCAAGTTTTTCAGTAAGGAGTAGGCTTTGTACACACTATGTAATTTGACAGGATCAAAAGGTAACTGTAGTGGAACTTGAATTTGCATAACTATCAATATTTTCAAAGAATTTCCAGGGGCAAATTATGGCAGTGTAATAGTCACTGCAACATTGAATCAGAAGACCACAGAACACTGCTGTCCCACCTTCAGTTTAGGAAGACCTATTATTAAAGCCCAATTCCAAGTTCTGTAAGAAATATTTTAAAGGGTGACATGGATAACAATGCAAATTTGATATCAGTTCTATTATTTATTAGCTTTCCTTTAGGAACAGTTTGTGAAGCGACTGTATATGGCATCTTTAATAAATAATAAAAGATGCCTTATGCATGTTCCAGGAGTAGGTGATGTAAAGCTCCAACTTAACACTGTGTCCTTTCACCACAGTGTTGTGCATTCTGTGGTCTTATTGACAATATGTCGGTAACCATCATATAAAATACACATACAGCAGACAGACAAATCTTTAATAAATGTATGTGACACTTGCTGCCATGGCCAGACAGGGATGTAACACAGTTTAAAATATGGTAGTTTTCTTCAAAGAGGAAGGATTCTGTAATGTTTAACTTTGAGAATTCATAGATTCAGTCTATTGTTTTAAAATATTATTTTAACAAAAAGAACAGAACAAAATTGGTGCAAGAAAATATTTACAGAAAAGATATAATGAAATAGCCAAAAAGCAAAGGCAAAATAAATGGAATACAAAGTGAAAAACCACTTAAAAAGTTCACCTGGTCTCTGTTTTTTTAAACATTTTAAAAGTTAAAGTGGTTCTAAAGGTAAGACATTTTTTTCCTTAAAGCATTCCCATAAAGTTTATATTCCTCATGCCATCTGGGGATGCAATGGATGTCTGGATTAGTGTGTATAGTATCCCTATTAATGAGATAAGGGAGTGCAACTCACACAGTTTATTGGCTAAGGTTGTGATGAAAAATTTTCGATCATTTCTTAATGTCAGCCTTTACAACTATACCTACAATTTTTAGATGACAAAGATTCATCATCCAACATATTATTTAAAATAATTAAAATATGGTTTGATAGAGACCAAACATGATATAAGTACTATATAACGTAATACATTAGCCTTCTGCTCCTTGTATTGTATGCTTGCTTGGTGTCTACCTCATTGTTATTTTCTTGTTCATTAGTGTAACCATTTTTTGTTTATTATAGCAGGAATTGTGAATTATGTGTGGAGTTTGGCTCTGGCAGCTTGATTTCACGTTAAAAAAAAAAAACAGATTCAGAATGTGCATGCGAACAAACCATTTTGTTTTACAGATATTTACAACAGCTATTGTTAGGCTCTAGTTTAAATAGGTGCTTTAAATGGAATGCTTTAAAATAATTTGTAAAGGCTTTTTTGTTATCTTGAGCTGACTGCATTGTTTTTTCCAAGGGGGCTTATCTCTAGTGTGAAGCTTTTTAAAGTTGTCACCCTCTTCGCCACAGACATACGATTTAAATCTGACCATTTGTGTTGTTGACTTGTGAATTTTAGACAAATCAACTTGATATTATGTCCAGTATAACTTTCTGATTCTCCCCACTCAGTTTGGGGTTTGGCAAACGTCCTTAATGTCACCAAATCTTAATGCATATCTATTGTCAAAATGTAGAATCCTATAACACACTACACTAATACTGATTGCAGGATGTTAATTAAACACACGATGGCAGTGTTCTGCTATTCAGTTTTGCAGACTTTATTGAAGCAAAGCCTTGTTGAACTTGTATGCTGGTAGCAGGACTTCTGCACTCAGGCAAGGAGTGAACACACTACATTTCCCAGAAGAGCTGCCAAAAGGGGTGGGAGCATATATGTTGAGAAGCTCGGGAACTTGACAGGAAGGAAGTAGATGATGAGAGGTGGAGGATGTGTGCGGGGAGAAGGCCATGCAGGACTCTGGTGATCCAGGCTGGAGTGGGCCACTGGGCCACCTCGTGGAGAAGGAAAGAGGGACTGCAGACCGCTGGTATCGCTGATGAGCAAGACAGTCAATCCTGCAGGCTAGCAGATTGTACTGCTGCCATCAGCATCGCTTCTCTTAACAGAGTTACCAATAGAACACGGGAGCCCCCCAACAGAGAGACTACTCACACTTCAAATACTACAAACTGGGTGAGAAGGTTCCATAGTTCAGATCATCACAATTTGCAAGTGACTGTGTTAATTTAAATTGTTCAGTTCAGTATACTTTACACCACAGATTATCACACTGAGGCCCAGACTACCAACCCATTACAGCCTACTGCTTTAGTGTTTCACTATTACCCTGAAACCACAGGACTTTGGCTACAACACATATCCCCCCTGCAGACAGGATTACACACGTATTTCATGTCAAGCCTCTTCCAGCTCCCAAGGAACTTGCTTCACCAGACTTGTTCACCATCCTTAGGGGTTCAACCTGAGATACAATAACAATGTAATGAGATACAAAAGGAGATATTACTGCTTATAACAAAAGTATTCATCTCAAGAATTAAAACCACTTACCAGCTTTTGAGAATCCAAACGTGAGTTAGCCTGGCATCATGATAGTCCACTTCAGCACACTTGGGGAGAAATATCTCAGAAACTGGAATTGATGTTTAAATTCTGATCCTGCAGGACATTTGGATTTGCTTAATGTGATACTGTGCTTCATTATTTTGTCAGATCTTTTAGAGTGTTTATTTTTTATGCACATCTACTGTCATTCTTGTTGTGCTTACAATCTCTTTACTCTGACCTCATTACAATTAGAATATTGTGTGTTTATTTTATGGTTCAAAGCCAGTTAGTCCTCCTGGTCAAGGTTTCATGGTGGTGTCATCAGGGCCTGTACTTCCTAAACAGGCTCAGAACAGACAGGGAACCCAAAAAATACTGAGTGGCTCTTAAGGGGGTAGCGCTAGAGCTATATTCATTTTCACATTGTATTTCAATTATACCTAACCTCCACTATATTGCCAAAAGTTTATCGCACGATCGCTTCAAAAACAATATTTTCCATACAATTTTCTGAGTACGTCTATGAGGCTTTAAATCCCTTGGTATCTGTCTGTTTCCAGGATGGACCAGACAGTTATCATTATTTCTTCCTCTTCTCCCTTGAGGTCAATGTCTTTCTGAAGCTTTGCCATCTCTAAATAATGTTATTTCTTTTAGCAAGTCTAACAGTATGTGATCCCAATGACTGACAGGTGTGAGGTGCTGTATCTAAAAAACAAATCCAATTAAAATAACAGATACCCCTATGGGTGCCCTCTGAGGAGCAATCCACAGTTGCTCACTCCTCAGGTGGTTTTTGACAGGGCATCTTAACCCCAAAAAACTCACACCATCATGCCACAAAAGCATGCAAAATGTTGTGCCACAGCCCCATTTAGGTGAATGCCAGCCGAGCTAGACGGGAGTGATCATTTTTGCCATAGCATGGGTACACTCCGTCTGCTGCCTTTGCCGTTCAACTTTTCCTTTTTTACCACCCCCAACTGAAAGTGTAAACAAGGCCCAACAGTAATGTTAGCTCCTCATAATCCATTGGGAGTGATTTTTTCTGTACAACACCTATTAATTACTTTATTGGCAGGGGCGGACTGACAACTCATGGGGCCCCTGGGCAATAGGGGATCATGGGGCCCCTGTGTCTTTGCCCAAACTCAAAAATGCCTATGAAAAAGGTACCAGGGGCATTTCATGGAGCCCCCTACTGACCCCAGGCCCTCGGGCAGTGCCCGAGTTTCCAAATGGTCAGTCCGCCCCTGTTTATTGGTAATTGTGTGCAAAGGGTAGAGAATAACAAGCAAGCCCTCCACTAGAGATGAACAGATTATCGATGAATAACAAGACTACCTTTCATGACTTTAGTAAAGATGGTTGCATGTTTACATTTTCTTTTCCATGCCATAGAATAAAGCTGCATGCTGGATAAAAGATATGTGTATACATGGCAAAAAAAAATATGACAAGCAATAAAAATGAGAGAAGAGCAGTGTCACATCTCATAGAGTGTCCCTTCTGACTGCATACAAAATGTTTTTTATGCTAAAATGAATTCTTCGGCCTTAATCAAAAAATAATCCCTTTTGGCGCACAAGTTTTCTCATCTTTGAAATAGTTTATGAGGGTAGGGGGTCTACAGTGCGTTACCAGAGAGAGAAGAGAAATACAATCAAGTTTCATTCCAGAGCAAGGAAAAGGCAACGGAATAAAAAACAGACTTTTTATTTTTTAATTTGCATCAGTGGTAAAGCTCGTTTTCCATGACAAACAACCTTCGGCAAGGAAAATCATTTATTATCCCTTGAATGCACACTGGCTGCATGTGAGCAGTAATGAATACTAAACAGAGGACACTGCTCCTTTAGCGACTGTCTTGTTTAACAGCAGTGATCAAAGGGGCTTAAACCAAGAACTGTTTTTGTGTAATTTGAAGAGCATTTCTTCATGTGTAATGCTTCAGTGCTCCATGGGTGAGAATGTCACCAAATCAGAGATACCTTAAACTGTAAGCCAGAGGACCATTTTGTTTTATTTTCAGTAAATAAGGAATCTTGTGGTGGTGGAAAAATGTTGATATAGACCTTCTAAAAAAAAATACCGAAATTAACGTCTTTAGAGTTGATGCTTACGGGAATTTATTTTTTTTTTTCTAATTCCAATATGCATTTGTGAAGCAGTTTGGAAGAATGTGTAATGCAATGTTTGACTTTTTAAATTAGATCTTGCAGAGCCTTGTTCACTTGTGTTTATTGTTACATTTGTTTCACCTGGCTTCACATTTTGGTAGACACAATGTCCTATAGTCAGCACTGCTTTATTTCCTAGCACAATGTAAGTCAATGTGAATGCAAACAAAAGCAAGTGAAAAGCAATTGAGGAAATCAAAACCAGGCTATGTTTGTTTTTTTCCATGTCTGACTGGAGTGTTTAAACCCTGACTTAAAACTTGAGATTTTTACTGAGGCAGTTTTGCCACCTCAGTACAGCACCAGCTTGCACTGCCCCTTCATTACAAGGCCATTTTGAGGTTTCAGTGCTGTGATAGTTTGGCTGACATTTACTCAGCCATGCAACATCGTACCCAAATACATTTTATAATATTTTTTGAAACAGATAAAGCTTTCTTTTGGTGTTTTTTTATTAACCCCTGTTTTTTTTTTCTTGTATTATGGAAAATAGACTGAAAATGTATTTTTAAAAAAACATGACAACAGGCAGTTTGGGGGATTTTGCTAAGATTGGTGTGGACAGAATCTAGAGAAGCTATGCATCGTAAGCAACCATCTAGCTTCAGCTTGTTCATTTAAATCGGTTGTAAACCCTTACATATGTCCAGTAAAGTGACTAGCCTCTGGTGATACACAAAGATGAAACAAACACTCCTACATAAGTTGTACCTGTTTATCTGCAGTCTTTTCTTCTCTACATCCATTCAAAGTGCAGACTTTATACAGCTGGTCAGAAATCAGGGACTGGGAGCTGCAGTTACACTTTGCAGAGCTCAGTAAAGTTGATTGGAGATAAGGCCCCCTTCACACAGTACACAGGAACAGAGCTGAGGTGTCAATCAAGGCCTGTGTGTTGGAGCTCCCTCCCTGTCACCTTTTATCTCTTGGTGTCAGGAAAACTTGTCAGAACTGACTCATGCTGACAGCAGAGCAATAAGGTAGCAGAGAGAAATTATACCTAGTGCCCTGGATTGAGACAAGTACACACTATAGAGGGATATGCTTTGTTCATATTTCATGTCAGAGGTATACAACCATTGTAAAGTTTAAAAAGTAAAGCTAGAGCTGATTGGTTGCCAAGCACTGCTGCTCCAGATTCTGGTTGCTGCAGTTTCAGTAAATTCTCATTAGTATGCATTAGTGCAGAGGAAAAGACCGTGGGCAGGAGAGGATTGAGTATTGTGTGACAGCGAGCAATGCGTGTAGGAGAGAAGTGCAGATGGTATACAAAAACACAATATATGGAGATGGAGAGAGTGCAGTGTATTGATATCAAACAGTATGCAGGAGAAGAGGGCAGAGGGTATGACAGTGGGTAGTGTGTGCAGAAAAGAGGTGTGGAAGGTATGCCAGCTGGGCTGATCACACAGAGGGGTTTACAGAGCAGCCATAGAGGTTAAAATCAGAGCCAAAAAATGGGCCTGCTAAAACTGTAGCAGTTTTTTTTTTCTGGCGACAGTGGAGGTGTCAGCAACATCACAGACTGTAAAGGTGGTGGGGAGGATACAGAAAGTAAAAAGGAGATGTGACGATAAAGTTTAAAAAAATAATCAGTTTATCAGGGTCTGTGTCATGGAGTACAGCAACAGTGGAGGGAGTGCTGGGTATGTGGAAGATGGGGTAGGACTTTCTTGCAGTGCATAGTTCAAATGGGAAATTGTGCAGTTGAGATGAGATTCCCACTGGACAAGGGTCATGGGAGATGAAATTTATATTTGGCAATATTCATTAAATAAATGTTAGCGGTTATCACACAGACTAGGAGCCTGGGGTTTAAGGCACATGTGATGGGGAATAGCTGCTGAGCATTAACACATGTGCTGGGGAATAGCTGCTGAGCGTTAACACGTGCTGGGGAATAGCTGCTGAGCGTTAACACATGTGCTGGGGAATAGCTGCTGAGCGTTAACACATGTGCTGGGGAATAGCTGCTGAGCGTCAACACATGTGCTGGAGAATAGCTGCTGAGTTAACACATGTGCTGGGGAATAGCTGCTGAGCGTTAACACATGTGCTGGGGAATAGCTGCTGAGCGTTAACACGTGCTGGGGAATAGCTGCTGAGCGTTAACACATGTGCTGGGGAATAGCTGCTGAGCTTTAACACATGTGCTGGGGAATAGCTGCTGAGCGTTAACACATGTGCTGGGGAACAGCTCCTGAGCGTTAACACATGTGCTGGGGAATAGCTGCTGAGCGTTAACACATGTGCTGGGGAATAGCTGCTGAGCGTTAACACATGTGCTGGGGAATAGCTGCTGAGCGTTAACACATGTGATGGGGAATATCTGCTGAGAGTTACCACATGTGCTGGGGAATAGCTGCTGAGCGTTAACACATGTTCTGGGGAATAGCTGCTGAGAGTTAGTACCCCTTACTCATTCACAAGGGGAAGAACAGCATCAGGGTGCCCCTTATTTAAAGGGATACCCTGAAGCTAATGAGCTCCCCTGCCCGCAGACTCCCACAACCACCAGGCCAGGATTGTGGGAAGGAGGCCCTTGTCCCCATTGGCATGGGGCCATGTGTCCTAGGCATGGGGACAGCATGATCAATGTATGCGTGCTGGAGGAGGAATACAGAGGTACAATCAATGTGTGTGCTGAAGGAGGAATACAGAGGAATGACCAATGTGTGTGTGCTGGAGGAGGGTTACAGAGGAATGGCCAATGAATGTGTGCTGCAGGTGTGATGTTGTTTGGGAAGGACCATGAAGATGATGGGTTGCATAGGGGTAAAGTGAAAGCAGAACCTAGAAACAATACAATAAATAGGATATCAGATTCTACCCACATGTCACTTGGGTTGAATCACAGGGCCCCATACAGCTTACCTGACAGGGCCACCCCCCCACCACCAGAGAAAATATCAAGTGTCCATGAAGGCATTGTACTTTGCTGTTCCTTTTTTAAGGGAATCTAAGGTAAAGACACATGAACATGCAGCATGTTACAATTTACCTAAGCAAGCCCCTTAACACAGCATCTGTTTGTCTAGATTAGTGTCTGCCAACTTATGGGATAAAGAGGGCCTCAAATGGGGCTCCCGACATCACCAAAAGGCCACACATAATGTTCAATACATGTAATGCTTGAAAGGACTTTCAGAAACTGCAGACCTAATATAGGAAATGAAGCTCAGAGAGTGTGGTCATGCTACATTTGTGGCTGGGGATGTACTGGAGAAGACAATACAAAAGTTGGAACATATTACACAAGGATAGCATAGATCAATGCCATTACCCTAATCAATGTTCCCACACATCATATACCTGTAGCACCCTCCTAGTTTAACTAGGGGAATCTAGTGTTTTAATTGTTAATGAGGAGCATTGAGTAGCAGCCTGGGAACAATAGCCAGAAGGTCAAATCTTGGTCAGGAGCTTAGAGGCTCTGCAGGCCAGCCCATCTGGAATGTCCCCCTGCTCTAGGGCTTTTGGGGAAGGCCCTAGAGGCAGTGAGTGGATTTGAGGAGTGGCTGGCATGCACTCTTGAGCAGGGCCACTGTTTGATATCACAGGGCCCCATACAGCTTACCTGACAGGGTCACCCCCCCCCCCAACCACCAGAGAAAATATCAAAATTACACTAAAAACATTATTAATGTACATAATACCAACAAAATTCCTGTTAAATCTAAAAATGATAAAACTGTACTGAGTTAATAAAAAAAGCTCTGTGTGTAAATGAGGTCTTGGGGCTCATTCACATGGGTGCTGTTGCCTGTAGAATGTGAATCAGTGGTTTGTTTTTGTGGCTGTCGCCATTTGCAGGCAGCCTGTTACTCTATGGAAACACTGCAGGTCCTAATTTGGCAGGAATATGGGTGTAGGTGTATAGCCCTGAACACAGATAGTGAGCATTCAGGGCCACTTCCCCACGCCTTCACACCTGTCAGATTAAAACCTGTGTTCATACTGCTGCTGTGTCCCCATAGTGTAACATGTGTCTCCAGTCACATGAACAACCCACTCATTCATGCTGTACAGGCCAGAGGACCTGTGTGAATGTGACATTTTTTACTTTTTTTCCTCAGCCCATTAATTTCAATTGGCTGCCTAATGTGTAGGAACATGCAAAAATATTGCAGGCATATTATTTTAAAAGTGTGTTGCACCTACCCACACAGTAATGTGGTGCCATGCGTTTTGGTGGCTGTGAATGCATCTGTGTTTACTAAATGTGTGGAGGTGCAATTAAGCATTCATGGTACCTGCGCACATCCGCAGAAGGCATTGTGTTTCTCTGCTGTGCAGGAAAATTTGTGCTTTTGCATGCGTTTCTGCACCACAAATGGTGTGAACAAGTCCTAAGGGCCAATTCACAGTATAGAAACACACTTTAGATGTGTTCCAGATGCGTTTTGCATGCGCATTTTTGCTGCATTTTTGGCGCTTTTTGATACAAGTTCCAGCACGTTTTTTATGCATTCCAGTAAATTTTTTCCCCCTCTTTTTTTCTTCAATTTAATTAGGGATATGTGTGTTCCCATTGCATTTTTGTGTGTTTTGATGCATTCCAGTGCGTTTTTGATGTGTTTTACTGTGTTACAGTACAGTTCTGTGCAAAAAAATGCAGCATGTTCTACTTTTGCAACTGGAACGCACTGGAACTCCAGGCACTGATGTCAACGGTGACATTGGCAGAGAAAAAGCAACTGAAATGCATGTAGTGTGAACTGGCCCCAAGGGCTTGTTCACACTTGACTTCTTCCCAAAGGCCCCTATAGCATTAGACAGGCATTTTACAAGTGTTACAAATGCTCCCCAAAGGCCCTATAAGTGGTTTTGAGGCAATTTACAAAAGTTAAAACAAGACTACAAACGCTAATGAACAATGGTATTAACTCCCCCAAACACCTCGTAAACTCCCTGCAAATGCTTGGAAGGCATTTGAGGAGCGTCACCATAGACTTGAATGGGAGACATTGAAAGGCATCAACTCGTCTGATGCGACGCTAACACTTCAGTGTGAACAGGACTGTGAGCTGCCATGTGCATCATTTTCATAGGCGTTTGAGGGGCATTAAAAACACTAGTGCGAACTGAGACTAAAGGTTAGTATAGGTAAGGGAATGGGACTGACCAGAAATTGTGAATGCAATCAGACTAGTGGTGAGATTCAATTAGGAATCTTAAAATAATGCTAGCCCTGAGCTCTAGGTGATAGGAAATGGGACACATTAACTAGATCAGTAAATAGTTAAATAAAAAGAGTTGAGCAGTGACATATAGGTATGAAGAGGGAACAGGTGATGACAGTGGGGGGGGGGTCAAGTTGTATAAGGATCAGTCTGGGGGAGAGGAGAGAAACAAAGTTGCAAGTAAATGTAAACAGAAGGAAACTTGAAAGTGTCAAACTTGTGGAGCAGAGCAGGAGCACCTCTAACATTCACAACAATGAGCTGCTGTTTGATAGAATGACAGGATGCTAACAATGTCATTTAGCAGCTGCAGATGGGCTCGTCAGCTGCCCTGGCCCACCTCTGCAGCTGATGGGGCCGGGCCCCCTACAGGAGGGCCGGGGATACTCCCTTATCAGCGGACCTGGTCTTGAGGGATCCTAACCAATCCCCAACAGGAGTTTGGCAAGGGGCTGGGGCACCCTTAAAAGTGGTGGAGCCTGCTCAGTTGCAGGAGAGTTGGTGGTAGAGTTTGGGTGGAAGACAGTGAGGAAGGTGTAAGGCTGAAGGCAGGAGGCTGTGAGGAGCCCCAGTGGGATGGGGTCTACCTGAAGGCCTAGAGCTGGAAGGGAAAAAGGCTCAGGGTTTCACTGGTGCCCAGAGTGAGGACCAACTGTATGGCAGGGAAGGAGCAGCCCAGCTAATAGGCCTGGTAGCAGCTACCAACCCACCAGTGGTACAGGAGAGAATGAGTGAGTACCCCTGCACCGATTGGGAGGATAGGGGGAGGAGCACTCTGGTGGGAAACCAAATTCATTGCCTATTTGGGACTGTCCACTTTTAAAGTAACAGACACCAAATCCCCTGTTCAGGGATACCTCCAGATTGCTGGATGAGAGAAGAGGAGTTCATCTAGAGTCTGGGGTGGTACATTAAGGAGATGCTGGCTAGCTCTCCAACAAATACTGTGTTACAGTGAAGTCTCGTAAATAGTTCCAGGAAGTTGTCCTCAGTTCACCAGTTTTGTGGGGCATCCTGTACACCCCTAACAGTTAAAATCCCCAAAATAAAACAACAAAACCAAAGTTCAAGGACTGATAACTGACTCTGGATGCAAGCTTTTGTGAAGATACGTGATGCGTGGCTGTGCAGTACTATAGAGGGACCCAAATCTTTTAGCGACTCCTAAGGGGGTACATACCAAAGGGTCACAAGTTGGGTAACAGGAGTCTAGATTATTGTTGCAACTATGACAAACTGCCTCCATTTTCACCTGGTAAAGGGTAGATGGGTTAGCCTAGCCATGTGTTTGTGGTTGGACTGGAGAGGCCAATCCCAATAATAATCCATACCATATCCAAATACATATATGAATTTAGGATATCATGGAAACTGTGCATAATGTGTTATAAAGCATAAACATGAGCAGTGAGAAACCAACTTGTACTTCTTCTGTGGACCATTATGATCCCAGTTATTTGCTTTTGCTTTCTAAGCATAATCTCACATACGTCATAATCCTAACTTTACTCTGAACATGGTCATTTTGGATGCAATATTCATCAGGTACTCACAAGATTTATTAAACAGATTACTGGTTTTGTTATTGCTACATACAAGCTTGTTCACAATTGCAGAATCCACAGTTTCTAAAACCATTTCTCTGCAATTGTTGATGCCTTTTATGTGCTTAATGCAAAGTAACACTTGGTTTATAAATTTTCAGATTCTACGGAAATAAATAGTGGGAGAAATACACAATGTTTTGCGCATCACATGTCCAGTGGTGTGCCTGGGTGCTAATTTGTGTTGAATTTTTCATTCTGTCAGCTGCCAGCATTCTGTAGAACACAGCTTAACTTTCCACAATACCCTGATGTGTCAGTATGTGGTTTGTTAAAAAGTTGTTGATGTTTAAAAAGTTTTCCTTCTTCATAAATAGGATCCTCTGACACTTTCTCAGGAAAGCTACATAGAACCTTCATAGAGGTGGTGCTTTCGTTGCTGTATATAGTTATTTAAGGTGATGGTGCCCAGAGTGAACTTAGTTTTAAATTGTACCATTAATCTGCACAATGTCAAACTCAGTGGAGATATTCATTTCAATTAGTGAACTACTGCGTGCGCAAATTATCTTCTGCTAATGAAAAGTTCTTTATAAAGGCCATTTTCTAGCTCCCTACTTATGAATATTTAAAAAAAGGTATGTGATGTAAACATATTATTATACACAAAATATGTATCATACTTGCGCCAATTGAAAAATGAAATGCTGCTGTTCAAGGATTAACTAAACATCAAAAAATATTAAAAATAATACAGTGCAAATAATACAAATAATCAAAAATGTGAAAAATTATATGTGAGATTCCAAAGAAAAAGTGCCAAATTAAAGTCCAATGTCCCAAAAAATGTGAAAAAATTATTATTTACTCAAACTGTATAAATATTCCAGCTTGCTAACATCTTCTGTGAATAGCATTTTATAGATCCATACTCATCAAATGCTCTGAATTCCCAAACTGGTATGGCTTTAAGATGCAAAAGAGGCAAGCCTGCAGGTGGGGATTGGTGTCCTCAGAGATGATATAACTCTTTATGCGATTTCATACTGACTCTCCTTCCCAGATATTTCCTCATATAGCGAAAAACATAAAAGAAAAAGATGCCAACAATATATTGCTATATACCGATAAAAATATATTTGATAAAAAATGCAAAAAAACACCTTCCTTACACTCACATAAAGTAATTAAGCCCCAATTTCCATAGGGTAATTTGATCTCCCACATCACAGATGGTAATCCACCCTTTTTTCCATCCAAACTCTCCCTCCTGGATGGATGGATGGATGGATGGATGGATAGGGGTACTTTATGACCAGCTAGTTACTCTCAAGCCTTTGCTCATGATTCCTCCTTAATTTGCCCTGAATTCATTCTCATGGATGGATGAATGAGAAAAATGCAAAAGAAAAAATACCGAAATAGCATAATACTGTTAAAAACTATTTAATACTCAAATGATGCTCCAAATGCACTCACATTTTCAAACTGAATAAAAAGCCTTTTTGTATATAAATCGGGACTCATCAAACATGTTCCAATAGCTCTTCTGACATCTCCAGCTAGGCAGACACAATTGCTCAGCTTTGGCAATGAAGAACTGGCAAAATTGTAAAATCAGACCTCTTTGCCCACACTAAAGATGACCGTGAAATGCCGCTCCGGAAGTGATATCACACGTACAGGGTCGGAACCAGAAGTTACGTCAACGCGTTTCACCCTCCCACAAGGTGTCGTCAAGAGTTATATCATCTCTGAGGACACCACACCCCACCTGCAGGCTTGCCTTTTTTGCATCTTAAAGCCATACCAGTTTGGGAAGTCACAGCATTTGGTGAGTGTGGATCTATAAAATGCTTTTCACAGAAGATGTGAGCAAGCTGGAATATTTATAAAGTTTGAGTAAATAATCATTTTTTCACATTTTTTGGGACATTGGACTTTAATTTGGGACTTTTTCTTTGGACTTTCACATATAATTTTTCACAGTTTTGATTATTTGTATTATTTGTGCTGTATTATTTTTATTAATATTATTATACACAATTTAGTAGGTACACCTGTTCAATTGCTCGGTAACACATATTGCTCATCAGCCAATCACATGGCAGCAACTCAATGCATTTAGGAATCTAGACATGGTGAAGGCAACTTGCTGAAGTTCAAACCAAGCATCAGAGTGGGGTAGAAAGGAGATTTAAATAACTTTGAACATGGCATGGTTGTTGGTGCCAGATGGGCTGGTCTGAGTATTTCATGATGATATACTGGGATTTTCACACACAACCATCTATGGGGTTTACAGAGAATGGTCCGAAAAAGAAAAAATATCCAGTGAGATGCAGTTGTGTGGACGAAAATACCTTGTTGATGTCAGAGGTCAGATGAGAATGGGCAGACTGGTTCGAGATGATAGAAAGGCAACAGTAACTCATGTCAATATGGACCAAAATCTCTGAGGAATGTTTCCAACACCTTGTTGAATCTATGCTATTTAGAAATAAGGCAGTTCTGAAGGAAAAAGGGGGTCCAACCTGGTACTAGCAAGGTGTACTTAATAAAGTGGCTAGTGAGTGTATAGTGTGTATATACAGTAGAGAGTGTTTGTATATATTGTATGTGTGTATGTACTGTATATAATACATATTCAAAAATATATATAGTAACACAGATTTAAAGACTGTTGTTTTTATTTTTTATTATTTTGATTTACACATTTTATTTCTTTCATGTTGTTAATATGGGCAATGCTTATTATTGTGTGTGTTTTTGCTATATATTATATAATGTATACATTATCTTTCACTCACAAACTGAATTACAAAAGTCTTCAATTTACAAGCCGACCTGAATGCACTGTAAAATTGGGCAACTATGTGGCAAATGAGGTTTAATGTTGATAAATGTAAGGTTATGCACTTGAGAGCTAAGAATATGTATGCATCATACATACTAGGGGGGTACAACTGGGGGAATCAATGGTGGAGAAGGATCTGGGAGTTCTGGTAGATCACAAGCTTAATAATGGCATGCAATGCCAAGCTGCGGTTTCTAAAGTGAGCAAAATCCTCTCTTGTATTAAAAGAGGTATAGACTCCAGAGAGAGATATCATATTACCCCTGTACAAATCATTAGTAATGCCTCATCTGGAATATGCAGTTCAGTTTTGGGCACCAGTTCACAAAAAGAACATTGGGGAACTGGAGAAAGTACAGAGAAGGGAAACCAAACTGATAAGAGGCATGGAGGAGATCAGCTATGAGGAAAGATTAGAGGAACTTAATTTATTCTCTCTTGAGAAGAGGAGATTAAGGGGGGATATGATCAACATGTATAAATACATCAGTGGTTCATATAGTGAACTCGGTGTAGAGTTATTCACCTTGAGGTCAACACAGAGGACAAGGGGACACTCTTTACGTCTGGAAGAAAATAAATTTAATCTCCAAACATGGAAAGGTTTCTTCACAGTGAGAGCCGTGAAAATGTGGAATAGACTCCCTCAAGAGTTTGATCTGGCCAGCTCAGTGGATTGCTTCAAAAAAGGCCTGGATTATTTCTTAGATACACAGAATATAACTGGATACTAACATTTATATGTAAAGTTGATCCAGGGAATATCCAATTGCCTCTTGCGGGATTAGGAAGGATTTTTTTTCCCTGCAGGAGCAAATTGGATCTTGCTTTGCTGGGGTTTTTTTTTGCCTTCCTCTGGATCAACTGTGGGTATAGAATTATAACTTTTTTTTTTCTATGGTTGAACTGGATG
This sequence comes from Staurois parvus, assembly GCF_062004578.1. Classification (NCBI taxonomy): domain Eukaryota; kingdom Metazoa; phylum Chordata; class Amphibia; order Anura; family Ranidae; genus Staurois; species Staurois parvus. The sequence continues at coordinate 5,013,014 of NW_028317898.1, read as the reverse complement.
GACTTTTGTCTTTTTTCAGCCAGACTAACTATGTAACTATTTAATACATTGCAAAAGATCTTGGCTATGGGCATTGCTGCTATAGGATCGTTAAGAGATAGTAAGAGGAGTTGGAGCAGGAAGTTTAATAAAGATGGTGACCTGTTAACAGTGCACTGCTGTGATACAACAATGGCAACAAAGACTCTTGAACCCTGTGCTCAGCCTCCACAGAACATTCTGCAGAATCTTGGTGAGCCTACAGTGCACTGGTATCTCTGGTATGAACAAGTTTCTATCTTCTTACTAATATCTGGCCTGAATGGGGTCTCACCTGAGAGACAGAGGGTCTTCCTGCTTAACTTATTAAGTTCAGAAAGCTATAGGATTCTTTGCTACAGTATCAGCCCTTAAACAGTACTTTAAACCAGCGACAAATACTTTTACGGTCAGATTTCACTTTTGCAGATGCTGTCAAGGTAGGGGAGAATCTATTTGCCACTATGTTGCTGAGCTGAGACAGTTAGCAGCACCCTGCAGATTTGGACCCTTTCGTGATGAAAAGACTAGGGACCAGCTTATTGAAAACTGATGGAAAGGTTGCTTATGGAGCAAGATACACTTATTTACTAAGAGCTGTGGATTTGGGATGCCAGATGGGAATAGATTTTCAGGAAGCCAGTAATATATTGTGCCCTGTGAATGTTAATGAAGCAAGAGTACAAAAACTGACGAACAGCACACCAAATGCACATTATTTTAACTGTGGTGTAACCGTCATAAGCAGCATGAAGCTGAACCCTGAACAAGGCAATCGCTGCAGGTGCTGTAACAAACTGAACTACTTCACTAAATGTTGCCCTTTCCACACCAAGTATATATGTTCATAATTTAAAGCAGGCAGATCAGGAGCCTAATGACCTGCAGATTTATGCAGTCGAAAAGGATCAGACAAATCTAAACTGTGTCACTATGTAATAACTAATGTCAAAATTCTGCTGAGGTTAGACACAGGCACAAAGGTTTCCATTTTGAATGCAGCAACCTACAATGCCCATTTTTGTCTTTACCGACTGCAGGAGACACTAATCTAACAGGCTACAGTAATGTTCACATTTCAGCGTTGGAAAAGGTAACATTACCTTTTACACACCAAATCTAGCAAGGTTTTTTTATTTTATGTCACTGAGAGTGGAGCCAAGCTAATAGGGCTACACTTGTTTCCTGCACTTTTCTGGATTAGACAGATGCTGAAATATGCCTGATAGACAGCATCTGTAAAGAAAGCAACCCACAGGCCTTTATTTGACTAGGTCACATCCACAAATGATTTCAGAATCTAGAATTGAACCCCTAGATAAGTGATGCAGCCCCTGTACACTCCCCCCTCAGCAGTTCAGGCTGTTAGAAGATATTATAGAATCTAATAATTTCTCCTCATGGGTTTCCAACCTAGTCATAGCCAACAAAAAAGGAGAACAAATTTGCTGACCTTTGCTAGGTAAACAAAGCAAATAATACTGGATTGTTACTAACTACCAGAGGATTAAATTCCCTTTGCTATGGGTCAAATATATTCTTTAAATTAGAGGCTATTTACAAATCCCACTTGTACTGCAAGCTAGGAAACTAACAGCTTTCACTGCGTATCTGGAACTTTTCAGGTTTAAGCACGTCTCTTTGGTTGTGCTCAGCTCTGAATTGTTTCCTAAAAATAATGGTCACTGTTTTTGCTGGAATACCTGGTGTAAACATTTACTGGGATGATATCCTGATCCATGCACCCTCTCTGGAAAAACACATTTTCCATCCTTACTCAAGTTTTTCACAGATTGATGGAATACAACCTCACCTTAAATGAAGAAAAATGTGCTTTTGCGTAAACTGTGGTTGACTTTGCAGGCTACAGACTCTCGAACTGGGTATACAACCCTTACAATCCAGCCCTAAAGCTATACACAAATTATCCACGCTAAAAGATAAAAGCAGAGCTTGCTTCATTTCTAGGATTTACAAACTATTTTTAAGATTTGTAGCAGCTGGCTTTGCTGAAATCACAACACCTTTGCATGCCTTATCCAAAAAGGCAGTGAATGGATACAAGCCTGAAACATCTTATAACACCTCTGCCAACACTTACCAGCTCTTTATAAAAGGCCCCAACATTTGTCTATTCCACTGTTATTTTAGGTGCAGTTTTATCACAAACTTATCAAGAGATCTTGTTACTTTTGCTTATCAAGCTCTTTTTGCTGCCGAACAAGAAATATTCTGCAGGAGAAAGTGAAGAATTGGTCTGTGTATGGACATATGAAAGGTCACCTCACTTTCTCTAAGGAAGAAAGTTTATCCTGAGATCTGACCACCAAGTCCTAACCTCTTTGCTGTCAGCACCAGGGTCAGACAGACTGTTTCAGTAAAACTTTGAAATTCTATATAGGTGAGGAAAGTTAAACTAAGTAGCAGATTATTTGTTCCATGTTGTCCTTATCCAGGAGACCTAGAGGAAGAGCAGCCACTTGAGATATCCAATTTACCAGTGTTCACAGTTTCATCACAAGACTTGGTGACTGCATTTCAAAATGATCAAGTAATTATAGAAAAACTGACCTAATTACATGGTGAGTATCCATCTGCCTTACCAGGACATCTTCAGCCATACTACCAAATAAGGGCTGAGTTGTCACTTTGCAAAGGTGTTTGCCTTTTAAGAGGACACAAAGCAAAAAATTCCAGCTGTACCGAGACAATAATTTTTAAAAATAGCTCATTAAGGTCATCTAGGTGTAGTATGGACAAAACAGCTTTGTAGAGAAGCAGTGCAGTGGCCTGGTATAGACAGACAATCAAGTAGAAACTTTAGTACACCATTGTAAACCGTGCTTGCTCAGTGGTAAAAATCAGAAGAAAACAGCTGCTTCATAACAAGTCAGACATTTTCCAAAAGATCAATGGCATGCAATCCAAATGTGTGTATGTGGAGAAATTACAGTAGAACCAAAACATCAAAGATGCTGTTTGGTAGCTTATGATTTGTACTTAAAATAGCCAGAGGTGACTAAAGCAGAAGTCATGACCACCAAATTTAACCACTAAGAGGGATGGTTCTCAAAGTGGGGACTACCACTGGAAATCATTACTGACAACAGTCCACAATTTCATTCAAAAGAGTTTGATACTTTTCTTAAATAAAAGAGAATAAAGCCCATCTTAACACCACAATACCATCTACAGGTCAGTGAAGAGAAGGAACTTTTTAAACATTTAAATATGGCCTTAAGATACAACTGCATGAGGAACTCCTTCTTCAGCAAACATATAACCTCTGTTCTACAACACTACAGGTCAGCTTCTCATAGAGCAATTGGGGAATTGCCTGCAACACTGATGATAGGTTATGATGTACGAACCATCACTCACATGTTGAAGCCACCAAATATAGTAGAATAACTCCTAAACTTGTGAGCTAGAGCGGAGAGGTATCAGGTCAAAACAAAAACTTACAATGATGCAGAAAAAGAAACACCAAAAAAGCTATCTCATTCCTGGCCAGTGGTGAGGATATAGGAGCCACCAACCAGGTCAAAGCTTAACTCCTGTGCAAATCCACAGCCAGTTCAGACCAATAACCTATTGGCTGGAGGATGCATCAGATTTTCAAGTGAGCTTTTATTATCTGTTCAAGATCCTTTAGTTGGGCAGGACTTTAATCCTAAGTGGTTTACTTGGGACGATGAGTCCAGCTCTACCACACAGCTGCAAACATCTAAAAGCCTGGACAACAACTCCCACTCTCATGAACTAGAGGGTGGAACTTGACAGAGTGCACCAAAATGTTACCTAGACATCCCACTGACCATGTACTTTAATGTTATTGAGTTTTGGAGTGTAAGCGGTTGAGGGGTGTTTTTATTCAGTTCTGTGTTTTGCCATCTGAAGAAAATGTTATGACATTTCTGCTTTAGGAACTTTAAGAGACAGTAGGAGGAGTTGGAGCAGGACACTTGTGTGATTAATAAAGATGGTGACCTGTTAACAGTCTGTACACTGTTGAGGCACAAAGTGGGTTAACAGATGAAACTACAAGCCAAACATGGTTTCCTTTCTAGCTGGCCCTGTTTGATTGAAAGTTTGACTCATCCAGTTCCTATTAGTTATATAGCTCTGTAAACAACATGATTTTTATAACAACTAGCAAAAGTGTTGCCATTCCAGAAATGAAAAAATGTTGGGGATATAACAAACAATTCTCAAGTATCTTAGCAGGTGCTATATCCAGGAAAGAATCGTATTCTATGTTATTGATGCTGTATTTTACACATATTTACATATATCCTATATTGGCAAGGCGCATTTCTTTTTGAATATATTCAGGAAATGAGCTTGAAGTGTATGTTGGCTGGCAATATCTAAAAGATAAGTAGTTTTGAGATTAAAACAGTAGGCAGTATGTGCAGAGGAGTGCTGGGGGGTTTGACAGAGGGCAGTGTGTGCATGAGGGGATGTAGAGGGTGGGAGATCAGGCAGTATGTGCAGAAGACAAGTGCTGGGGGGTATAAGAGCAGGCAGTATGTGCAGGAGAGGAGTGTTGGGGTATGAGAGCCCCTAGTATGTGCAGGAGAAGGAGTGCTGGAGGGTTTGACAGAGGGCAGTGTGTGCATGAAGGGATGTAGAGGGTAGGAGATCAGGCAGTATGTGCAGAAGACAAGTGCTGGGGGGAGTTAGAGAGCAGGCAGTATGTGCATGAGAGGAGTGCCGGGGGTACAAGAGCAGGCAGTATGTGCAGGAGAGGAGTGTTGGGGGGAGTTAGAGAGCAGGCAGTATGTGCAGGAGAGGAGTGCTGGGGGGTATGAGAGCAGGCAGTATGTGCAGGAGAGGAGTGCCGGGGGGTACGAGAGCAGGCAGTATGTGCAGGAGAGGAGTGTTGGGGGGAGTTAGAGAGCAGGCAGTATGTGCAGGAGGGGAGTGCTGGGGGATATGACAGAGGGCAGTGTGTGCATGAGGGGATGTAGAGGGTAGGAGAGCAGGCAGTGAGTATGACAGCTGGCTGGCAGTATGTGCAGGAGAGGGTGTGGAGGGTATGATAGCAGAAAGTATGTGCAGGAGACTAATACAGAGTGTATGGCAGTGGGCAGTATGTACAAAAATGGATTGCATACTGTTGGGCTTGTCATCTATTTCTTGGTCTGTAATATCCAATAAGATGCTACACTCTCTCCAAGGTTGCCTGGAATTTGTTTGACATTTGTGGGCTACATCCTTTTCACACTTCATATTAACATTTTGCAACACGCAGTAACTTTCTGCATGCATTGTTTTTTACAATTCTATCCATGCTTTTGGTCAAAGCCACAGCCACAGTGCTCAGGGAGTACTTTCAAACTAAGCATACAGAGGCACTTACCTTAACTTGCAATTGCAACCTCTGTTGAATAACTCTAAGACCCTTCAGCTCCAGTATGGTAATGTTAAATGCAGATCTTAATGTAAATGTTGGCTTTACAAACATTTAATAACCTTCAGCAGGCACATAGCAAGCTCTGTGGGAGCACTGGGATGAACAGATGCTTACTACATTCTTGGTAAACAATTACTGAAAGTGATCTCCTTTCAATTATCTTGCTTATAATAGTCTAAACAGCATTTTGTTCAGAAAGTATTTTAGGTTCTGGATTGAATATAATATACTATATTCTAATATAACATAAGTATAATTTAATTTCTATGTTTACTTTCATTTTGCCACTGTGCAAACCAACCTCTTCCTCCTCCTTCCCAGTCAGACGTCACGCCTCCAGTACACAAATTAGTTCTTTCTCAGTGAGATCTTTCTTCAGCACACAGACAGTCATTCCCCTGTGTCCCTCCTCCAGCACACACACATTGGTTGTTCTCCTGTATCCCTCCTCCAGCACACACACACATTGGTTGTCCTCCTGTATCCTTCCTCCAGCACACACACATTGGTTGTTTTCCTGCATCCCTCCTCCAGCACACACACACATTGGTTGTTCTCCTGTAACCTTCCTCCAGCACACACATGTTGGTTGTTTTCCTGTATCCCTCCTCCAGCACACACACATTGGTCATTCTCCTGTAACCTTCCTCCAGCACACACACGGTTGTTTTCCTGTATCCCTCCTCCAGCACACACGTTGGTTGTTCTCCAGTATCCCTCCTCCAGCACACACATGTTGGTTGTTCTCCTGTAACCTTCCTCCAGCACACACACATTGGTTGTTCTCCTGTATCTCTCCAGCACACACACATATTGGTTGTTCTCCTGTATCCTTCCTCCAGCACACACACATATTGGTTGTTCTCCTGTATCCCTCCCCCAGCACACACTCATTGGTTGTTCTCCTGTATCCCTCCTCCAGCAAACACTCATTGGTTGTTCTCCTGTATCCCTCTTCCAGCACACACACATTGGTTGTTCTCCTGTATCTCTCCTCCAGCACACAAACATTGGTTGTTCTCCTGTATCCCTCCTCCAGCACACACACATATTGGTTGTTCTCCTGTATCCTTCCTTCAGCACACACACGTTGGTTGTTCTCCTGTATCCCTCTTCCAGCACACACACATTGGTTGTTCTCCTGTATCCCTCCTCCTGCACACAAACATTGGATGTTCTCCTGTATCCCTCTTCCAGCACACACACATTGGTTGTTCTCCTGAATCCCTCCTCCAGCACACACACATGTTGGTTGTTCTCCTGTAATCCTCCTCCTGTACACAAACATTGGTTGTTCTCCTGTATCCCTTTTCCAGCACACACACATAAGTTGTTCTCCTGTATCCCTCCTCTAGCACACACACATAAGTTGTTCTCTTGTATCCCTCCTCTAGCACACACACATAAGTTGTTCTCCTGTATCCCTCCTCCAGCACACACACATTGGTTGTTCTCCTGTATCCCTCCTCCAGCACACACACATTGGTTGTTCTCCAGTATCCCTCTTCCAGCACACACACATTGGTTGTTCTCCTGTATCACTCTTCCAGCACACACACATTGGTTGTTCTCCTGAATCCCTCCTCCAGCACACACACACGTTGGTTGTTCTCCTGTATCCCTCTTCCAACACACACACATTGGTTGTTTTCCTGAATCCCTCCTCCTGCACACACACACATTGGTTGTTCTCCTGTATCACTCTTCCAGCACACACACATTGGTTGTTCTCCTGAATCCCTCCTCCAGCACACACACTTGTTGGTTGTTCTCCTGTATCCCTCTTCCAACACACACACATTGGTTGTTTTCCTGAATCCCTCCTCCAGCACACACACACAATGGTTGTTCTCCTGTATCACTCTTCCAGCACACACACATTGGTTGTTCTCCTGAATCCCTCCTCCAGCACACACACACGTTGGTTGTTCTCCTATATTCCTCCTCCTGTACACAAACATTGGTTGTTCTTCTGTATCCCTCTTCCAGCACACATACATTGGTTGTTCTCCTGTATCCCTTCTCCAGCACACACACTTTGGTCTTTCCCCTGTATCCTTCCTCCTGCCCACACACTTTTGTCTTTCCCCTGTATCCCTCCTCCAGCACACACTGTCCAGTTCCTCCCCCAGAAAGTCCGCAGTCAGCACAAAGACATCACTCCCCAGTATCCATACCAGCAGTAGGAACCCCCTCTGACTTAGAACTCTCTAGTCAGCATAGCACCCCCACTGACACCCGGAGGCGTGAAAAGGACCACCAGTGACAGGGTGGGCTGACATTTACCCAGGTCTATATCCAAGGCTAAACATGGGAGATTAAGAAACACTGGGTGCCTTTCACTTTAAGTGTCTTTTTACAGATTTTGTTGTGCAACACACAGGGAGAGAGGGACTTGGGCTATTTAGCACCCTGCAGACTACATTTAGATAGTTACTCCATTATTTTGTTAGTGACCAGTTTGCAGTGTTTATGCATTCATACATAAGCTACCATTCTGCAGTGTGTGTGCGCATTAACCCATCAGTGACCAGTGAATTTGCATTATCCACTCAGTGATCAGCTGCCACAAAAAAACATTAAGTCTTAAATCCCCCAGCTTAGAAGCATTAACCCCTCAGTGATCCGTCTGTAGTGTATGTGATCTGTTTCAAGAGCATGTGCATCAACCCTCCCTTGATAAATATTCAGTGTGTGTGCGCATTAATTCCTCAGTGAATAATGTATGTGTGTATTAACCCCCTCAGTGACCTGCACCAGCATATACTGTAAGCATTAAAGTGGTTCTAAAGTCTTAAGGTTTTTTACCTTAATTATTATTATTTATAATTATACAGTATTTATAAGGTGCCGATAGTTCGCTCAGCGCTGTACATTACAAAGGGGGACAGAACATGTGACAGAACAATAACAATACAATGCAAAACATGAGGGGATTGAGGGCCCTGCTCTTTCGAGCTTACAATCTAGGAGGGAGGGGATGGTGGTACAGGAGGAAATGGCTGTGGGGGATGGAGTGGTAGAAAGAGTGGAGGAGGTCGGCAAGTTAGCAGGGGGTGGGGTAGGCTTCCCTGAAGAGATGGGTTTTCAGGGTGCGCCTAAAGGAGAGGAGAGTAGGTGATAATCTGATGGGTTGGGGCAGGGAGTTCTAGAGGATGGGTGACACCCTGGAGAAGTCCTGGAGGCGGGCATGGGAGGAGGAGACCAGGGAACTAGAGAGAAGGAGGTCTTGTGAGGAGCGGAGTGTGCGTGCTGGGTGGTACTTGGATATTAGGTCAGTGATGTAGTTCGGGGCAGTGTGGTGGACGGCTTTGTACGTCAGTGTTAGGATTTTGAATTTGATCCGTTGCGCAATTGGAAGCCAGTGGAAGGATTGGCAGAGGGGGGTGGCGGAGATGGAGTGGTTGGAAAGGTGAATGAGTCTGGCTGCCGAATTCAGGATCGACTGAAGCGGGGATAGCCAGCGGCAAGGCAGGCCAGTAAGGAGGGAGTTTCAGTAATCGAGTCGTGATATGATGAGGGAGTGGATGAGCTGTTTAGTGGTTTCTGGGGTTAGGAACGTGCGTATTTTGGCGATGTTACGGAGGTGGAGTCTGCACAAGCTTGTTAAAGATTGGACTCGGGGCTGGAAGGATAGGTTGGAGTCCAGAATGACACCAAGTACTCTGGCCTGCAGGGCGGGTTTGATGGTGGCGTTGTTGGACATGATGGAGAAGTCAATGGGGGGTGGTGTCCGGGCTGGGGGGAAGACAAGAAACTTGGTCTTGGAGAGGATCAGTATAAGGAAGTGGAGCGACATCCAGTCAGATATGTCGCTCAGTAGGTGTGTGATTCGGGCAGAGACTGAGGGGGTGAGGTGGGGGGTTGAGAGATAGATTTGTGTGTTGTCGGCATATAGGTGGAAGTTGAAGCCATGAGAGTGTATGAGTTGGCCAAGGGAGGAGGTGTAGATGGAGAAGAGAAGGGGCCGGGGACGAACCTTGAGGAACCCCAACAGAGAGGGGGAGTGAGGGGGAGGTGGTAGCATTATAGGTAACGCTGAAAGAGCGTTGTGACAGGTAGGATGAGAGCCAGGAGAGAGCAGAATCTCTGAGGCCGAGTGTAGTTTTTTGAGGAGGAGGGGGTGGTCGACTGTGTCGAAGGCCGCAGAGAGGTCAAGGAGTAGGAGCACTGAATAGTGGCCATTAGCTTTGGCAGTTAGCAGGTCGTTGGAGAGTTTAAATAAGGCAGTTTTGGTGGAGTGTAGGGGACAGAAGCCAGACTGTAGGGGGCCGAGGAGGTTGTTGTTGTTGAGGTGAGAGCATAGGCGGGTGTGGACTAGGCGCTCGAGGAGTTTGGATGTAAATGGGAGTAGGCAGATGGGTCTGAGGTTGTTTGGGTCATTGGGGTCCAGGGAGGGCTTTTTAAGTATGGGGGTGCATACTTAAAGTAAAAAAGTTATGCATTAAAGTAAAAAAACCTATTGTGCTGCAGGATCCGCCAACCCCCCATTATTTTTACCTGAGCCCGATCCAATCCAGCGATGTACACAAGAGCATAGGCTTCTGCCGCTGCCTCCCTCCTCACCAGGAAGATTGATAGAGCCATTGGATCCCACTGCTTTCAATCAAATGCTGTGATGAGGGGGGAGCGCCCACTCTGTGTCAATACATGCAGACAGGGCAGCTCGGGGGGGGGGAGCTTGTACAGGTGTTCTCATGGAAAGCAACTTTTTTGTATTTAACTTAAAGTGGTTGTAAAGGCTCAAGGTTTTTTTCCTTCATGCATTCTGTGTGCAGCAGCTCCCCCAGCCCCCTCAATGCTTACCTGAGCCTGATTGCGATCCAGCCATGTGAATGACAGCCTCTGCCTCCTCATTGACTGAGACAACAAGAGGGAGCCATTGGCTCCCACTGCTGCCAATCACAGTGAGTTAGCCAATCAGAAGAGAAGGGGTTGGGTCAAGCCACAGTTCTGTGTGTGAATGGACACACGAAGCAGCAGGTGCCCCCATAGCAAGCTGCTTGCTGTGGGGGCACCCTACAGGAAGAAGAGGCCAGGAGAGCCTGCGGGGAGATGAAAGAAGAGGAGGATCCGGGCTGCTCTGTGCAAAACCACTGCGCACAGTAGGTACGTATAGACATGTTTGTTACTTTACAAAAAAAAATTAACCTTTAGAATCGCTTTAAGAAGATTTTTTGTCATTTGTTTTTTTCCAATTTTTAACATTGAAAAACCTTTTTACACTATGTGAGGGGAATTCTGATAGCTGTAGGAACTTAAAAAAAGAAAAAATAAAGGAGGTGATGGAGGAGTTATATAGATTAGAACAGACACACAAAAAAAAGACAGAATACAGAGGTTTATTCGAAGATCATAGTTAAAAGAGAAGAGTTAAAAGACCTATTGGAACAGGAATCAAGGAAGATTTTCAATAGGGTTTCAAAGGAAAGATATCAGTGGGGGAGCAAACCAGGAAAATATTTAATGAAAAGACTCAAGGAGAAGAAATCGAAATATTATATTGAAAAAAATTAAAGATGAAAAAGGTGAACTGGTTTACTCCCCCACTAATATTGCTGAAATGTTCCAAACATTTTTATAGTAGGCTGTATGATGAAAAATCTAAGAACCCGAAAGCTACAAAGGAAGAAAAGAGGGGAAATGGCAGGAATTTCTAAAGGCAGCTGACCTGCCAAAAATATGAGACGAAAAATTAGTAGCAGACTGCAATTCATTGTCATACAAAATCCTATAGCCATTTTTCACATGCTACACATTTCACATCAGTGAGGTCTTCATTCTCAACTTATTCACCAATGAGATTTGGAGGAGGGTGTGGTTTCTTTAGGACTGGATAATTTTCTTTGAAACTAAAAAGTTCAACCTTAAGTTGAACAATATCAGTTACAGCCAACTGTGCTACTCTTTGTAAAGCTTTTGTTGGAATGTCATTTGTTTGATCCGACTAAACCATTTTGGGGTCTAAACAGGACATACTTACAGATCAAAGTTTCATTATTTGAGAATTTGTACTCCCATCTGGTTGTCATCTGATCAATGACTACATAGAAAACCTGGTATTGAAACCATTCAAAGGGGTTAGAAAACGGTTTATCTGGGGACAGTTCTCTGGGCATTCTTTTTTCCCTTGTGAACCTTTTCTGAGGTGAATGGCTTTCAATCACAGCATTAACAGAATACTCCAGAAGGTAACTACTTGCCATTGTGACAAATCATTATACCAATGTAGTTAGATTTAAAAATAATCCCTGAACATCATCATTTTGGCTTTGGCAATTTTCATCATTCGCTAATAGTGGCATTAAATGTTTGCATATCAAGGAAAGAGATAAGAAAGATTTCATATTGTATCCAAACATGAAGCAGATTTTTGGCCACACTCACAGCTATATTGCCAAATCAAGATGATTTAGCAATTTGTCCCAAGCAGTGCTGTAGATTGGTATACAATTGATTTGAATTGTCTACAGTGGAACCGAAGATGGAGCGCAGTGCTCTTACCTTACTCCAGCATCTAGTATCACCAATTTTCTGGAGTCTAAAGAGTTTTTCATGCCCTTGAACCTGAGAACAAACCTTTGCAATCTGAGCATTTGTATGATTCTGAGAGGAAGACAGCTGTTTTTCCAAGAGTACAACAAATTATTTCACTAGAGTGGCACGCTGTGTGACATCAGTAATCATCAAATTAAAAATGTGGACATGGAAACGTGTTTATACAGAACTGCATGACATTGTTTTGATGTGGGCCTGTACTAACAATTAGATTTGCAAAAGCATCAAATGAATAGCCAATAATGTTATCAACACTCAAAGAGAACTGTTCCAACTGCTTTTGAAGAATACCAAACAGGCTTTCTCCAGTTACGCTAATAACTTTAATTAAAGAGAAAAGCTTCTCCTGTTTTCACTTTGAAATATTACAGAATTATACTGCAACATCCCCTGTACTGTGCATTTCCACACTGGTCTTAACAGCTTATTTTTAAACAGGATTTATATAGTACCAATAGGCTGTGAAGCACTTTAGAAAATAAGAGGAGACAGTACAGTTAAATAGGATGCAAGACAAGAAGGTTAGGTGGGCCTTGCTTGTTAAAGTTTACAATCTTAAAGGGTGGAACAAGTGATACAAAAGTTAGTAACTCTGGGGGGGGGATAAGCAGATGGAGAAGGTATAAGTTCAGTTTTTAGGTAGAGGCAGTGTAGGTTTCCCTAAAGAGATGAGGTTTCAGGGATAGCCTAAATGTTAACCAAGTAGGAGATAGCTAGAGATTGAGGCAGGGAGTACCAGAGAATACAAATACAGAAAACCTATCTTAGCATGAAAGTACAGACTCTGCAGGTGTGGAAAGCCTAACAGAACAGGTAAGATTTAGCAAAAACAGTTTCTACAGTTGTTGCAGGTATATCTGAATATGAAGTACCAGGTTACATTCAGAACTGGTCACACTCCCATGTCTCCCTGTGTCATCACCTAAACTTTCCTTTAAACATGCCTGTTTGGTCTCCCGGTTACTGACAAACTTGACATTGCAGATTGTGCACAGTTAAAAATAACAGAACATGTTTGCAGGCATCATTTTTACTGAACAGGAGTTGATTCTTTTTCAGCCAGTTATTTTTGGTGGCTTGTAATCTCTTTTAAGTTTTTCTTTTTGTGGACCTCTTCACTTTCCTTACTTGTGAAAGTCCTGCTTCCGCAATCTAAGCACTAAAGGAGTGATCACTATAACTGATCCAGTTGTGGTGAGATGATTTAACTTACAGTCACAGTAGCTTGGTATACAGCAGCTTGATCCTAATGACATCTTGCAGGTCATAGAAATCTTTAATCCAGAACTTGAGCAGCTCCTCACAGATGAACAACAGTTAAAAAGTCATAGTGGGGTTTATTTACTAAACCTGGTTGACTCAGAATCTTGGGCACCTGTGCATGGTAGCCAATCAGCTTCTAACCTCAGCATGTTCAGTTAAACTTCAGCAATAAAACCTGGAATCTGATTGTTTTTTATGCAGAAGTGGACAAGATTCTGAGTCAACCAGGTTTAGTAAATAAACCCCAGTGTGTCTAGCTCCACAACTCATGTGTAACATGATAGTGGATCTTGTAGAAGACATGCACGTATGACCTACCTCTGTGAGGTAAAGGCATATTGTGCTAGTATGCATTGTATAATGTGCTAGTATGCTTACCTATCAACGCTGCAGAAGTTTCCATTCTGATCTTCCTTCCTTACGGGTTTGCAGGCTTGAATAGCCAAGCTGTGATGATGTCACTTTCACACATGTGCGCAGGAGTCATGGCATGGAGTTCTGAAGGAACTGCTATGAGATTGAGTTCTGCTTGCCATCTGTTAGCCTGGTGATGGCATTTAGCCTCGAAAATCAGCCTTAAAAAAAAAAACAAACTAAAATAAGTCTCTAAGGCATGGCTAATTTATGTGTTTAGTTTTGGCAATATTGGTATGCTTGATACAAAAAAAGTTGTCAACTTCTGGAGGGCATCCTTGTGTTACATCTGGACTCATGTCCATTGGCCTGGGGAACATCCTAAAGAATTATTCTGTTGCATATTTTGAGGTTTCCAGATATTACTACACTTCCCACAAATTTTTAAACTTTTTAAATTTGAGGTTGTAATACTTAAAAAAAAAAGTAAGGTTAAATAATGAACATAAAACACTAGCTATACTACTGACATACGTTTGTTACATAGGCTGCATAATACAGCAGGTGGCGCTCTGTGCTCCTTGTCACATCCTGTACAAGCATCCCTTTGTGCCTGTGATTGCAAATTACATATTCATTCAGCAGTTGGAACTTTCATTTTCACATGCATCTGAGTCTAACCTCAGTGCTTGGGTGGTATAAAAAAAGAAGGCTTTTCTAGGAAGCTTTATGTAGTGTAAGTGTGTGACCCCTGAATTAATGATACAATTATCAGAGAGTCTAAAAGTATAATTTATTTTTTTTGCCAGTAAGTTAGATAGATAAAGCTTCTAGTACTTACATTCCTAAGGTGGGTGGGCACTGTTAGTGTCACGTGTTTCTGCCAGGATGCCCCAATTCCACTGTTTTCGAAAATGCCTTTGCCAGCAGATAGTGACCCCTAAATACATTTTACATTTCTCACACAATATAGTTTGTTCATTTTAATTCAGTAAACTAGTGAGATTACTTTAGGATTTTTGTTCACTTACTAAAGAAACAGGCCACACAAATCCCTCAAATTTCAGCATTAATAGAATTGAGTGACCCTAAAATAAATTATACCATAATCACGCAACTATAGAAGGTGGCTGTCCAAATCCCAGCATTTCCAGTGCGAAAGTGAGTAACCCCCTACATACATTATCCTTTTTTACCATGTCACAGGAATTTTTCAGTTTTTGAGATTGTTAGACTTTTCTGGTTCACTCCCTGAAGAAGATGACTACCAAAATTCCACAAGTCTTGCTAATAACATGATTCAACGTCCAACCTCTGTTGTGCCCAGTTCCACTGAATCCACTTCCTCCTGTTTCAGTTTAAGTATCATCCTCACCACCTGTGGTGCTGCTGACACAATCCCTGCCACCCGCATTGACCCAGAAAACCATATTTTTTTGTGATTTTGTTGCCAATTATGGATAGATTAGTAACCAATGTTTGTGAATCAAAAGATTAGCTGTCCTTTCTGCTGTCATCCCTTCAAATCACATCTCCTGCACATAATGCCTGCTGTCATACCTTCAGTAAATCTCTTCTGTACATGTTGCCCCCTGTCCTACCTCTGACCCTTCTACTGCACACCATCATACCCCCTGTACTCATCTTGTGCACATATTTTCCCCGTAATATTTTCCACACTCTTCTCCTGCATACTGCCTGCTGCCATATACTGCACACGCTTCTCTGGCAAAAAATGGTCCCTTGGCATACCCTCCGTGCTGCACATATCATCTGATGTCATACAATACGCAATTCTCTCCTCTATATACTGCACTCCTCTCCTGGACACACTTCCACCTGTCATATCCACCACATTCCTGCTTGAACATTATGCTTTGTGTCTTCATCATCTGCATTCACCTCCTGCACATATGATCTGCTGTCATACCCTCAACACTCTCTACACATACTGCTCCCTGTTATACCCCCAGCACTCCTCTCCTGCACATACTGGGGGAGATTTACTAAAACTGGTTCACTCAGAATCTGGTGCACCTATGCATGGTAGCCAATCAGCTTCTAACCTCAGCTTGTCCAATTAAATTTTGGCAATAAAACCTGGAAACTAATTGGTATGCAGAAGTGCACCTGATTTTGCACAAACCAGCTTTAGTAAATAAACCCCACTATCTGCGGTCATACCCTCTACACTCCTTCTACACATGCTATCTGCTGACTCTCCACACTCTTTCTACACATACTGCTCCTTGTTATACCCTCAACGCTCCTCTATTGTACATACTGTCTGCTGTCATACCTTCAGCACTTCTTCTACACATACTGCTCCTTGTTATACCCTCAGCGCTCCTCTATTGTACATACTGTCTGCTGTCATAGCTTCAGCACTCCTTCTACACATACTGCTCCTTGTTATACCCTCAGCACTCCTCTCTTGAACATACTGCCCCTTTCATATCCACCACACTTCTCCCTAAACATTGTGCTTCCTGTCTTACCATCCACACTCCTCTCCTTTACATACTGTCTGCTGTCATCCACATTCCTCCTGAATGCACTGCTCCGAGTTATAACCCCAACACTCCTCTCCTGCACATGATGCCACCTGTCATATCCACCACACTTCTTCCTAAACTTTGTGCTTCCTGTCTTATAATCTGCCCTCCTGTCACATACCTTGGTTGGAGGCCGAGTTGATGAGAGGGATTTCTTTGTGGCTCTGGCCCGAGCACCCCTGAATGTGGCGACTGACTTACAAGGCTCAAAGAAGCATGGGTGCCGGTAGCTTGCTAGTAGGTGACTGCCATGGTGAGGGTCATAGTCACGGTGAGCCAGGGTCATACATGGTGAGAAAGCAAGGTGGTCAAGAATTAGGCCGGGGTTGGTACCAGGGAAGCAGGTAGAGCAAGGTCCAGTAGGAAGCCGAGGTCAGCACTAGGAGATCCGGCTGAGCAAGGTCCAGAGCAGGCCGAGGTTGGCACCAGGAAGTAGGCAGAGAATAGTTAGAAGCAAGCTGAGGTCAGAATCCAAAATCAACTGAGCGAGGCCAGGAACAAGCTGGGTCAGCAAAAGCATGGACCATGGGTAGCTGAAGAACTTCCAGCAATTAACACACAGCAGGATCTCCTTTAAATGGGCAGCTTGGTGCCAATGCTGGAGAATGTGAACGCCAATGTGTGCTAACGCACACAATTATGCCTGTGTGTCAGTGCACACTGAATATTCGTCTGAGCTCGTCTGTGTGCTGGTACATATGCATGAGCATTAGTTGCAAGAGAATCAGTATTAGCTGTATTAGTTTCTGGACAACTCCTTTCTTGCACATACTCTCTGCTGTCATACCCTCTATATCCCTCAAACTCATACTGCTCACCGTTATAACCTCAGCACTTTTCTTATACATACTGCCACTTGTCATAACCACCACACTCCTCCCTAAACATTGTGCTTCCTGTCTTACCATCGATACTCCTCTCCTGCACATAGTGCCTGCCTGCTGTCATACCCTCCACACCTCTCCTTGACAACCACGGCACTCCTCTCTTGCACATAGTGTCTGCTTGCTGTCATACCCTCCACACCTCTCCTTCACAACCCCAGCACTCCTCTCCTGCACATAGTGCCTGCCTGCTGTCATACCCTCCACACCTCTCCTTGACAACCACGGCACTCCTCTCTTGCACATAGTGTCTGCCTGCTGTCATACCCTCCACACCTCTCCTTCACAACCCCAGCACTCCTCTCCTGCACATAGTGCCTGCCTGCTGTCATACCCTCCACACCTCTCCTTCACAACCCCCGGCACTCCTCTCCTGCACATAGTGCCTGCCTGCTGTCATACTCTCCACACCTCTCCTTCACAACCCTGGCACTCCTCTCCTGCACATAGTGTCTGCCTGCTGTCATACCCTCCACACCTCTCCTTCACAACCCCGGCTCTCCTCTCCTGCACATAGTACCTGCCTGCTGTCATACCCTCCACACCTCTCCTTCACAACCCCGGCACTCCTCTCCTGCACATAGTGCCTGCCTGCTGTCATACCCTTCACACCTCTCCTTCACAACCTGACACTCCTCTCCTGCACATAGTGCCTGCCTGCTGTCATACCCTCCACACCTCTCCTTCACAACTCCCGGCACTCCTCTCCTGCACATAGTGCCTGCCTGCTGTCATACCCTCCACACCTCTCCTTCACAACCCTGGTACTCCTCTCCTGCACATAGTGCTTGCCTGCTGTCATACCCTTCACACCTCTCCATCACAACCCCGGCACTCCTCTCCTGCACATAGTGCCTGCCTGCTGTCATACCCTTCACACCTCTCCTTCACAACCTGACACTCCTCTCCTGCACATAGTGCCTGCCTGCTGTCATAACCTCCACACCTCTCCTTCACAACCCTGGTACTCCTGTCCTGCACATAGTTCCTGCCTGCTCTCATACTCTCCACACCTCTCCTTCACAACCCCGGCACTCCTCTCCTGCACATAGTGCTTGTCTGCTGTCATACCCTTCACACCTCTCCTTCACAACCCCGGCACTCCTCTCCTGCACATAGTGCTTGTCTGCTGTCATACCCTCCACACCTCTCCTTCACAACCCCCAGCACTCCTCTCCTCACATAGTGCCTGCCTGCTGTCATACCCTCCACACCTCTCCTTCACAACCCCCAGCACTCCTCTCCTCACATAGTGCCTGCCTGCTGTCATACCCTCCACACCTCTCCTTCACAACCCGGACACTCCTCTCTTGCACATAGTGCCTGCCTGCTGTGATACCCTCCACACCTCTCCTTCACAGCCCCAGCACTCCTCTCCTGCACATAGTGCCTGCTGTCATACCTTCTGCATATCTCCCCTGCATATACTAGGGCACTAAGACACTTGTTTATTATATCCCCAGCATTTCTTGTTCTGATACAGTACACTTTTACTCGTATATCTAATTATCTATGTACAGAATACTTGTTGTAGTGGCTCTTGAAACTTCCATTTCCATTTTGGATTATCAGATCAGAACAATATTCTGTCTCATGCAAGGGATGCTTGTTCAAAGTTGCTATTTTCCTGTGTGCTTCTCCCCTAGAGCCTGTGCCCTGAAGTGCTTATGTGAAGTCCATTTTCCTCTTAGTCTCTCCAAGCTTTTGTAAAGTTTTACAGCACCGATAGAATAAAGATTTGCAACACACTTTTCTTTCAGAAGGTGAAAGTCAAGTAGAAGTGTAATGAAAACTTGACGTGGATGTCATTTTTTTTAATATCTTTCCCTTTGTGCAGTAGAAATTGGTTTAACTGTAGCTGAGCAAACTGACAAAAAAGGCACAAAAAGGAATTCATTGTGTGAACTGTGAACGTGCTGTCTTTAATCTCCCAGAAATGAAAATCAAAGCTGAGATTTACATGCAATTTCAGGCACAGAAAGGGTGACTCTGCCCAGTTACAAGGTGCAAAGGGTTAATGATTTATTTTTAAACAATGCATATATTATTTAATGAAAGGCTGAACTGCAAAGTATGTAATAGCAGAGGGGAGGAAATGGGGATTCCAGGGCCGCTCAGCAGTTGAAAGTCATTGCTGCACGCATTTGCTAAGTTTGATCAAAGGACCAAGTCAAGTAGGATATTTCTAGTGCTGACTTGGGACAAAACATGTTGGCTTTGGTGTGTGAGTACAAGCAGAATGCAGATGTTGCCCATGAAAATCAATGCCAGTAATGGGGAACTAAACAAGTAATCTGATTGATTGACACAAACCACTCTTGACTTCAGTCATGTGCCCTAGTCATTTTCTCTTGGATCAATCATCATTGCGGATGTACAGTTCTATTATCTTTAAAGCACATACGCATATGTAATTGATTTTAAAACACTTGCAATGACTGGATTGAAGAAGGCCTCTAATGTAAAAGTTTTTTTTTTCTGTAACATTTCTTCAGTTACTTCCTGGTTTCCAGGCCTAGGAAAATGATGTCATACATCTCAGGAGTCTTTGAGAGTTGAGGAGGAGTTTTCTTAGCTTTCTGTCTGCATGCCTGATCTAAGGGCAGATGGATTCCAGGAAGTAAATGCTATATGAATCATGATTTAGAAACAAAATAAAGCATGGGGACATGGATGAATGGGTGAGTTTTCTTTGAATATTAAAAATGAATTAAATTGCATTTTGTGGTGCTCAGATACAGTGTAGTTCTTTAACACCTTCCCGCTCGGCCTATTGCAGATTGCCGGCCAGGTGGGACACTTGCCGTTGTGACTGGGCATCATATGATGTCCTGTCAAAACAAGCCGCGCAGTGGCACTATCTGTCACCGACTGTGTCCACGAGACACAACCGATGACATATCACTACACTGGCCGGTTGCCAGTGTCATGTGACCGCTGTGACCAATCACAACAGATCACATGTCAATTGTATACAATGGATGGCTTCCTGTCATGCAATACAATTATGTTGTTAGCTGTGACTGGTCAAAGAAGTCACATGATACAGACAGAGCCATTCACAGCCCATCTGTATCATGTGATCAGCTTTGCCCAATCACAGCTAATCACAACAAAAGACTGAATGAATCAGTTTCATTCAGTAACAATGATTGCAAATATCAATTAAATACATTGGTATTGGCAATCATAATGTGTTAAAAGGAAAAAAAAAAAGAAAAATCCTGATCACTTGCCCAGAGTAGTTCAATATTACTATGGTAACATTGTATTTCTTTGGTCACAGTGTGTTGAAAAAAAAATAGTAAAACAAAGAAATAATAATATAATAAAAAAATAGAAAAATTTGGAAAAAATATAAATGAAATTATTATTATTTTTATTATTTTCACCAAAGAAATGTAGCAGAATACATTTTGACCTAAATGTATGAAGAAATGTTATTTATTTGCTAAATGTTATAACAGAAATGAAAACATGTGCGTTTTTATTTCAAACGTTTCAGGTTTGTTTTTGTTTTATTTAGTAAAAAACAAAAAACCCAGTGGTGATTGAATACTACCAAAAGAAAGCTCTATTTGGGTGAAAAAAATTATAAAAATTTAATTTGGGTACAGTGTTGCATGACCGCGCAATTGTCATTCAAAGTGCAACAGAGCTGAAAGCTGAAAATTGGCCTGGGCAAGAAGGGGGGTAAAAGTGCCCGGTATTGATGTGGTTAAGATTATATGGAGAGAAAAAGTGAGCTGTGCTGTTTTGTGACAACCCTCACCATTGCATCATTATGACCTATGCATCCCAGCCGTGTAAGCTCCTACTGGTTTTACGAGAGAAGAGAACTATTTATTTATCTATTTCCTTTCACAAAGAACCTTTTGTTTTCTGATATGACATAATTGCTAGCAGCAGTTTTTATTAAAAACAGACATTTGAAAAGGAAAGCACCTGTGGTGGAATTTGCCGGCCTTAAGATCATGGGTAGACAGGGCAGTTCTTAGATCTGTGTCACATCAGAAGAGTGTTTTGTGTATGACCATTTGTAGTACCCAGCTCATTAAAGTGGTTGTAAAATGAGTATGTTCAGAACTCTGACACCGAAATTGTGCTCTGTGAAGGTACTGATGCTCTTTGTTCATCACAGCCCTTTTTGTTGGTTATTCTTTTTCTATTTTCCCCTTCTGCTGTAGAATATGGAAACACAGTTCTTCTTAATAAACCACAATGTGTGCCTTCCTACACCCAATAGTGGCTGAAAAAGCTGCCACAGTAATTCTTAGTGAGTGATGCATAGCACATTCACTGTGCATTTTAAAATCGTTACACTGCTGGGGCCTCAATCCTTCACTCCCTAAAATCAGTCTGTATATGCAATAAAGCATGCTTGTCACACTCACTGTGGGACCTAAGGGGTTAATTCTCCACAGTGTGTAAAAAGGCTGTTTGATCCTGTCTTCTCTGATCCTCCCCTTCCTCTACAGTCCCCAATCCATCTGCTGATAGTACAGAGCTCTAGGAGTCAATCTGCACATGCTCAGTTGAGTGTGTATGACTTGAGAGTTTTTTTTTTCTTTGGGAGAGTGCATGTGATCAGCACAGGGCCAATCAGCACTGTCCAGAAAGAGGGTCAGGGCTTATGCAGCCTCATAGGACAGTCAGAACAGAATGAAAACTCCCCCTACAAGCTTTAGGCGGTGTTCTGCTGGACACTGACAGAAGTCACAAGACTGCTCTAACTGCTGATGAGAAAAGGTATTTAGCAGTTTATATTTACTAAAATAATTGCATTTCCATATTGTGTGTACTGTGGGAGACCAGATATAGTGAATGCAGGGTCCTGGGTTTAGTAACACTTTAACGAGCAGTAAAAGAGATTTAAAATAAGACACCCCTGACCTCTCTAGCTGCATTTACTATGCAGTAATTTACCCTCAAAGATCGCAACAAAGACTCTAAAGTTAGTTCTTTTTATATTCAGATATTTATTTAAATTTTACTGTGCAAAAAAAGGTATAAAGAGTCACAATTCTAGATAATATTGGTATAAACCTCCTGCGCTCCTAACTAAAACAATAAATACAGATATAAAAAGAAAAAAGGAGCTGCTAACATCTAATCATATACCTAATGATCTATGGACAAGAAATGAAATAAATGATGTAGCGCTACCCAAAATATATAATATATATTAACATGCATAAGTGAATACCAAGACAAACACACAAAAATACGTGATAAATTCTAAAATAAATATACGAAAAAAATTATAAGTGACTTGATCCTCATAAGATCAAAAGTAAATACTAATAGTGTCTGAAAGTAACCTGATCCTCTGGGGATCCTCTTGTGAAGAAAGTGAATAACAATCCACTATGGGATTCAAAGTGATACCAATAACTAAAAGTGTCTACACCAATGATCTCGCAAAGTGGGTGTATATATGAATTGATCCTAAATAGGATCTAAGGTGATGGTGAACACTCAAACAATAAGATAGAATAGTCCAACTGGGACTAATACATAAACACTGTCTAAAATTAGGACTGAAGGCGAAAGAAAAATGCACATAAATCCAGAAAAAAACTCCTTATTACAATACTAACCAAAGAATACCCCCAAAAACAAATGTCTAACCAAACATAAAAAATTGTGCGAAACAAAATAAATCATACGTGACAATAAACACTGAAGTGAAATAACTGTGTCACACTATGTTTGACAAACATGCATAAAAAATAAATGCGTGACACTTATAAAAAATATATAAAAGTGAACAAAATGTCCAAATTGGTATTTAAACACCATGTAGTCCAATATATAAAGCACACGTGCAAGTGGATAGTGGATGTGCATGACAACAGAAGGATATCCACAGATAGCTGAAATCCCCGCTCACCTCCTTGCTTCGATGCGCAAGGGCCAAAACACCTGTAGGATCACCAAACTGGATCCTCCATGTACAAGACTGTCACTGTGCACCTCTCCCTGCAGCGATCTCCCTCTCAGGAATAAATGTAATAGTGGCGAACTCCTCTCCAGGTATATAGGTGTGGTATAGCCAGTTTCTCTGGGGGCCCCAATCACTTCTGAGCAGTACCAGCCAATCCACACATCCTGGAACTTATACAGTTGATTTCTAACCATTTGTAGCCAATGTAATGCTTCCAAAATGGTGTTCACCTCTCGTTTCTAATCCGCTACTGTAGGGCAAGCAGTCTGTCTCCAATAACATGGATCAGGCTTTTCACTGCATTTACAAATAAGGAGTGACACTCTTCCTGTCTAGAGTAACAGAAGAGGGGATGTTATGGAAAAGAAACTGTAATGGAGTGGTGATTACTAGTCGGAGAGTAGTCTTTTTAATCCAAGCAGTGATATCTTCCCAAAAAAATCCTGATCTTAGGGCACAACTACTAAATGTTTAAAAAGGTGCCTTGTTGGCCGCATCCCCTCAAGCATGTAGGATCAGCAGTTGGATAGATCTGAGCCAAGTGGGAGGGGTTTTATACCTCCTAGTGAAAAATTTGTAGGAGGATTCGTGGATACGAGTACACGTATCAATTTGATCATTTTTTTAATTTGAGGAAGAAAAAATTCTACATCACTCGCCACACAACTGGTAAGATTGTTGCAAGGAGGTGATGGAATGTGGATCAGCAGGAGTTCAAATTTATTATAATTAATTTTGAAGTTGGATAGTGATTCAAACTGATGCAGTTCCTTCATTACCACTGGAAGGGAAACATGAGGTCAGTAAAGATAAAAGGAGATCGTCGGCATACGATAATAATTCTTATGGATCCCAGCAATATCCCCATTATGCCTAACAGTCCTTAGAAAAGGTTCCAGAATCAGGGCAAACAATGGAAAGGACAGTGGGCAACTCTGTCGAGTCCCACTGGCAGTAGGTGTCTAATAACTTACAAACACCTGCTGTGTATTTACATTAGAGGATTGGTAGGCTAAATAGCTAAATACTACAAGCAGAGATCACAATCTCTCTGACAGTACAGCAAAGTAATATACAGTTAGGTCCATATATATTTGGACACAGGAACAATTTTATTTTTTTTTCAGGTATTTACCAAAACATATTCAAGCTATAGTTATATAATGGATATGGGCTGAAGGTGCACACTCTCAGGTTTAATTTGAGGGTATGTACATCCAAATTGGAGGAAGGACCAAATTGGACAAAAAGTAATTGGACAATTGGATCAAAAGCTGTTTCAGGGCCAGGTGTGGGCTACCCCTTTGTTATTTCTTCATCAATTAAGCAGGTAAATGGTCTGGAGTTGATTCTAAGTGTGGTATTTGCATTTGGGATCTATTGCTGCATTCAAAGGAGCTGTCCATGCATGTGGAAAAGGCCATTATAAGGCTTGCTTCAAAAATGAGACATATCCATCAGAGAGCAACATTAGGAGTGGCCAAATCAACAGTTTGGTACATTCTGAGGAAAGAAGAACGCACTGGTGAGCTCAGCAACATAAAAAGGCATGGACACCCATGGAAGACAACAGTGGTAGATGATCGCTGGATCCTCTCTATGGTAAAGAAAAACCCATTCACAACATCCAGACAAGTGAAGGACACTCTCCAGGAGGTGGGTGTATCATTGTCAAAGTCTACAATCAAGAGAGGACTTCATGAGAGCAAATACAGAGGGTTCACCACAAGGTGCAAACCATTCATAAGCCTGAAGAATAGAAAAGTCAGATTAGACTTTGCCAAAAAAATCTAAAGAAGCCAGACCAGTTCTGGAAAAGCATTCTTTGGACGGATGAAACTAAGATTAATCTGTACCAGAATGACGGGAAGAAAAAAGTGTTAAGAAGGCTTGAAACAGCTCATGATCCAAAGCACACAATGCCATCTGTAAAACATGGTGGAGGCAGTGTGATGGCATGGGCATGCATGGCTTCCAGTGGCACTGGGTTGTTGGTGTTTATTGATGATGTAACAGAAGCAGCCAGATGAATTCTGCAATGTTTAGAGATACAGTATACTGTCAGTCCAAATTCAGCCAAATACAGATGGACAATGATCCAAAACACACTGCAAAAACAACCCAGGAGCTTTTGAAGGAAAAGAAGTAGAATATTCTCCAATGGCCGAGTTAATCACCTGATCTCAACCCAATTGAGCATGCATTTCACTTGCTGAAGGCAAAACTAAAGTCAGAAAGACCCACAAGCAAAGAACAACTGAAGACTGCTGCAGTTAGAGCCTGGCAAAGCATCAGAAAGGAGGAAACCCAGCCTTTGGTAATGTCCATGGGTTCCAGACTTCAGGCAGTCATTGCCAGTAAAGGATTCTCAACAAAATATTAAAAGTGAACATTTTATATATTACTATATTCATTTGTTCAATTACTTTTGGTCCCTTGAAAAAGGGGGGGTGGCTACTCTTAAGGGCTGTAATTCCTAAACCCTTCCTCCAATTTGGATGTACATACCCTCAAATACAACCTGAGCATATGCACTTTCAGCCCATATCCATTATATAACTATAGCTTGAATATGTTTTGGTAAATAGCTGAAACACAAACCTAAAATCGTGCCTTTGTCCAAATATATATGGACCTAAATGTATGTGAATTGAGCTCAACACAATACAACCTCTAGGTTTTGACATCTGGGAAGTATGTATTGGACCTTAGAGTGTATCTAAACCCAAAAATAAACATTTTATATATTGCAGCTTACTAATCCTTAAATGTAGTGGCTATGTGGCACTCTTCTAGATAGGATGCTAGAAAGATTAAGTAAATTTAGCAATGAGTGGAGCAGTTTGTGATTGCTTTGAGCTGTTCTTGGCTCACTGGCTGCAGGTTCGACTGCTTCCCCTTGCTTTCTGGAGAATTCTAGAATAAAGTGGGCTGGAGGAGGCAAACCCACAGTTTGAATATTTATGTGGCCTCAGCCAATCCCTGAGGAAGGATGTACAGTATGTGGCATAAATAGTCTGCGGCCTGAGGCAGCCTTGTTACATAGTTGCACAATTAGTCTGGCTGAAAAAAGACAAAAGTCTATCCAATTCAACCATAAAAAAGAAAAAAAAAGTTATAATCCTATACCCACAGTTGATCCAGAGGAAGGCAAAAAATATCAGCAAAGCATGATTCAATTTGCTCCTGTAGGAGAAAAAATTCCTTCCTGATCCCCTGAGAGGCAATCAGATATTCCCTGGCTCAACTTTACTTAGAAATGATAGTAACCAGTTATATTCTGTGTATCTAAGAAAGAATCCAGGCCTTTTTTAAAGCAATTCACTGAGCTGGCCAGAACCAACTCTTGAGGGAGTCTATTCCACATTTTCACAGCTTTTACTGTGTTTGGAGATTACATTTCTTTTCCTCCAGATGTAAAGAGTGCCCCCTTGTCCTCTGTGATGACATCAGGGTGAATAGCTCTACATCGAGTTCACTATATGAACCACTGATGTATTTATACATGTTGATCATATCCCCCCTTAATCTCCTCTTCTCAAGAGAGAATAAATTCAGTTCCTCTAATCTTTCCTCATGGCTGATCTCCTCCATGCCTCATATCAGTTTAGTTGCCCTTCTCTGTACTTTCTCCAGTTCCCCAATGTTCCTTTTGTGAATTGGTGCCCAAAACTGAACTGCATATTCCAGATGAGGTGTTACTAATGATTTGTACAGGGGTAATATGATATCTCTCTCTCTGGAGTCTATACCTCTTTTAATACAAGAGAGGATTCTGCTCACTTTAGAAATGTCAGCTTGGCATTGCATGCTTTCAAGCGTGTTCTTGTCCAGGAGAAGTTCACACCCTGAAGAGCTGCTGCCAATCTGGGCAGTGCAGCTGAAGTTTTTATGGGAGCTCATCAAGGTCCCAGTTATGCTAGAGCTGGGAGGCTTGTTTTCTCCAACTTGCTGGAATTGACTAAAGGGATTTCACTGAGGATCTGGTCTGGAGAGTTCATGGGAGAAATGTCTGGCTGATATTGGAAGGAGGCATCCAAGTATCCAGGGACATTGTGAGTACAGACCTGAGAGTACTATCCTAATGACTGTTGCTGCAGTGTGCTGCTACTATCCCTTGTGCACCAGGGTATAGCGCTTGCTCAAATTGGGACAGTTCTTATCGTTTCTCAAGAGTTACTTATTCCCTTAGCTGCTGTGGGATGGATTGAACTAAGGCTGGCCATACACTATACAATTTTCCTGAGATTTTTGCTTTAGATTTACCAAAAACCATATAATATGAGGTCAAACCTAAAAACACTTTCAATTGTATCTAATTAGGCAGGCACTTGCACCTCATTCCTAGATTGTAAGCTCGAAAGAGTAGGGCCCTCTAACCCCTCGTGTGCTGTTTGATGTTACTGTTCTGTTTCATGTATTGTCCCCCCTCTATTGTACAGCGCTGAGCAAACCCTTTGGCGCTATATAAACTCGATAAATAAATAAATAAATAAATAAATAGTGTAAGGTAAATCTAAAGGAAATTGGGCAGAGATCTTAAGAAAATTGTATAGTGTATGGCCAGTCTATGAAGCTTTGCCAAAGTGAAGAGTGTCCTCATATCACCGCACAGGGTTTTTGGAATATCTCACAACTCCCTGCACCCCATCCAAGTTCAGTTTGCAATAATGCATCAAAAAGACAAACCCCTAGACTGTTTGTTGAGCCAAAAAGAGTGACACTTGCTGTGTGCTTGACTGCCACTACACTAATCTGGGAAAAGGACCCGTCACAAATCAGTGAGCAGTTTCGATGGCGAGTGCTACAGCTGCATTAGTTTCCTTTTTAAGGCATGTTTTTCTTTAATTTCATCAGATGATCTGACCAGTGACACACTTCTTGTCTAAGAGTAGCTCCATTCTATAGAACAATGGAGCAACCTTTTGACAGCTGCATTGTCAACCTGTGAAGAGGGTTCATATTAGTGTTCAGTGTTAGATGAACTGACAAATTTAGATGAACTTGACTAAGAAATTAAAACCAAACTCCAACTAACATTTTGTAAGCAGTTACAGAAACAGATTTTTTTGTGATAAAGGTTTTACATAAATAAATATAAGGAAAGTTGAAAAACTGACTGTTAAGTAATAAGTTGGAAGTTGACTGGCTTGATCACCAGGTGAAAACACCCTAGAAAAAGAAAACTAATGCAGCTGCCACATTAAAGGGATGGTAAGCTTCAGTATATTACATTTTTGCTTTTCTGTCTAGATGCATTTTAAACTATCTAAATAAACTCCAGGTGCATTAACCACTTGCCTCCCAGAGGATTTAGCTCCCTTCCTGACCAAGCCATTTCTTGCTATACGTCGCTGCATTACTTTTACTAACAATTGTGTGTTCATGTAACGCTGCACCCAAATTAATTTTCTGTCCTTTTTTTCCCACAAATAGAGCTTTCTTTTGGTGGTATTTGATCGCCTCTGCGTTTTTAATTACTTGCGCTACAAACAAAAAAAAAGACTGACAATTTTGAAAAAAACAAACAATATTTTTGACATTTTGCTATAAAACATACCATTAAAAAATTAAAAAAAAAATAAATTTCATTATAAATTTAAGCCAAAATGTATTCTGCTACATGTCTTTGCCAAAAAAAATCCCAATACTTGTAAATTAATTGGTTTACGTGAAAGTTATAGCATCTACAAGTGGCAGTAATTATACACACTGGTATTTTTTTTTTTTTATACTAGTAATGGCAACAAGCAGTGACTTATAGCGGGACTGCGGCAGACATTCTGACACTGGGTGGGAAGTGACTAACTGTCACTGACATCCCAATGACATTAATACAGTGATCAGTGCTAATAAAAATCACTGACACTGTAGTAATAACACTGGGCAGGAAGGGGTTAACATC
The DNA here is from genome assembly GCF_062004578.1 of Staurois parvus. NCBI lineage: Eukaryota > Metazoa > Chordata > Amphibia > Anura > Ranidae > Staurois > Staurois parvus. Next base: position 4,984,111 of record NW_028317898.1, on the reverse strand, counting down.
TGGGGAGATCAAAGGGTCAACTATGTGCTGTGTTGTGTTTTACATAGTGTGCTGTGTGTGAGCTTTACTAGGGAGACAAGCTGCTTTGTATTGCTCTGCTGTGCAGAGCAATACAAAGCAGCCTGTTTCTTCTGATGGGAGAGATCTGTGGTGTTTACACACAGACCTCTCCTATTTCATTGTTTTTTTGCGATTGCTGGGTGCTGGTGGGGAATCTCCAACCGGGACCCGGTGATCGACAACGCGTGCCCCCTACCCGGTGATGTAAAATAACACATTATATATATATATATATATATATGATTTTGCGCAGCCCTGCCGCCCTATAGCAGTAGGTCTGCTATAGGGCGGTGAGGAACTGGTTAAAACATAAAATGTTATATATTTTATTTTCCATATAAATCAGCCACAGCCTGAATAGAAATGTGTGTACCCTGCCAGAATTCTGCAAAGTGGAACCCTATGGGGAAGCAGCAGTCTCTCTGAAGAGGTACAACATACCCCTGTTGAGTAAAAGCCAGCTCTCTCTAGTCAGTAGGGGACATGGCCTTTACTAAGTACAGAGCTACTAGTCTGATTCAGTAGAGGATAAAGAGGTGCTGGACTTTTTAAAAGAGATTACTGCTTCCCACAAAGAGCAAGGATCCCACTCTGCAGCTACTAGCAAAGGGACAGACTGTTGTAATGAAAATGAACATAAATCTCCCCAATGGGAAAATAGAGGGTAAAAAAGTGACAGTGGTTTTAGGCATGCCCTATTATAAGAAACACCCCACAAAAATTGGCATTAGATATATTGTACCTTAAAGTGTTACTAAACCCACAACAGTAAAATCAGTCTGTATATGCAGTAAAGCATGCTTGTTATACTCACTGTGGAACCTAAGGGGTTAATCCTCTGCAATGTGTAAAAAGGATGTTTCATCCTGTCTTCTCTGATCCTCCCATTCTTCCACGTCTCCCATTTCATCTCCTGATAGAACAGAGCCTCAGGGACACTCTGCACATGCTCAGTTTGGTGTGTACTGCTAGAGAGTTTTTTATTTTTCTTGGGAGAGTGCATGTGTCCTGCTCTAACTGCTGATGAGAAAAGGTATTTAGCAGTTTATATTTACTAAAATAATTGCATTTCCATGTTCTGTGTACTGTGGGAGACCAGATATAGTGAATGCAGTGTCTTGGATTTAGTAACACTTTAAAGGATAAGTTCAGCTTTGGGGCAGAACATGTAATACTCCCCTGGTTTCTTTCCCCCCCCCTCCCATGACATCAGGTGGAGATTCTTCTTCCTGCACCCCCTTTCTCTTTTTGAAAACAACCCACACAACCACATCATTCATTCACAGATTCCTATAAATGAAAAAACCACAAGTATCATTTTCCACCGTGGAAGACAGACTTGTAGTTTCAGTGGGCCTTGGGGGGCGTGATGAGAGCTCCCGTAGTCCACTAAAAGAGGTACATGCTGAAAGCTGAAGGATATGTTTGCAGGAGCCCACATTGTACCCATTAACTACTAATCATGGGTGCAATCCTGCAGGGAAAAAATAATAAATGCACATGTTATTCTGCAAAAATATATGCATTTTTTTTTGCTGTAAAGGTGAACTTTACAGAAATAACACTTTTAAGAAATCACACTGAGTATTCCCTTTGTGCACTTACCCTAATACCTTCACTGGAATATATTTATTTATGTGGAAATCATTCTGACCATTTTACCACATTTTCTGGCAATGAAAAAACAGTTTATATGCAATCCAGTGACTGACACCACCTACAGTAAATGTCTCTGTCACTGCCCACTCTGTTTTCTCAATAAAATAAACCACACAGTTTACAACGAGGAACACTTCTGATACATTATAGAAGTTGAGATTTATCTCAGTTCAAGCCTACTAAGCTATGAGATGCTGGGGGTAAAGAGGATCTATACCCAAGATTACTGCGTGTATCTGAGCCATGACACCACCACTTGAAATCATTTGTTTTCCTAAAAAGTATTTTACTTTGATTATTATTATGACAGATTAGGATTGATTTAATAAAACTGGAGAGTGCAAAATCTCTGCAGATGTGAAAATAAATCAGCTTCCATTTTTTTGTCAAACCTTAAAATTGTTGTAAAGGCTGAAAGGTTGAAAAAAAACCTTCTGTGTGCTACTCCCCCCCCACAGCCCTTCAAATACTCACCTGAGCCCCCAATCAATCCAGCAATGTGCACGGGAGCCTGTCCCGGGTCTCTCTCTCATTATTGGCTGAGACACAGCGGCAGGAACCAGTGAGCCAATGAGAAGAAAGCAGGGGGTGAGGCCAAGCCATGGCTCTAAGTTTCATATGGACACATAGAGAGGATTTCAAGAGCGAGCACGCGTTAGTGCCCCCATAGCATGTGGCGTGCTATTGGGGACACTGGTTAAGGGGGAGGGGCACTGGTTGAGGACCCGAGAAGAGGATTGGGGCTGCTCTTCGCAAAACCATTGCACAAAGCAGGTAAACATGACATGTTTATTATTAAAAACAAAAACACACAAAAAACCAACTAAACTCAAACCTTTAGAACCACTTTAATTGAATAAGCTGAAGTTAGAAGCTGATTAGCTACAATGCACAGCTGCACCAGAATTAGCACTCTTGTTTTAGTAAATCAACCGCATTGTGTTATTTAGCTATTTTAAGCATATAGGATTTACTAGAACTATTTTTGAAATATATTGTTTCATTTTATAGTATGTAATCATAGAGACAGAAGCATTGCCTTTCGCTTTTGTAACTGACATAAAAAAAAATAAACATAGGCAAACTGAACTGAATTTCCTCATTAAAATGTTGATAAATAGACTTTCACTAAACAAATTCAACAAGTGTTATGTGTTATAAATTGACACAGAAGAAATACAATTGTACATCTTGAAAACATTTAATTACCTGTTTATGAATGTTGAAAATTCAGTATTGTGCTATTTTTTATTCAGTTAATGCAATATTCCAATTCCTCACTACCTCCCATACCGATAAACCTCAATGCTCTCTATCCAATTCTTTAGAAGGACATGCTTGTTATAAACAAATGAAATCACTTCACACTGAAGGTATAGACTTTCGGCTGGAAGATAATCACCTGGTTCTGGATATTAATGGACTTCAGCTTTTTCATTTAACCCCTTTTCTAGTGAGAGGTTCAGTAACTAGATTGCTATGAAGTCCCAGTGCTGTCTTCTCTCTGTGATGGACAAAAAATGACTAGAGAATTATATTCTGATGAAACAGTGTGAATGTTCTGCACTTAAGACATGACATGGAATCCTAATATTCCAAAATATGTAACTAGTGTGAAAATGTTGGGAAGGCTGTTGTTTTGTACCTGTAACATTGCTCCTCCAAGGAAAACTACAAATTGGATTCATATTTTCCATAAAATGAGAAGAAACTTCATGGACAGGGGATCCTCGCCAGCTCCTTCTGATACTAGAAGTGATCAAGGGTCACTAGTGAGAGGAGTTGAGTCCATGTCCAGAAAAATGCAGGCTTCCTTGGTGGGGCCACTGAACATATTCCATGGAACACATACTGGATTATTGAGAGGTCCAACGACCTCTGTACTAGATCACACAATAGAAATTGAACACTATCTCTATTCAGAGATTTTATATATGTGTATATATATATATATATATATATATATGTATATATATATATATATATATATGTGTATATATATATATATATATATATATATATATTTATATATATATATATATATATATATATAAATAACAATAGAAGCATAACTTTTTTATACAAACTGTATACACAGCAGCTTAAACTTCAAACTGATGATAACCCACTTTATTGCATATTCAACATGAAATAGACATGGCCAGAATTTCCAGCATTTTAGCAGTTTTCCAAAGAAGAAAAATGTTTAAAATGTCCTCTCAGGCTAGGTTCACACCCATGCAGGTTGCGTTTGATGCGTTTCTGCATTGCGTTTTGTGTTGCGATTTTGCTGTGTCTTTGCTTTTTTCTCTTGTTGCTAGGCAGATTTTAAACGTGAAACGCATCAAAAATGCTACAAAGATGCTGCAAAAATGCAATACATGCTTTTCTACAGCATTCACATTGAAGTCTATAGAACCAAAAATGCAAGGTTTTGCATTCAAAAAAGTCCCTGACCCTTTCCAAAAAATGCACTGGGTGAAAACATAGAGATGTGAACCTGTCCCATGGGAAATCATGCTAAATGGACTGTAGTGCTTTTCTGCAAAAAGCTGTGGAAAACGCATAGGTGTGAACTTAGTCTGTTTAGCATTTATTACACAGCTGAAGACCCTTTCTATCTAGCAAGTGTCAGTACAGGATTCATGCTATCCCATTTAGGCTGAGCTAAGCCCACCGGAGACAGCTCTTACCTGGAAGTGATGGCAATTGGCCATCTCCCTGATGTCCTTGTTTAAAGCACTGGCTGCACACACCATCTGTGTGCGTAATAGTGAATACTACCTAGTGTGCTCTTGCTTGACCCAGCTTATAGTTGTTCTGTGTATGACCCAGATTGCTCTGAAACTGGTTTCTCCACTGTGATTGTATACTGTTTAGACTATGATCTACTCATGTGTTATCTGTCTCGTTTGGACTATGTTTCTGCCTGACGCTCCTGAGTTATCGGACTTTGTTGCTACTTGGCCTACTTTGACCTGCTCCTCCTATGCACCAGTTCTTGCTGTGCTTCTGACATCTGTGGTTCCCCTACAAGTTCCAGCCAGCCTGCTCTGCCTACAGTTCTGTTAATGGCATGTACTTTTGTTTACCTGTGTGTTTTTTCTGCTATGTAACTTTTGACCTGACCTTATCATGAGCCATACATTAAAGAGGAAGGCAAACCAATGTATTCTGTGCAAGCTCAGATGTTTGCCCAGGAACTTGGCTGTTTATCCCATCAAATCCAGGAAATGGCCACAGAGCTCACTAAGGTACAATCTCCTCCTACTACCACTGCTACGACAACTCCACCACCTGAACTGAAGATTTCTTTGCCTGATCGCTTCTCTGGTGATCATACATAGGTGGTTCTGTAACTTTAAAAACAGCTGAAAATTATATTTCAAGTTAAGGCCATCCTTGTCTGGCTTTGAAACACAAATCTTCATTTTGTTTCTGTATGGTGACCCCCCCCCAGACTTGGACCTTTAAGCTCTATTCACATCTGAGCATAGCGATTTTCAGCACAATTTTTTGCGCATATTTAACAGTGATTTTTCAGCATTTTTAGAAGTTTTTTGAGCTTTGGCAGTTTTTATTAGCCAATAGAGAAAAATGGTCCCCTGAGTCCCTAATGACCTGTGAGTAATCAGCTGTCAGCAAGGTTCCCCACTGACAGCTGAATGTAAAAAGAAAAAAAAAAATCAGACAATTACAAAATAATACAAAAAATGATGTGGGGTCCCCCCTTCCAGCTATACCAAGCCCTTTGGGCCTGGTTAGGATGTTGAGGAGAACCCCCAAGCCAACATTTAAAAAAAAAATGGCGTGGGGTCCCCCCCAAAATCCATACCAGACCCTTATCCGAGAATGCAATCCGGCTGGTCAGGAAAGTGAGGGAACAAGAGAACACCCCCCCCCGAACCATACCAGGCTACTTGCCCTCAACATAGGGAGGTGCTTTGGGGCAGGGGGCTCCCCCCCAAAGCACCTTGTCCCCATGTTGATGGGGACAAGGGCCTCTTCCGCATAACCCTGGTCTGTGGTTGTAGGAGTCTGTGGGTGGGGGGCTTAATGGAATCTGGAAGCCTCCTTTAGCAAGGGGGCCCTCAAATCCCGCCCTCCCATGTGAATGAGTATGAGGTATATGGTACCGCTACCGATTCACACAAAAAAAAAGTGTAGTGTAAAAAAAGACAGGAGACAGTCTTTCACAAGTGCTTTATTAAAAGAAGGAAAATAAAAGAATGTCCCCCAAAGTAGATCCAACATCAATAACAATGCCTGCCACCACCACCCAAAAAAAAAAAGGCTCAGCTCCCGCGCTGGCTCCTGGCCGTCTGTCTGCTCTGCTGACTTGACAGTTCTTAAATATGTAAAGGGAGGGGCCATCACGTATGTGACCCTGCCCCATGTGACATCATTGACCCAGCATGCCCCGGTCAATGATGTCATACGAGGTGGGGTCACGTGGGTGATGTCACCAGGTTGCCCCTCCCATTACATATTTAAGCACTGTCAAGCCAGCTGAAGATTCAAACGGCCCGGAGCCAGCATCGGGAGTGGAGCCTTTTTGTTATTTTTTTTGGGTGTCGGCAGCGGCGGGCATCGTGGTTGATGTTGGATCTACTTTGGGGGACATTCTTAGTTTTATTCTTTTAATAAAGAACTTGTCAAAGACTGTCTAATGTTTTTTTTTTTACACTAGTTTTTTTTTTGTGAATGGGTAGTGGTACCATGTATCCCATACTCATTCACATAGAGGTGGGGTCCAGATCTGGGGGTCCGCTTGCTAAAGGGGGGCTTACAGATTCCAATAAGATTTCCACCAGCAGACCTCCATAACCACAGCCCAGGGTTGTGGGGTAGAGGCCCTTGTCCCCATCAATATGGGGAGAAGGTGTTTTGGGGGGGTTGCCTGGTATGGTTAAGAAGGGGGGGATGCTTGTTTCCACCCCCTTTCCTGACCTGCCGGGATATGAATTTTGAGGGGGACTCCATGTCATTTTTTCTTTTGGCGTGGGGGTTCCCCTCAAAATCCATACCAGACCCAAGGGCTTGGTATGGAGGAGGGACCCCACACCGTTTTTTTAAATTATTTTGTATTTGCTGGCAATTCTTTCTTTTACATTCAGCTGTCAGTGGGGAACCGGAAGTTGTCCTCCCCGTAGTCTCCTGGGACACATGACAGGTCCCAGAAGATTTTGGGACCATTCACAAAGGGCAGTGCTACTCGCGCATGCACAGTGGTCACCCGGCTGTGAAGCTGCAAGCTGTCACAGCTGGGTGCCCACACTGAAGATTCCAGCGCCAAGGAGACAGTCGGTCAAGTCAAGGGATAGGTGAGTGATCATTTTTTTAAAAGTCAGCAGTTATAATTTTTGTAATTTTTTTTTTTTAATTCCCACTGGACCTCCGCTTTAACTTTTTAGCAAGGGGCCAACTCTGGAAGCCATGAAAACGGCCAGCAGAATTGGCCACTGTCATTGGTAGAGGAGATTGGAACTTGGCACAGTTGAGGCAAAACCAGTGCCTTCCTTCAAAACCAAATTCTTCCCACTCAGCTGCTATGTCTAAGGATGAGCCTATGCAGTTAGGTACCACCCATTTATCTGCTCATGAACACACTTGTCATCGTCCAATGTGACTTTGTTTATATTGTGGCCTCAAGGGTCGTCATATGCTTTGCTCTTGTCCCAGACATCTGAGAAATGCCAATCCCCAAGGAGATTTTGAAAAGATCACCCTAGGTCTGCTTTCAACTTTTTAGAAAGGGAATAGAAGCATGGCTTCAAAGTGGAGTGTGGCACACAATTTGGAGGACTCGGTGAACAGTCTTTGAAGCTGTCCATACTGTTTTAAATCAGTGTATCACATAAGAGTTGAATATTAGCCACTATATATATCTGCTTGCTCTGAAAGGACTTAAAGAGGTATGGTGTACCGTAACATCGGTGGAGGATACAGTAAATAGAGGTGCATCTGATATCTGCCCTGACTCATCCGAAGGACTATCCAGCAACCATCCGGATCCAACATTGGTGTTTTGAACAACAAGCGCTATATGACTTTCTTGTTTTTACAAGAGGTCCATATGGTCTGGTGAGTGCGGTGTGTAATAGGTACCTTTTTATTTTGGAGCTTGTTGGGTTCTGGACATTTGAGCACAATTATTTTTGAGGATTTATATGGACATTAGTTTAATATTTATGTGTTTGTTTTGAGTTTGCAAAATACAAGCGTTTTATTTTATTTATTTGTTCTGATTGGTGTGTACAAACTTGCTTTCTGCGTTTTAGCGAGATTGCTGCCTGCTAAGTGAAACAGATTTCGACTTGCTACAACGGTTCCCTCGATGTACTTTTTAAAAGTTTTTGGTTGACATTTTACTGCCTCATCACAGTTACAAATGTTCCATTTGATCTCTTACCTGAATTTACACCTCCTCAAGGAAGAGTATTTCCACTGTCTGAGCCAGGTGCAACTGAGCCTGTACCTATTGCCTTAATCCAGCTTGCCTTCATTTCTGCTGCCTCAGACCAGGCAAGCAGCTCCAGTTCCATCTGATCTAGTATCAGTGTTTTCAGTGCAGCCTTTCCTGATGCCATCTGTAGCAGTTGTTCCAGTTCTGATGCCAATTGCTTCAGTCCTACCTGTCTCTGAAACTACTACCTCAGTTCACCCTGTCACTGTATCAGCTGTCAGGTCCGTTTGCTCCTGCTTTAGTCCCAGCTCATGATCTTCACACCATTTAACTCAAGAGGAAGTTCATCATCCAAGAAAGTCTGGGGGTGCAGGAACTACCTCTTGAAGATAGGGGTTATGTCAGTACCAGGATTCAGAATGTCCTTTTAAGGCTCAGCAAAGCCCACCTGACACAGCTCTTACCTGGAAGTGATGGTGATTGGCCAGCTACCTGCTGCCTTTGTTTTTTTAAACACCTGTTGCACACACCATCAGTGCTTGTGATAGCAGACGCTACCCTATGTGCTTTTGCTTGACACAGCTTGTATTTGCTCTGTGTATTAGTATGTATGACCCAGCTTGCTCTTACCCTGTTCTCTCCACTGTGATTTTATACCATGTGGACTGATTTACTCCTGTTTGACTCGTCTTGTCTGGACTATGCTTCTGCCTAACCCTCCTGTTTTTATCAAACTCTCTGCTTTTACTCAGAATTCTCTGACCTGCTCCTCATATGCACCAGTACTTGCTGCCCTGCTGACATCTGTGGTAGTGACCCACAAGTACCAACTAGTCTACTGCTTACAGTTCTGCTCATAGTATGTGCTCTAGTGTACTGAACTATCTGCACTATCACTTACAGGGCTGCCATCACCCAGTCTCCTCTGCATACCTTTTAGTAACCATTGTCAAGGCAGACTGCTTTTTTTTTTTTCACATTTGTTTCATATCTCAGATTTTCAGCAGACAAAATGGAAATATATCTTTCTCATATCTAAAATACATGTATTTGTTTGTCTGTATTCCGTGGACATTACCATTTGGCATGTGTAGTGTGACAGGGTAAGCCTTTCTATTCAGCAGTAAGTGAAGTCTGAAGAGTTGACTAAAACAACAAGGTGCATGAACCTAGACAGCAAATTATGACCAGCTGGTGGTACAAAAATTTGCAGCAATGGGGGAAATTTACTTAAACTGGTGCACACACAATCTGGTGCAGCTGCGCATAGTAGCCAAGCAGCTCCTAACTTCAGCTTGTTCAATTAGGCTTTGACAATAAGCCCTGGTTCACATATATGTGGCCATGCGGGCCGCATTTTGCACGGGCACAAGAGCCCATTCATTTGAATTGACTCCCATGCCCCGTGACACGCAGGGAAGAAGTCCCAGTACGGTTGCATTTTCCAGTGCGGGCGGCATGCCATTAGAACTAATGGCACCCGCCCGAGGGTCCGCATTCCTCTGTGGTGGTGTGGCTGCACGGATTTTCGTGTGATTATTTTTCTCAAAGATGAATTGCAGGTATGGTATATTTTTACGTAGTAGCTAACCTTCTGTATTTAGAATGCATCAGGTCGGCTACTAAGCACAGGACCTGGAAGCAAGTGGCAATCACTGAAATATCAGTGTCTACTTCAGTGATTTCCAGTTTGAAGGGAGTTCTTCCAGGTATGGTATATACTGCACAGTTATATTAATCCAATAAAATAAAAATAGTGTAAAAATATACCATGCCTAGAATTCGCCTTTAAGGGACTGGTATTCAGAATGTCCTTTCTGCTCCTTCAAATCCTCTCATTTCTCCCAGTTAACAGATATGATGTTAAAAACAGGAGATTGAAATATTGCTTATAGCTATATTTACTATTGTAAAGAATTCTGATTGCCCATTAGACGAATCATGCAAAGACGTATGCTCAAACAGGAATGCAGAAATATAGTGGTAATAGAGGTAAGGCAAAGATATATAAGGCATATAAATATGAGGCCCAATATGAGGTCTATGATTTTAGAAGGTCGAAATCACCTATATCCAATCCTAATTTCTTAGGAAGCCTCATTCTGTACATTTCAAACTGCATACTATAGCCAAGAAAACGAGAATAATAGTTAAGTATTTGTACATAAAAGCAAGTGAATATTTTACTACAATCTACTGGTCATCAACCATGAAACAGTCCATACGGTATTTGTCAAGATTATAATATTTATTTTTCCCATAGAATGTGACACACTGTATGCTAATTATTTTTGTCCATTTTAGTCATGGAAAGTAACACTTTTTATTTTTTAGGGGAAAAGTTCTTGACACCTGTTCATGTAGAACACTGTCCATGTGCTTACTTATAAATATTGAATAATTAAAAAACAGTAATTAGATGCATTTAATTGGCTTGGAAGTGTATTTTTGGATCAATACTGTGCCTTGCTATTGATCAAAGTCCGTGAAGGGAATTCAGCAAAGTTTCCTAGTTTACCAAGATCAATTAGCAGGCTTGTTAGCGCTAGAAAATTTGCAGAATATCCATAAAAAGTAATCTATGCTTTTACTGAAACCCTTTAACAAATTTGTATAAAACATCAGTGAAATCAGCAATAGTGTGTCCACTTTTGAATATGCTTAATTACAGTCTGTAGTTTATATTTTTCACATTTTTATTTGTAATTATTATTATTTATAGTCGTTTGGACCTATAAAGCAAGAAATAAACTGACATCAAATATACCACTCCATTAAGAGACAATTTGCCCAGAATTAACACAGTGACAGACTCTGTGCAAAAGCCCCCCCCCCCCCCAAACCACTGACACATACCTCACCAGCACTTCCCCCATGCTTCCTTACTCAGGATATTGGGGGAAATGTGACCCCCTTCCCATATGACAGTGCTTGAATATAGCAGCTAATTGAGTGTCATAAGCCCGAGAAACTGTCTATTTAAACTGATCGGCTGCACATAGCCAGTGCTGTGTTGGTTACAGTTTCCTGATCCATGACCCTGTGTTTAACTACCCAGTACTGTGCCGGAGCGCCTGTCATTCTGGTGCCCCCCAACCTCACATAATGCCACAGTGCCCAGGGCACCTGCCCTTCCAACCCCTTGTCCTGGCCCTTCTCAGCACTGATGAATTCTGATACACCAGCTACTGACAATAACTACAAAGCACTCATGCAACTCTGTGCTCTTGTGTCACTTGTTTGCTTTACCAAGGTCCCTGAGCTGGAGGTATAGGTGAAGCTACCTTTGTCCCTTCAGGCTCCACCACCAGGTAAGTTATATGTATATGTGTGTAGATGCCTCTATGGAGTCTGCACTTTTTGTTCTTGTCTTGAGTTTGCAACTCCTTAAAGACACCTAGTTAACTGTGGACCCAAGATTCCATAAGGACTGTCTGACTCCAGACTGGTCTTCAGATAGCCTCTCTATCCCCTCCTGTACTTTTAAATCACGTTAAAGTTAGGTCATGCTCCTCCTCTGCCAAGTTCTGTGGCTGTGGGGGCTCACTTCATTGTCATGTAAATTGTTCTACATTTGAAAAGTTGAACAAATTCGTCTTCCTTTCTTTCAGGCTTAGCAAATCCTGGGAACAGAAGTGTATAAATAGCCTGGCAGAAATAGCATGAGCCCAGTAAGTGATGGGCAGGTGTCTCCTGCACAGTCTCATATCTGATGACATTTGTGCGGCCAGTGGAACAGACCATTTTAGAGTCATTCATGCATTCGCCACAGAACAAGGTTCATTCTCATCCAAGAGTCAACTGAATTCATTTTACATAAGGTGAAAAAATAAAGGTGTAATTTTATCTTCAGTAAAGTTAGAAAAAGGTGACTCATATTGCTGTGGATGACAATATATTGGCAACCAGATCATTTATAAATGTCAATCATCATGTCAGGAACTTTCAGGGGAATATACAAGAGAAAAACTACTTGACAAATGGTGACATCACTATATGAAAATCTTAATAAACAATTGAATTTTGTAAAGGTATTCATTTAGTCTGCATTTTTATTAAAAATACTATTGGTATTTTTAACTATGCTATACAGTACAATTACATGTAAGCCTTTTTTATATTAGATTTCCATCATTACTTGCATACCAACTGAAATTTTAAATCAAGCTGACAGTGAGAGTGGACATTGCTGGAGAAATTGTTAGAGGAAAATTAGAGAAGTGACTGAGTTAAATCTGGCTCTGTGCCAGTTGAACAGAATGGCAAGCCAATGTATCATTAGTCAAATGACAGATAAATATAAACATGTATGTGGCAGGATGTCTGCCATCCCAATTGGGTGATTCCGTCAGAGAACCACTTTCTCTCCACTGGGACACAGGAACAAGGTATTATAGCCAGGCATCGCACCCAAGACTAGACAAGACTAGCTTAGATGCAAAACTTAAACACTTTATTGAACAAAAAACACGTTTTTAAACATTCCAGAAATAGGGGCAGTGCCAACAGGAACAATAGACACAAATAATATACATTAGGGTAAATATCCCACAGTGATTAGGTAAGAGCTTGATCATATTATCCTAAACAATGCAAATGGTAAACAGTACAGTCAACAGCTAACAGTGATCTAATTTACATTAAGCTAATCAACAGCCAAACATCCAGAAAATGCTTTGATTAATCAGGGAGCACACCCTAGACCGACTGGCAATAAGCCCACCCCTGAATACACACACACACAAAGTCTATCACATATGCTGACTTTCAGGCGTTTGCTTTCATTTGTATAATCTGTCCATTATAAGTCAAAACTCATACAATATTCCAAGTTTGAAAAAGTGGAACTATTTTATCTTCTTGGATTTCTTGAGGGAGATTGTTGATAAATATTTTTTTCCCAAATGGAGGAGCTTTTCAAACCCAGTCCGTATGAGAGCCACCATATTTCCTCTGACCAGTATCCTGAACAAGATTAATATTACATCTTTCCATCCACACCAGAATGGACGATTTACTGTCTTTATGCAGAGAATTAATCCAAGCCTCGCTTTCAGCGTACATCATGTTGTTATCCATCATTAGAGAATGATCTGCTCTCTCCAGGGGCCATAATCAGTGGGTAGAAGGTAGCCCCTAGTCCCCTCCAAAAGCTCCTGTCCTGGTTGGGTCTGTCACAATGTAAAGAGAATGAAAATGTTTCTTAAGCCTTCTACTTTTCTGCCCCTCTCTCTCTCCTGGCAAAGACCCAGAGGGGTGGTATCTGCTGCTCACTGACCACCTCATGGATACATCTAGGGCTTGTTTTGCAGAGGGAACACAAGGGAACGCAGTTCTGGCACCTCCAGCACTGAATGTATAAAATGGCAAGGGGAGCTTGGGTGTGCTGGAGGATCTATCGTTGCTAAATGCTGGGAGATCTATTGTCACTGAAGGGGGTCTAATTTTGTGTGGTGATCTATTGTTTCTGGGGAGGTCTAGTGTTGCTGGCGGGGGAATATATTGTTGATGGTGGGCAATTGTTGCTGGAATGGATCTACTGTTGAGGGAGGGGTCCGTTGTCTATTGTTGCTGGTTGCTGGAGAGTCTATTGATGCTGGCTGCCAGGAGATATGTTGTAGCTGCTGGGGGGTCTATTGTTGCTGGGGTAATATTTTGGTTCATTGCTGCTGGAGGAGCCTATTGTTGCTGGTGGGGGGGTCTATTGTTGCTGGCTGTGGGAGATCTGTTTTTCTGCCTTTCTTGTTATCACTAACAAATTCCATACAAATTATTTAGCACCACAAAATGATACTTGGCTCTGTATTCTCTAAAAGGAGAGGTATTGGGAGGTGGGTATGGGGTGGAACCAAGTGACAGTGCCCAGAGATGGGTAGGGGGTGGAGACAAGAAGTGACTCAGAAGGGGGGAGTTTCTGCACCTATTTTTTTTTTAGAAAAAAAGCCCTGGATACACCCATTACGGTTTTTTTCATTCTACACTCCCAACACCAATCTGACCCCTTTCTTTCCTTATCTACTACAAGTAGTTGAGGCCCACAAGATGGCACTCTGTTGGTTTGCAGTGACTTGAATCAGGTTCTCTACCCTCCTTACCCTGGTGCTTCTAGAGTGACTAAAATATCTTTTCAGCACCCACTGTAACAATATTCCCTGATAGATTTTTGGCACGAAAGCCATCCAGCTAAGTACACATACTAGCCAGTACACATAATACTCGGACCCCCATAAGACATTCTCCTGTATAGACCACATACAGGATTCCTCTCTGTCAGTACCTTACACCCGGAGACACTAACAATGATCATATCTAATTCATGCTGCTAGATCACGAAAGGTGTCAACCTGTCTAATACCCTGGATATCAGGAAGGCCTTTAACATGGTTTCCTGGCCTTATCTCCACCATGTGCTACAATGCTAGGGCTTTGGCCCTCACTTTCTAAACTAGGTATCATCCTTATACACTGGGCCCCAAGCATACTGTATGTTAAGTATGCCGAGTATACTGTAAGTCTCATCCTTTTACTATAGGATGTTGCACCCATTAAGGCTGTCCCCTCTCGCCCCTTCTTTTTGCTTTAATTATTGAGACTCTTGCTTAAATAATCTGCTTGGATCCTAACATTTGAAGGCTAGAGCTTGGGGGCCACCATAACAAGCTACGCTTATTCGCTGGCAATATTTTGGTATTTATACCTTTGCCTCATTTTCGGCCCCAAATGTTTTACACACCATTGCTCAGTTTTCTTGTATTTCTGGTCTCACTGTTAATCTGCTAAAATCCATAGCCGTGAACCTAACCCTGCCATCTGCAGCCATTCAGCATGCACAAGATGCTTTACCGTTTCAGTGGTCTACCAGTAAGTTACCCAACCTAGGTATCAATCAAATAGCTACCCTTTCAAATCTATACTCTGCCAACTATTTGCATAGGTAATGTCCCCTCTCTCAGCTTATGCACCAATGGTCTTCTCCACCCCTGTCCTGGATAGGTAAAAAAAATTATCAAATGGCAATCCTGCCAAAAATACCATATCTATTCTGGGTTTTACCTATTCCAGTTCCTTTGCATTTTCTAAGAATATTGCAGCGTTGGGCAAATGCTTTCATCTGGGGACAAAGAAATCATGCATTCCTAAGGCAACAATATACCTCCAGAAAACTTTGCTGCTTATTATAACGCAGCTCTTCTAGCCCAATTACGTTAATATCATGCAGTGCAAGAAACCCCGCTATAAGGTCACCTTGGAAACCTATTATGGCTGTGACGCAGAGACTGCAACAATCTCACTAACCCTGTTACCAGATTTTACCTTGCTACTTGGGATAGGTTTAAGATGACATATGGCCACCAGTCTTCTCCTGTACCGCTTTTCTCTTTTCTTTGAAATACTGTCTTCAATCCTGCCTGACCTCTCCTGAATCTTTCTGACCTTAAGCGTCAGCCAATTTAAATAAACTCCACAAACTAACTACCTCTGCATCATTCAAAACCTTTCCCATGCTCTGATAGTCATGGTCTACCAGCCTCCGAATTATTCCGGAACCTTCAAATTAAACACTTTTATTCCCTTACATCACTAAAAACTCCCCAATTACCCATTTGTCAAGTTTTGAATGCACCTATAAGCGAGACACCCATGAAAGAGAGCTCATATCAACCTTGTATGCTCAGATATTGACTAAATTTAATTCTGCCCCCCCCTTCATATGTCACCAAGTGGGAGTCAGACCTTGGTCTAACTTTGAAAGAAGTACTATGGAACAAAATCTGGCAAACCACAAGGTCGTCCTCACCGAACACAGTGGCACTTGAAACTAACTATAAGGTACTCACCCCCTGGTATCTAATTCCTGCCAGAATCGTGAAATATGTTCCCATTTACTTCCTGGAATGTTTTCGCGGGTGTGGTGATTCTGGTACACATTTGCACATATGGTGGAATTGCCCAGTGGCACAGGAATATTGGAAATCCATATTCGATATGTTGTCCAGGCTTTTTGATGACACCTTAGCTCCTGACCCTACGGTAGCTCTGCTCAGCTCTAAGCCAAACGTGATATCCCACCAACAATTTAAATTGCTTCTCCAGATCACTACAGCTGTGAAACAAACAATAGCCTGGTCACCAGTCTTTAAGTGGCTGTACCAGGATGATGCTTGCAGCTGCAGGCATCAACCTGGTACCATTTATTTAGAGCCAGCGGTCAACTCTCTTGTAATAGTGATCAGAGTGGCTAACTAGCCACTCGATCGCTATTACAAGCAATGGGAGAGATAAAAAAACAAAAAAAAATAATTAATAAACAAAATAAAGTGCCCCCGTGCCCCAAATGCTCGTGGGCAAAGGCGAGCACATGCATTAGTCCCATACGTGTGCAAATAGCTATCGTCCCACACGTGTGAGGTATCAAAACAAACATCAGAACATAGGCAGTAATTCTAGCACCAGAAATCCTCTGTAAATACTGTATAAAGTGGTAACCTGTAACGGCTTTTAAAGCGTCAGCTATGGATAGTAAAACTTACATTGTTTGTCGCAGTTGCACTGGTGTGTGCAATTTTAAAGCATGACATGTTTGATATCATCACTTCTGGTTTCTGATGCCACACAGTGGGAGAAACATCAGTTCCTCTCTCTGTTTCCCAGGAACCATATGCCGCCAGCCGTATTCTTACCAGACTCCCCAATCAGATGACAGAGCCCAGTAAAGGTGGCAGCATGATGGGGGGGGGACTCCCTTCCGATGCCTATAAAAGTAATCCAGCGCCTGTAGAGCTGCTTGGATTACTTTTACTAAAAAGAGTATCACCGGTTGCAAAATACAATACCTGGATCATGGCTGTAGTTATGATTTCAATATAACTACTTCAACTCACCATTTATAAAGGAAGAAAGGATGGAAGTGGTTAGACACTATTTGTGCAATTTATTATGCTTGCTAATATATTGTGAGCTGTAGGCATATTAGCTTTTAACAGGTGTTCCCTGAGACCTTAAAATTTATTTCAAGAGTTTGTCGGTGGTTAAAAAAAAACTTGGGAAAGGCTGCTCTGTAGTCCTGGTTGTGGCTTTATCTAGTTATGACCCATGTTATGAACTCTTCTGGAAAGGTGTGATTTTTTTTTTTTTTTGCTGGAACTTTTTCATACATTCTAGAGTTCAAGTTGCTGCTTTATTTTGGTATGACAAAGTCCATGATCTTTTCTGGAAAGGTTTTGTTGTTTTCATTGCGCACAGAAGTCATGGCTTGCTGTTTCATTTTGATAGGATGCATTTAGTTCAGCTTTTCTCGAAAGGTGTCAGATCTTTTCATTGTGTGCTGAAGTCTTGGCTGTTTCTCAGCATGACCAACTTTCTGAACAGCTCTGGCATGTTTCAGTTCTTTATAGTAGCTAGATAGGTTGGCGATGGCTTAGATCAGGTGGCCAATTCACTGACTCAAATTATGCCTCTCTGCCCATTTTCCAACCTTAGCCAGCACAGCCAACTAAAAAAGCTGAACACTGGTCTTCTGCAAAGAATTAAAACCAAGGTCAAATGCTCATTTTATCTGATTGGAATAAGCAGTAATAATTACCCTATGCCTTGCTTCCTGTCTTCTGTATGACCAGTCATAGAAGCTTCCCTTCAGCACTTGACCTGTCAAAGCCTGTCCTACCTCATCATGTACAATGCAGGACCAAAGGTTCGCTCATGCACTGGGAACATTGGAGAGTGGAGAAAACCATTGGCACGTAAGGAAGCAAGGAAAAATGTAAGTATTATGTTTATCCAATCCCCCAGATAGAGCTTATATTCTGTAATGTCCTAATTGTGAAGGTGGGTATTTGTCTGTGAAGAAAGTTTTGGGCCTGATCTATGCGAGTCAGGGATAAGATTTTATTTGCTCTATTTTCTGTATTTTCTAAATGTCCATATTATGGATATATGCTACCTTGAAGGAGAAGTACAGCTAAAGCTTTTTTGTCTGTACTTCTGTGGATCATAGGAGTGCAGTTCATTCTGCAGTCCTGTGACCCATTTTCAGCTGACAGCAGACTGAAGTCTGCTGTCGGCTGACATCACTCAGCCAGTCCAGGCTGGGGAAAGATCCCGACTTCAAAGTCAGGATCCACCTCAGAGTCTGGAGTGGCACCTGGCTCAGTCTCTTAGTGAAACTCTGAGGGCCTGAGCCAGCTGCTCCCTCCACAGGCCCAGCGCTCCAGTGAGCACGAGCGGTGGCCGAGCAGACAGTGGTGACTGATAGTCCCACTCTCTGCTCAGATTGAAGAGCTCAGAGTGGAGAACAGAACTCAGAGATCAGTAGTAATGTGATTGCGGAGTTCTCACCCTTAAAGCCGGCGGGGAACAGATGCAGTATTGGACCAATGCTGCATCCACCTAGGTAAGTATAATTGGGGAAAAAAGCCATACTTCTCTTTTAAGAAAGCTTTCTTTTGTGAAGGGTTTGCCTTCTGCCTATGTCATAACATGTATTTACAGTAATAACACATCAAAGCTGTTATCTTCCTTGGACACG
This sequence comes from Staurois parvus, assembly GCF_062004578.1. Classification (NCBI taxonomy): domain Eukaryota; kingdom Metazoa; phylum Chordata; class Amphibia; order Anura; family Ranidae; genus Staurois; species Staurois parvus. The sequence goes on along the minus strand of NW_028317898.1, from coordinate 4,965,461 downwards.
ATTTAGTCATCACACTGTATTGACATTTCAGAATCAATAGTTTTATAAATCTTAAAATAGGCCAATAAACTTGCTACAAAATTACAGAAATTAAATGAGAGAAGTACACTTTCCAGCTGTTGCAGATATGCTCTAAGGTCCTGAAGATGTCTTTGTTGTTTTCTTGCTTTCTCACTTATTATTTTTTATAATTAAAAATCATTTTTAAGGTGTGTTGCAAAGATCCTGAATGATCAGTCCTCTGCCAACACAACAGCAATATTAATTTAAACCAAAAAAACACCTTGTTAAAATACTGTACGATTGGGGGGGGGGGGAGTTTACTAAAACTAGAGCATGCAAAATGTGGTGCAGCTCTGCATAGAAGAAAATCAGCTTCCAGGTTTTATTGTCTAAGCTTAAAGTGATACTAAACCTCCTCTTTATGTATGTGGATGATGGCATTGTAGTTATTTAACCAGTTCCCGACCACCCTATAGCAGATATACTGCTACAAGGCGGCATGGGTGCGCAAAATCACGTATATTTTATTTATTTATTTCAGGTACTTGTATAGCGCTGTCAATTTATGCAGCGCTATACGTGATTTTGCATTTCCGGGTAGGGGGCGTGCGCCACCATTCGCGGCCGCAGCTGTCAATCACTGGGTCCTAGCCGGTGATTGCTGAGCATATCCGACGAGGAGGAGAACTGTATGTAAACAATACAGTTCTCTTCCCTGTCAGCTTGTGGAAAGCAGTGTGATTACAGTGAAGCATGTGGACAAAGACACAAGTAAAACAGCACACAGTTAATCCTTTGATTGCTCCTCATGTTAGCCCCTTCCTGCCCAGTGCCCTTAGTACAGTGTCAGTGCTTTTTTATATAGCAGTGATCACTGTATTGGTGCCACTGGGGATGTCAGTGACACCAAGTCTGTTCTCCACAGTGTCAGAATGCCTGCCGCAGTCCCACTATAAATCGCTGATCGCCGCCATTACTAGTAAAAATAAAAATTCCAGTATCTATACCGCCATTTGTAAACACTATAACTTTCATGTAAACCAATTAATTTACACGTTTTGGGATTTTTTTTTTAGCAAAGACATGTAGTAGAATACATTTTGGCCTAAATTTATGACAAAATTAGATTTTTTTAATTTTTTTACTAGACATGTTTAATAGCAAAAAGTCAAAAACATAGTTTTTTTTCTCAAAATTGTTGGTCTTTTTTTTATCAAATACCACCGAAAGAAAGCTCAATTTGTAGGAAAAAAAGGATGTGAATTTCATTTGGGTGCAGCGTTGCATGATTGTGCAATTGTCAGTTAAAGCAGCGCAGCGCCGTAACGCAAAAAATGGCCTGGTTAGGAAGGGGGGTAAATCCTCAGGAGGACAAGTGATTAAATTAGGAAAAAAAAAACATCTAGGTACCTTTTTCCTAATCAGTATACAGCTGTCACATGCCCCAGATCTTTCCAAGCTTGTCTGCAGAGAAACATAAGCAGGAGGAGCTTCTAGCCCTCTGCTGCTGCTCACGTTAAAAAAAAAAAAAGCCTTTGGAATACGGAGTAAAGATAAATAAAAAATATCTATAAACTGTTTTACATCGTCATACAAATATACTGTATATTTGAAATCAAATCTTTTTTATTTTGTGGAAATAACATGGTGTATGTGGATTTCTGCCAGTCACAGGCTGTGTCGTGCTCCTGCAGCCTGTGTCTTTGATTAAGAAGGAGATGAAGGCCTCCATTTATTTACATGTAATAGCCCGCCCCATTGTATTTAGCTGGTTAATGAGCATGGAGGAGGAGGGAGGGAGTGGACTGTCATTTACCACTGTGTATACGCCCATGTGTATGACTCTATAATCTCATGAGCTGCTCAGATGTGATTGGGAGGAAATGCTCAGCATAGAAACTCACTGAAACTGAGCATGTGCAGAGTTGCCTTTACAGCTACAAAATCCCTAGTTGAATTTGGGAAATTAACAGGTGGCAATAGAGAGCAGCAGGATCAACCAAGTTTTTTGCAGAATACAGAAAACAAATTTTATAGTAACTGAGTGAGTATCAACAGCATATAAAAAGTGTTTGTTAGTTTTTTTATGATGTGGGCTTAGTGACACTTTAATTGAACAAACTGAAGTTAGAAGCTGATTGGCTACCTTGCACAGCTGCACCAAATTATGAGTGCTCCAGTTTTAGTAAATCTCCCCCATAGTGTATTTACTCCCCAGTTGCTGCAATACAGCAGTTTTTTTTTTTTTTTTACAAATCATATTGCTTATTTCAACTTCAGCTAACAATTCCACTTTGTCAGTCCCACATATTACACAGATTCACCATGTTGTTCTCTGGAGCCATGGGTTACCCTTTTACCCCTAGTTGTGAATCTTAGCACTGCATCTGTACCCCGAGAAATTGAATATGGTAAAACAAAAGATGCTGATTTGTGCGCAGATTTCTGAAGAGAGGGGAAATTTTAGCAGCTTGCAGGCACTAGCAATATAATGAACCTATTGTTTTTCCCTGCATGGACAAATCACAACACTTGTGTATTTATGGGAACAGCCTGATGGATGGAAAATAATTAGCTGGGATGGATTGTCTTAGAATCTTCAATTTCTTCTGTCATAAGCCGTTGCCTGTTGCACTTACTTCTCCTTAGGCACAAACATGAAAGTGCAGGGAATACAATTTTGCACATTTCTGAAATAACCGATTTTTCCATCACTGGTTGGAGCTTGCATTGCACTTCCATTGTCTACTGTCTGTAGGTACTGTACTTTAAAGTTCACCATACATTTTGCAAACTGATTAAATAATCTTTATATAATCTCCCTTAGATTTACCAGAACTATGCAATATGGGGCTTTACCTACACAGTCCATTTATTGTGTATCCAATCAGACAGGTCCTCCTTGTATTACATAGTTTTTGCAGATCTAAAGAGGACCGGATTGTAGTTTGTGTGGAAAGCAGGATAAAATGGTATTAAATCAAACAGCAAATTTGTAAATCAGTAATTTGCAAATTAGCTAATTAATAATACTTATTTAATATATGATCAATCACAGGGGAAGATATTTATGTATCTATTATAAAGATGGGCATTATAAAACTGTAGGCTTACCATTATTTCCCTGCACCTGACTCAGGGAACCTAATATTCAACTTGGCCCTTGCACGCTGTATACCACTTATGGACAAGAGTAATTTTTTACCTTACTGATATGGACCTGCTTATTCTGTGATAAATTTGTAATTAGGAGATACAGTAACTAATATATACAGTATATTGTTTTTTAGGGGACAAAAAGGGCTTTATTTTGGTAATATTATCTTGCAAAAATTTAGCTTTATTTTCTGTGAAATGTATAAACAGCTAAAAAACAAAAAAAAGTTTCTATTTTTTTAATTAAAAAATTGTTTTACTTGTTTTTTAATTTTGTTCCGTTTATGACACAAAAATTATGGTTCTGTTACAAAGCATTGCAAGGTAATTTACAAATTAAATAGGTGGGAGCCACTTTGTCTATATTGGCCCCAGGGCCGACGATAAGGGGGTATCAACAGTCCTCCTGTACAGGACCCAGGCAACAGGTGGGACCGGGCAGCAGGGGGAATCTGATGTGGGCAGGGATGGACAGGTGATTGGGGTTGCAATTACAAGAACCGATCCCTGATTCTCTCTAAAGCAGCTGAAAGCCACATTCTCCTCCTCTCCATCCCACTGGCTTTCAGCTTCTGCAGAAAGAGCGACACAGAGGATTGGTTCCTGCAATTGCTCCTGTTCACCCTCCTTGTCTATCCCTACCCACATCTGATTCCCCCTGCTGCCTCTGACCACCCATGTGCTCCTCCACAGCACTGCTGACTTGCCCTTTGTTCTCTGCCATTGGCTGTTATGGGCACACATGTAGATCTTTCCAGGATGGAAAACCCAGGTAACTATGGTTCCAAAAGTGTCAGCTGAACTGGGAGGACATCCAATTGCCCATTTGCCATGGAAACTAAGAGATTTGTGTAGGAGCTGTGGTGACTGGGAAAAAGGTGATTTTTCCCCACTATTCTAACACTGGTGGGCTGCAGCTCAAGCTTATGCAGAAATGTATTGCAATGCCTGTGCACCCAATTTTTATCACCCTCCCAGACAGGAGATCTAAGACCGAGAATTTTGGGACTATTTTCAGGTTTCTAAGGTATACAAGAATTTAAGAGAAGATAATCCTTTGTTCTTGGAATTTCTACGGTACTTTGAAGAATTCATTTACAGCTTGCACATTTTTAAAAATAAAGTGATGATGGAACCTGAAGTTCTTTATCAAATGATGGAAACCAGAGATTGGGAAGCTGAATTATCTCCAGACTCCATTGTTATTCCATCTAAGGAGATTATTGTTACCTATTTAGACTTGTATATTTGAGTTTAACACACTGAAAGAGTACAAATGTGTTTGCAAATGTATTTTTGCTTTTCTGTGTTGCTTTCTGAAATTTGTGTACGTGGTTCTTGTTTTTACAATTTTATTTGGTTCCTGGTGTATATAGTGGTAAAATACTGTTAAAGGGATGTGACATTATGTACAATAGAGTGCTGTAAGGTGGTGGGAGCTGCCTTATATGGGATTGGCTGCTGGTTTTGACAATTACAGAGGCCACTTGGAAGCTTAAATAATTAGAGTTAAGGAAGTATAGCGAGAAATGTTGGTAGTGGGGTAGCAAGAGCAGTCACTTTCTGAGAAAGAGAGGAAACATCTTCATAAAGTGAATACTGAAGAAATGTGTTTCCTCTATCTTGGGAGGATATGCTAATTTGCTCTGTTCACGCATGAAACAGAGCTAAACTGCCTGATGGAGATCAGAACTAAGGAGCAGCTGCTCCAGGTCGGTCCGCTATCCACGCCCCACATACCTGCCGAATGGGTGCTTACCCAGCTTGCAAGTTAATCAGTACGCAATGGTTAATCTTGCTCTTGTTAACCCCCTGTTTGTGATTTTATACCAATAAAGGGGATCTGCTGGAGTGCTCCCATCCCGGATTTCCATTGTGCATTGATCTCCCTGCTGGAGATGGTATTAAGTAGAAGTGGGACACTTTTAGCTGGACAGTTTGAGCAAGGGACATTATAGGCACTGGAACTCTGCTGTACATACAAGAAGTTGGTATGATAGCCTCTTAAAAGATCCAAACTGAAACTATTCTGTTTTGCTATTATTTCTTTGTTATGAGTATAGTTTGTATTTTTTACATTCAATATCTACTGTCTGGACATCTGAATTTCATCTGCACTATATGCTCACCTATGTGATAGAGGTGGGGCCAAGTGAAAGACTGGAAGATGATGTGGGAACATCCCACAGCAACAGTTAGGCAGAAGAATATGATATGGATTACAGGGAGTAAGCACCCCGTGTTTATGAAAAAGTCCCTGTGTCCTATGAAAGGCATCTCCCCTTAGAACTACAGAAGAGGAAATCCTGCCCTGCAGAGTTTTTAAGACTCTAAAAATATAGAGCCCCTTTAACATCTTAAACTCAAATGTAGCTCATTTCATGAACTTCAGTCTAGGAAGTGAAGTACATTTCAGGGCTTTTATTCAGAAGTAAACTTAAAAAAAAAAAATCACCAAAATGTTCAACTTGCAGGGGGTTTCAGCAAATAGAAAGCTTCCTGGCAATTTAAACTGCATAGTCCCTGACCTTGTCTGCACAGACTCTCCATGTTATCTCATTTAGCCTGGTGACAAACAAGCAGCCACACTTGGAGGCTGCACAGGCTCTTGAATAACAACATGCTTTTACTTAATGGTGTCATGTGGGAAAAGACGCCGCTCCAGTTAAAGCGGCATCCTTTCCCACACCATGCTTGCTAGACTGGAAATGATTGTGGACACTTCTCCCACTTCATACCAGTGAGATGATCATGGAGCTCCACCTTGGAACGGCGCCATCACGCTACGCACATTCTCTTTCTTAATATTGCTCTCAGGTGATGGCTAGGCCAAATCACCTTTCCTTGAGGCCAGAAGATGTTATCCCAATGTCTGTCTTGCAGCAGCATGTCTCCAGAAAAGGTGCTTTGAACTATAAATAGCCATATTCTAAGGGGCTTCATCCCTTTCAAGTCTCTACAAAGCCTCTGGGCTCTAGAACCTAATCCAGGATGTACCAAAATGCTAAAGCAGTTTTCTGCACTCAGAACAGACATCCAGGAGCCCCTCAACCTGCATAAAGGAAGAACTCTGGATGGCATCTAACTCTTCTGACACCGTGACAAGGCACAGCACCATCACCATACACACACACACTATCACTGTACAGTCCTTTTTAATGTGGTTTTGTGACATATAAGTCATTTATCTTATTATTATACTTGTAAGATATATAATAATATATATCAAGTGGTACATTGAAGCTGATATTTTTTATGTAAAAACATTCTTATATAAAGGGTTAACATGACACCATGTATCGAGTTCTGCTAATAACTGACTGATGAGTTTAAAACACATAGCTAATTGATCTTTGGAACAGTTTGTTGAAACACAGAGCTGAGCAGTGGATGGATAGACCTGATTGATCAGCAAAAGAAAGACTAGTCATTGATTAGAGACATGCGCTGCAGTTTGTAAGTAGCTTTCGTTCCTGTCATAAGATATAATGGTGCTCTCTGATCATATAACACCAGATGATTATAACAGGACTTGAAGCCCTTTCTCTTAATTTTTTTATGCATTACCTTAATTACCTGCATTCTAGAAAATGTTTCAGTGATACAAATGTATTATGGAGTCAGTAGTCCCTCATTAAAGACAATCATGATACCAGGAAGCCTCCAGGTAGACCTGCATTTCTTTATTATACCAATTGAGTATACTCCAATGAGAAATGAGAATTAAACATTTAGCTGCATACTGGAAGCATTGGTTGCCTGCTCAGTGGTAAAGTTTCTCTTCTAATCATTGCTGTAGTGCAGGGGTCTGCAACCTTTAAGACATAAAGAGCCACTTGGGCCCATTTCCGAGAGGGAAAAAAAGACTGGGAGCCGCAAAACCATTGCAACATTTAAAACAAATCCGACACTGCATATATTGCAAAAAACGCTCTGGTCATGAAGGGGGTTTAAGGGCCCAGTAAGCAAAGGGTTAATCAGGGCCACAGTGTATAGTCATAATCACAATCATAGCCTTAGGTCAGTGGTGGGCAACCTTTTTTTTCGACTGAGCCAAATCTCGCCAAAACCACGATTGAAATTTATTTTGAGAGAAACATTTTTAAAACTGAAAATACATCCCCCATATAGTAATTCATCCCCCATATAGTAATTCATCCCCCATAGTAATTCATCCCCCATATAGTAATTCATCCCCCATAGTAATTCATCCCCCCTATAGTAATTCATCCCCCCTATAGTAATTCATCCCCCATATAGTAATTCATCCCCCCTATAGTAATTCATCCCCCATATAGTAATTCACCCCCCGTAGTAATTCATCCCCCCTATAGTAATTCATCCACCCTATAGTAATTCATCCCCCCTATAGTAATTCATCCACCCTATAGTAATTCATCCCCCCTATAGTAATTCATCCCCCATATAGTAATTCATCCCCCCTATAGTAATTCATCCCCCCTATAGTAATTCATCCCCCATAGTAATTCATCCCCCATAGTAATTCATCCCATATAGTAATTCATCCCATATAGTAATTCATCCCTCATATAGTAATTCATCCCTCATATAGTAATTCATCTCCCCTGTAGTAATTCATCCCCCCTGTAGTAATTCATCCCCCGTAGTAATTCATCCCCCCTATAGTAATTCATCCCCCCTATAGTAATTCATCCCCCCTATAGTAATTCATCCCCCCTATAGTAATTCATTCCCCATATTGTGTGAATTCACTTACCTTTGCTCCGCGCGTTCCTCTCGCTGGGTTCCCGCGCCGTTCTGGTCTTCAGGGCGGACTGTGAGAGGAGAGGAGTTCGTCACGCTGCCCCGCCTACATCCGGGCTGCCCCGCCTACATCCTGACAGCCAATGTTTGCCAGCGGGCGCCCGGCACACAGAAGATCTACATTAAAAGAGCCGCGGCTTGCCGATCCTATTGCCTGTCACCTGGTGGGCAGTGTGCTCCGGAGCCGCAGGAAAGGTGAAAAAGAGCCGCATGCGGCTCGGGAGCCGCGGGTTGCCGACACCCGCTGTAGTGGAAGAGTATTCTAGTCCCCTTGTTGGTAATCTGGTGATCTAAAAGCCCCACTTGCAACTTGTCATGCAAGAGAGCTATTCCAAAACAAAACAATGCAGGCTCCTCGCTGTCTACGCATTTGGGTGCAGATATTCGTGTGCATGCTTCACAGCATTGACTTGTGTATCTGCGCACGCCTGGTATCCATGTATGCTTGTGTGTGTCCAGTACTGCTGCCAAATAGCTATTTAGGGCTCTGTCCTTCCTTCAGTTGAGGACTCACCCATTTCATTGTCCTCCATTCTCTGTTCTGACTCCTGCTGCAGACCCTTGCCTGACCTCACTTCTGCCTACTCTACTGTACCCTGACCCAACTTCCGTTTAAGACTCATCCATTTCATTGTCCTTCGAGGGGTCTATATTCCTCCATGAAATACTGTCATGTCATAAGAAGGGATGCTGTAGCTCCAGCCCTTCTAAAAGCAACAGAATTCATGATCTTCTGTTGGCCATCAGTCACCTGTTACCACTCGCAGGCCCACATAGCCACAGATACAAAAGAGGCTACTCTCGCCACTTTGGTCCCTGATACGGTACATGATGTAAGTGCCTGAATATTATCAGCTTTTTAAGGAGGAACCTGCACGCCGTGACATCACGCCGCCGGATCACGGAGGTCCAGCAGCCATCTTTGCTTACCAGCTGGTTAGTCATTGAGCAGCTTTTATCTGCATTTATTTCCTGCACATATGGAACGTTTTCTGGAATTTTAACCTTTACTTTAATAAAACTTTAATAAAACTTGGCATTAATTACTACACTATGGGCAATATCCCTTTATGCTCTGGACCGAGCATTTAATTTCCCAGAAACCCAGGTGACCACCCCAGTATCCAGAGGAGGAAGATCTGCCTTGTTCCAGCTTATCCTAAAGGGGACCTCTGGCTGACTACTTACCACCCCAGACTCCAGAGGAGGGGTATTCATCCCGGGCTGTACTCCATCCTACCATAGAGGGACCTCTGGCTGATTACCACTTATTAACATACTGCGCTTTTAAATGCGCATCTGGTGAGTGTGCATTATTTCTATACCCCACACGTCACCGGAATACTTGATTGCATACTACTGGGATTACAAGAGTCACCATTATTCAGACCATTGATGCTTATTGGAACTTTTATATTTTATTCACTTGGACGTTTATAATTATTTATTTATTATCTTGATGACCCATCACTATACTTTGTTCATTTTGGTTATCACATAGCACTTTATATTTAACCCGGATCAACAACATCTATAAGCACTTTATATTTCCTTGAGATAACATAATCATTAGCGCCGCACACTTTATATTTATTATCAGCCTTTTGTTAGCCAGTGTTCAGCAGTCATCAGACAAGAAGAGGGAGGGGCACCACTAGAAGCCTGGCACTCAGTTGAGCTGCATGCACATGCGATGACAGGGAACATGTGGACAGGAGAAGAGAGCAAAGTCAGTAGAGGGATGAACAAAAGAAAGACAAACAAACAAAAAAATGCTGTTGATCCTTCACTGTCCCACCACAGGTTGGGAGTAGGGAGGAGACCAAGTTGTATTACTTTCAATAATCTAGTAGAGAAATGTCAGATCATCAACCTGACTGTGCTGTCTGGGAGGACTGTGTAAATCTCAGGACTGGAAAATAGACAAACATATAAATCTTTGGAAACGTAAAACAGCTCCCATATATGTATCTCTTCTGTGTATTTAGCAGTTTGCCTGGAGTTTATATTCAAAGTCCATCGCACAAACTTTGCAAAAACTATACGCAAAAACTGGAGTCACAGGTCAGGCCATGAGTGAAGTGTAGACTATTGCAAATTAGTAATAAAATAATAAATCTGCTTTCATAAAAAGTGAACAACATTACTGCAGTACCCAACATTGATCGATATTGCTGAACAGGCAGGTAAATCAATATTTTAACAGGAAGAATGGCAGGTTAGAATAAATACTTAGAAACAGATTGATATTCTAAACATATAGGCTTCATGCACACTAGGTCCCTGAACAAATGCCAGTACCTCTGGCAAAAAAGCATAAAAACATGCATAATTTAAGCGTATTTCACATGCTTTTATATGCGTTTGCGTTTATAGCATTTTTTCCCAAAACATTCTTCTCTGCTCATTTTTCACTAGAAACAGTTTACGCTTGAATACATTCATGTGCCTAAATGCTGCATTTATGCGCATCAAATGTTTTTTCCTGCCCAAAAGCTCCTCTCAAAAACGCACATCTTATATTTTTTTTTCAGCTTAAGGCTAGCTTCACACCTATGCAGCTGCACACCTATGCAGTTCCTGTAAAATACATAAAAACATGCACAGGTGTGAAGCTGGCCTTAATGCTCCTGTTCAAATATGCCTGTGCATGGACACATAGAGGTTGGTTCACTAAAACTGGAGAGTACAAAATCTGCTGCAGCTGTGCATGGTAGCCAATCAGCTTCTAACTTCAACTTGTTCAATTAAGCATTGACAAAAAAAAACCTGGAATCTGATTGGTTTCTATGCAGAGCTGCCCTAGATTTTACACTCTCCAGTTTTAGTAAATCAACCCCATTGAATAAAATAGAGTTGCTTCTACAGGCTGAAAGAAAAAACAGCCAAATGCCTGTACAAGCAGCATTTTTTACAAGCAGTGTGCATGTTGCCGTATAGACCTAGTTAGTAGGGTTAGTTAGCAATGTATGTTTACTTTGCTATGATATATGTTTGATTTCTGTTCTGCAAAAAAATTACAAAATATTGCTATGCACTGATGACCTAATATTATCTATTCATACCTATTTTATGAAAAAAATCTGTATATACAAGGAGATTGACAAAACAATTTTATTAGTGTAGGCTACACTGAAACATAGAATATTGTCTTTTGTCTATGCTCTCTAGGTTTTCACACATTGTGATCAGCAGCAGTTAGTACAAGTGGTTAGTAAAATGAATTACTTGTTGGAAACCATATATATTACCATGTGTCTGCAACCATTATGGTCACATTTTTGGTGTTTCAAGAGCAAAAAATCTCCATTATGACTAATCTGACAAAAACAGAAATTGAATTGAGTTAGATGTTGGTTTTGTGAAGTTCTCGGCTGAAAACAGGGTCTGTAACTCTTGCTGACCAAGTAATGTATATATGAATTTGTGGAATTAAACACCAAGCAACTTCACATATGCATCCAAGATGGCCTGAGGTTGTGTGCTGAGTACTCACTCACTGAGCTTTCACTGACAGCTCTTGTTCAGGACATTTGATGGGGAGCTAGTTGGGTGGGCTTCCAATCATGTGACCATGGTGCTTATCAATCACAGTTGAAGCCAATCCCCCTCACATGCAAATAACAGTGTCAGCAATAACCTCGCTGGCTGTGAGGAGAATTGGGACAGTAATTGTATCATACTCACTTTTTCATGCAGGAATGTTGTGTTTTATGCAAATAGTTGTTTGTTGTTCTTGCTGTTCTGTGGTAACCTGTAGAAGATTAGCTGTCTTCTGTATTTCTCTCCAGCAGCCTTTTTGCTCTGATTGGACACAAACTCTCTTGAGATTTGAGTGGCCATTTTGTTGTAGCTCTCCTATATAAACAGAACCCAGCCACCATTCGGAGGAGCTTTTGTGCGTATATAGAAAGAGACAGATACCCAGCCTTGCTAGGGCACGCTAGGCTTTACTTAGGGAGAGTGTTCCAGCCTCAGGGACAGAATAGGGATCCTCTGGAGTCCTGCCTATCATCACTGTTGCTGCTTTTGAGAACTATCTGAGTCGGTATATCTCCCTACTATACCAAGACTGTTGCATTTGTGTCGCCTGCTTATGGACACCAGCCTCTGGCAAATAAACATTATGTGCCGTATATAACACATCTTTGTTTGTAGTGAGGATATCGCAGTGCCAGCAGAATTAGGCTGCAATCTATATCTTCTGTGAATGTACTGTGTACCTGTGCCTTATAAGCCTATAGGAAAACCATTTATCTGCACTTTTTAAATAGTATTTTCCACTGCCACCTATACAGCAATTAAAGCTACTTTATTTTCAATAACATGCAGTGTGATCCCTTCTATTAAATAACCATGCTTTAGCCTGCCTACACAGTGGTCACATGATAGAGAAGCCATGCCACCTCGTGGGCATTAAAGCCTAATTACAGTGGTTGTAAGCCCCTGAAATGAAAAATGAACAAAGCATATCCTTATACAGTGTGTACTTACTTTAATAAAAAGTGCCTGATGTGATTTCTTTCTGCCATGTTTTTTGTGCTATCTGCGTGAGTCACTTTTAATAGTCCAAACTGACACCAAACAATCTCAGGAGGTGGTCCTGCCCCCGACCCTGATCTAACACACAGCAGGTAATTGACAGCCTTGGTTGTGCTTAATTCCTGTATAAAACGGTGTAGAGGGGCATGTGTCAATTCCCTCCACTCAGGTCTCAGATTACCCTCAGCACTCTGCTGTATACTGTGCAGCATGTGACATCCAATTCCAAACCCCTCCCCCATCCCACCTTCAGCAGCCCAGAAATGCTGTGTAAAATGTGTGTTTTAGGAGACTGTAAAGAAGGGAAGACTTCAGATAAACAGCTAGAACCTATTTAGGATGATTTGTTTAATCTCTATGTATCACTTGCTATCACTTGGTATATGTAAGGCTGGCCATACAGTATACAATTTTCTGTCCAAATTCTGCTAAATTTCCTTTAGATTTATCTTCAACTATGTAGTGCAAGGGCCTGCCTAATTGGATACATTTGCAAGTGTTGTTTAGGTTTGACCTCCATATTATATGGTTTTTATTGAATCTAAAGCAAAATTCTCAAGAAATGTTTATAATGTATGGCAAGCCTAAGGGTTTACAACCACTTTAAAGGGTCACCGGGTACTTCTCTGTTGTTGGTCTCAGTTCTAATTAGTGTTTGCCAGTCCCTGTCATTAATTCTGTTTTTTGTCTTGCCGTGCTTTGTGTATGCATTTGTCGTAACTGTGAAGACTGTTGCTCTTGAAACACTGAACAATTCAGCTGCTATGGTTACAGATGCTCAAGCTAAATAATCATCATTGATTTGTATCCCGTTTTATTGACCACTCAAACTAACCCCTGCAGAACACATGTTATACACTGGTATAAGACCAAGAGATCACAAAGAAAAAATAAAAAAAAGATTATCACCAAAAAAGATTTCTCTGTCGCTTCCCCATGGTTGTAACAATCACGCATCTGGGTGAAACTTCAATAGATTAGGACTTGTCTGTGGACTCTCATCAATATAATGTCATGGAGCTAAATCAAAAACAAAAAACTTCCATTAACCAGTGGGTGCCTTCCTTTCTTTGATTCGTGCACTCATCAGGATAGTGCAAAGTCATGTGTGAAAATAGGACTTTATTCTGTGTATCTAGATGCCTCTGCTGTCTAAACGCAATTTAGAAAATCAACTTGGCTGAACGTTCAGAGCTGTCAGATCTCACATGCCGTATGTATTCCTAAACGTGACTTTCAGGCCGCTCAGATCTGTTTGATTGGCCTAAACTTACATCTGTCAGTTTATTGTCCTCATTTGTAAATTTAACTTCTTCATATCAGCTTACTACAGTAAAATAGTCACTACAAAAACCAGAGTTAACTTGAGATAGCAGAAACCACAAGGTGCTAGTATATACCATCTGTTTTTTTTTTGTATCTGGGCTCTGAAATATCCTGGAGGGCCCTGAATATGGGGCAGGCTCATTATGCTGTAGGATATGGTAGGGACATGCCGTAGATTTTTATCTACTGGAGACTCAGCATATTCATACTGCTTTCTGGATTTCAGAAGTCCCAGGGCTCAAAAAAGCCACATGTTAAAAAACAGATGGTATACACCAGCACTGTGTGTGCCAGCTATAACACTGTACTGTTAGTTTAGAAATGTTTCCATCCATAGTAACATGTTCACTTAAAGCAGAACTTCACCCAAAAGGAGAGGTTCTGCTCTTCCTTCTCCTCCCCCCAGCTCCTTCACATTTGGCTCATAATATTTTTTTTGAAAGGGAGCAGGTACCTGGTTTTGACAGCTACGTGCTCCCACCTCCATTCGGTTTGCTGCAGCAATCTGAGTAGAGATTTGGCCCCCTTTCTTCCCAGCAGCCTTCTGGGACATGTCACAGATCCCAGAAAGCTGCAGGACCATTTAGATAATGCAGTGCCGCTAGCTCATGTGCAGTGAGCAGCTGACTGTGAAACCACAAGCAGGCACAGCTAGCTGTCCACAGTAACATGCCAGCACTGGGGACCAAAGTCTGGTGAGGAAACTGGCTGGATGAGGACAGCGCTAGATACTGGGACAGGTAACTGTCTGTTTACTAAACATCAGCAGCAGCTGCAGTATTTGTAGCTGCTGGCATTTAATTTTTCGAAAGGTGACTAAAGAAGTGCTTTAAAGCAGTGTTTCTCAACCTTTTTTCAGTCAAGGCACCCTTTAAAACTATAGACAATTTCAAGGCACCCTCTAAAATTATAGACAGTCCCGAGCACCTTTTTAAAATTATGGACAGTCTTGAGACACCCCGTTCTACTGTAGAGTGTAAAAAACTATTGTAATAGTTTTATATAGTGCAGCAACATCCACACATGTAGGACACCCAACATTAGAGGTGATGTGTTCTTCCAAAGCAAATACACCTTTGCACACTGGTACTGACTAGAATTCTAGTGTTTCTCTTCTCCCTCAGTTTTTCTCCATCACTGAGCTAATGTGGTCCCAGCATTGACAGAGAGGGGCAGGAGAGGGTCAGACAAGGATGCTGTGCAGGCAACTGACATCCTCCTTAACAACGTATGATGTCATTGGTTGTCAGAATGCCAGCGGCTAGAAGGTTGTAATGGTGCACAATCACAACCAAAAAGTAAGGCTTGTTCCATCCACTGGATTATATACACGTCTTGTGCAATCTTTAGACTTTTTAAACAAGAAACCCCTGAAGAAACATAAAGGCACCCTATGGTGTCTGAGCACCCTGGTTGAATAAGGCTGCTTTAAAGTATATGTAACCCCCATTGTCCTAAACAGGGGTTACCAGTAAATTTAGCTGTGTTAGGTTGTAGTAAACCTGGCTGATATGTAGTATTTTGGTCATTTGGGTTAACCCCTAAGTCTAACATAGCTGTGGTTCCTCCCTTTTGTCGGTAGGTGTCACTGGTACCTTTGACATTACTATGATGAGCTACAGTGAAAATGGATTATCAACATGCATACTTTTTAACCAATCATTAGGAATTTCTCTGGACACTGGTGCGTGTTGGGAGAGAGAGTATAAATAATTGGGAAGGTGAAGTGATCAGGGTTCTCCTACTCAGACCTTGGTCTAGTTTGGGTGTGTGAGGAACAGCTGTGTTGGGTAGGCCTGAAGCCTAAGGCCTAGCCATATGCTCTAAGCTCTGCAAGGAAGAGCCTGTTTGTCTGCCTGGAGGCATGAAGGAAGTGATGGAGTAAATGTCAGCCCTCCTTGATGCTGGGGATCAGGGGGACGCTACATATAACTAAAGCCAAAACTTTTTTTGTAGTTTTGAATAGAGTAGAGAGGGATTAAGTTAGGTTTAGTTTAAGCTTTTAGGTTTTTATTGCTGTCTGTGTCCACTTGGAGAGATTCACCCTCTCATTGTACTGTATTGTTACTGTACTGTCTCGTGTACTGTCTCCCATTATAATGTAGAGCTCTGAGCAAACTGTTGGCGCTATATAAATACTGTATAATAATAATAATATTTGTCCTGTTTACTGTTATCATTGAAAATAAAGGAAAATCCCAAATTTTAGGTTGTCCCCAGAAAAGTAATAGAGGAGAAATATTCCAATAAAGACACTAGTTTTGGTGACACCCTGCAATTCCCGTAATTTACAAGGATTTCCTCTCACTTCCTGTTTTGTCTATGGGCCAGGAAGTGAAGGTACATCTCCCATATTGGAAAAAGATGGCAAAAAATCTAACAAGGGTTAAAAACCCTCCTTTATTCTATCCAAAATTAAAAAAAAAAAACATGGGAGAATGAGGTTGTAATAAAACTAAAGTTGGCCATAGATAGATCAAAATTTGATATAGAAGGGATCAGCCTAATTTTGATCCATCTATGGCATTTCCCATTTGTAAGATCTAATGATTGACTTCTTACAAACAAAAAATTCTTGTTCGATCTGCACAGCAGCCAATAGGCTGTAGGGCTGAACAGTATAGTCTGACAGTGGAGAAGTCCCCACTGTCAAAATACAATAACACTGCGGGAAGGATTCCTCTGTCTACCTCGATTGTGTGGATGGGGGAATCTGTTTAGTTTTTTTCTCTTAATCCAGACAAATTTCACCTCACTTCCTGCTGTCTATAGAACAGAAAGTGAAGGTAATTTTCCTCAATGGGACAGAAGAAATGGCAAATAATATATGGGCAGCACAGTGGCTAAATGGTTAGCACTTCTGCCTGGCAGTACTAGGGTAATTGGTTCGAATCCCAGCCACGGCACCACCTGCCTGGAGTTTGCATGTTCTCACTGTGCCTGCGTGGGTTTCCTCCAGGTACTCCGGTTTCCTCCTACACTCCAAAGACATGCTGGTAGGTTAATTGGCTCCTTTCTAAATTGTCCCTAGTATGTGTATGTATGAATGTGACTTAGGAACCTTAGATTGTACACCCCTTGAGGGTTAGGGACCGATGTGAATGTACAATATATATGTAAAGCACTGCGTAAATTGATAGCGCTATACCTGAAATAAATAAAATAACCATCCCCTACTGCATAAAAGACACAAAAAAAATACTTTTGCCTGGATATACATTAATCCAAGGGTGGGCAACTGAGGTCCATGGCAGGTCATCATATGTCTTGTCAAGCATGTGGTGCCAAAGTGGCTGGTGTTTTGGCTATGCCCGCTTCAGACAGAGACTGCGAACAGCAATGCTGCGATCTGCTGCACGTGTTGAAAAAAAAGCCCACACCAACGAGCTTTTCGAAGTCATCAGGGAGTCAGCAGCACCCTGCGCCTGTGGAGCTCTGTTGTGTAATGCAATAGGGTGGCTGCCCCTACGCCTACCCCTGGAGGACATCCTACCTCATTGGAGTTGTGCCTCCTCCTCACTTTCCTCCATTATTCTCTCTGGCACCCAAGTACACTCAGTGACCTCATCATCCCCTTCCTCTTCGTCACTGGAGCCAACTTGGCAATATGCTGCGGCTGGGGGAACAAACTGCCAATTTCTTGTTCGTCATTGGCACCCCCTCTCAATAGGCTCACGTCACTCCCTTCCTCAACCAACATCTCAGCATTCAAATTGCTTTGCATCCTCCAGTAGCATGTAACTGACACTATGATCAAATAATTTAGGTGACCCTCCGTGCATGATGGTGGGGTTACGGAATGAGTAGCTGTGGACAAGGAGCCTGTGGAATAGGCCACATTGGCAGCTGCGGTGGAAGATGAACTAGTATGAGCCTGGGTGACAGAGGTTGAGAATGGAATAGTTATCCACTCCATTATCTCTTCTGAATGTTGTGGCCAGCACTGGAAAATAAGGACAAGTGTGCTCGGTCTGCAGAGTATATACCATGTTCAAGACCACCACTTTTTTCTGTGGACACAGAGGCTGCTTGCCCACTTTTAGCTGCCTATGACCATCTGCCTCTCCTTGTTGGCCTTTTGGACTTGATGGGGATTTTTTTTGGGGGGATTTTTATAACCTTTTATCTTGGGCGGGATGGGAATTTTATGCTTGGTTGCAATACTTTTTGTGCTTGGTGCACTATAAACCATTTTATTGTAATATTTCTTTTTAATAAAGAAAATAGAGAGTACAGCAATTATGGAGAATTTTTTTTTTGTTACTGCTGCTGCAAAAAATAAAATAAAAATAAAAAAATAAAGAGAGACAAAAAAAAAAGAAGGGAACCACTGCTGACACAGAAGGAGGAACACCTGCGACACAGAAGGGGGAACAGCAATTATGGCCAAAATGTTTTTGCTGCTGCGGCAAAAAAAATAAAACCAATAAAACTTAAAACAATTTCAGAAAACCAAAATAAAGGGAACCACTCCTGACTTGTGCTAAGGTGCATTGCTTTGGCCAATCAGCCAATCATGGTTCTCAATGTACTGTGAGAGCACAATGCATTGTGGGGGACGCTCTGCGGGCGAACAGCCCAAAGAACGCCCTTATCGTGCGTGTGTTTGCCAAACACATGAACGCCCGATGTTCAAGTTGAATCCAAGCCCCAAACTATTTATTACTCTGAGGTGGTGGCTGTGGTGAAGTAGTGTTTATTTTCATGGGGGGAAAGTTGCTGTTTCTATACAGTGGGAGTAGAATAAAGAGTTGTTGGTTAGCTGTGATGTAGAAGGCAGTACCTACAATGTGTAGGTAAAAAATCAATTTCTTTCTGGCCAGGTCTCCTAAAACACACCTTCAATTGAGCCACAACCAAATTTTACTGGTACGATATTAACAATGTCTTTCTATTCTCTACTGAATGCCCTAAGATGCTGCTTGTTAAATTGAAGCCAACCATTAAATTGGTTCCTGGTTGTTGCAATTTATGTTGGATGTCTGCAATAATGATTGGGAATTATTTGAATCCTGGAAAAAATTGATGCATAGTTGGGTGCTTTAGGAAGATTGTACAGTAAAAAATAAGCTAAGTTTATGTCTTTTGCAGCTTCATGAAACCAGAATTAAATTAGGTTGATTTTTATAAGATTATGCGCTGGATGAGTAAACACTGTTGTCAGCAAGGTAGCTATTATTTTTTTTTTTTTTTACAGGATTTTTATGATCAAGCCCTTTTGGAACAGCATCAAGGGTTATAAAGGAGATCAAGCTGACCACTCTTTATTGATTAAGATTATAACTTCTCTTTATTTTTTCCAATTATAGTCACTGTTTAAAACACAATCTGTATTTAAGAGAACAAAGGAATTGATAAGAAAATAACATGTGAGAGCATGTTTAGTATCTGATATATGCAATAAGGCAAAATGAAAAAGTCAAAGTTTCAAATTATGTAGCAAAATCTTGCTTTAACTACTCTAGAAAATACCATAAGCTCACAATGAACACAGTTGTTTTTACTTCTAAATGAAAAGTATAAGTACTGACACTAGCTCAAGTTTCCCAGCCATGCATGTGAATGGGTTGAGTGATGTCAGTGGTTGCAAAGGACAAGGCAGTTGTTGAAACCTGCTGCTTCCTTAGCAGCCATTTGCCACAGGAAGCTGCCATGTTCATCCATGTGGAACACCCTAAACATTCTGTTGTCGGCTGAAAGTCTGAACAGGAAAAGTTTGGTCCAAACTTACATTCAGATTGAACAGTCAGCTCATCCCTACTCGAGAGCAGGACCCTATGAACCCCATTGTGTTGAATTATATTGATTAACCACTTCCCATTTGCCCTATAGCAGTAATACTGCTACAGGGCGGCATGGGTGCGCAAAATCTCCCTACCCACTCCGCTGTTCGTGTTGCCTCGGCTGTCAGTCACCAGGTCCCCGATGGTGATTACTCATCGGTACCTGGTGATCGAGTAGCATTACCGACGGAGGCAGGGAACTGTAAGTAAACAATATGGTTTCTATGGTTGAACTGGATGGACTTTTGTCTTTTTTAGCCAGACTAACTATGTAATACAGTTCTCTCCCCTGTCAGCTTGTGCACACTGCTATACATGGCTTTGCACAGTGGAGCCATGCATAGCAGTGTTCTTACAGTGAAGCACAGACACAAAGCAGTTACAAAAACAGCACACAGTTAACTCTTTGATCGTCCAACATGTTAACCCCTTTCTGCCCAGTGCCATTAGTACAGCGTCAGTGCTTTTTATTAGCACTGATCACTGTATTGTTGTCACTGGGGATGTCAGTGACACCAAGTCAGTTCCCCCCAGTGTCAGAATGCCCATCGTAGTCCCGCTATATGTCGCCGATCACCACCATTTCTAGTAAAAATAAAATAAAAAATCCCAGTATATATACAACGCCATTTGTAAACACTATAACTTTCATGTAAACCAATTAATTTACACGTGTTGGAATTTTTTTGTAGTAAAGATGTAGCAGAATACATTTTGGCCTAAATTTATGATGAAATTTGATTTTTTAAAAAAAATTTCTGGACATGTTTCTCAAAATTGTTGGTCTCTTTTTTTTATAGTGCAAAAAATGAAAACTGCACAGGTGATAAAATACCACCAAAAGAAAGCTCTATTCGTGGATAAAAAGGACGTAAATTTAATTTGGGTGCAGTGTTGCATGGTCATGCAATTGTCCATTAAATTAACGCAGTGTCATAACGCAATAAATGGCCTGGTCAGGAAGGGGGGTAAATCCTCAGGAGGGCAAGTGTTTAACATGTACTGAGGAAGTGATTTAGGGAAAGTTGTGTTTTAAGTTTACATACACTTTAAATCATTAAAAAGACTTTTCACTGGACTATTAGAAACTGTTATTAGAGCATACCGGTAAATGATGAGTGGTGGTACATGTCTCCTCTGGCCGGTACAAGAGATTTGTAGGCTTTGAAACTGTTCCCTCCCCCCTATTCCCCACACCTCCCAGAGCAATGCCTATTTACTATAAAGGATGTAAAAAATAATGATTGCTTCTAGAAAAGTGTTAGTTTTCACACATGATCTGATATAGTACTGATGCTATCAATTCTCACAGGGTCATGATGGATT
This sequence comes from Staurois parvus, assembly GCF_062004578.1. Taxonomy (NCBI): domain Eukaryota; kingdom Metazoa; phylum Chordata; class Amphibia; order Anura; family Ranidae; genus Staurois; species Staurois parvus. The sequence goes on along the minus strand of NW_028317898.1, from coordinate 4,944,540 downwards.
TCTATTTGAAATAAGCTATAAATCTTCCTTTTAACCTATGTATAACTCATTGGACAACTTATTCCTTTATTAAATAGTTGGTGGTAATGTGAAAGCTTTTTTGTGGTTTGAATAGACTCTTCTCGGGTCTGCAGAGATTTGCCTGTTGCAGTTGCTTGATTTTGCACAAGCTTAGGGAACTGTGGATGTATAAAGCTGAAAGTACTTATTATGAAAGTTTAGAATGTTGGTTAGATTGTTGGAACAGGGTCTTAGAGGTGAATGATATCGCAGAGAAACATGGAAATGAGGGTGAAGAAGGCAGACAATGGGCATATTTCCTAGCCTCTTGGAGTATGCAGAGCGAGTCACCTCATGAATGTTGATGCAAGTGCTCCGAAAGTAGGAAAGAGGTGTATTTAGTAAGGAAAATGACTATCATTCTATTTACATGATATAACACACTAATGCACAAACACACTATCCAGGCACTGTGTTTCGCAGTTGGTGTACTCTCCAGGACCTTCTGCTAACCAAACAATTCAATGGATATTGAAAACCGCAGGAATGGTTCATACAGTAATTCATAGTACATTAAAGGTAAAAGCAAATATTGATCTATATACTCCATGGGGGTATATAAAAAATGTGCTTGGTTTTCAAGTGTAACAAATAATACCAGCAATGTCTGTAATATGTGTGTAATGCCAGATTCTATTTGTTGCCTTTCACTGGGCAAATTTTGCACTCCCTATCATTCAATATAGCCATAAAAACATTTGATCATAAGAGTAAAAGAACATTCAATGATAGAGAAAATAGTCTAGCATTACAGGCTAAGCATATTCAAACAGCAGGGGAAATAATGAGGGAAACCTCAGTGCTGTGCATAATCTATAGTTTCCTGTGCAAATGGCAGAATGAATACATTTTTGGCCAAGCAAAACTTCGGCTGCAGTGTGAAGTGAAACATTTAGCAATGATATTAATACCACTGCTAAATGTGACAGCTTTCTTCATAGGGCTCCTGTTGTTAGGATCTAGAACCTGCTGGCATCCTAACAACCAGTGACTCATCCCCACCGTGCACACTCAGCTGTTACCCCACACGAAAAACAAGACAAGAATGGGGTTCCTCTGAAAATCCATACCAAACCCTTGTTCAGGCAAAGGGAGGAAGGTGAGCATGTAAGACCACCCCTGGTAAAGCACTTTGGCCCCATGTTCATGAGAACAAGTGCCTCTTCCCCAGAAGCCTGGCCCAGGTGTGTGGGGGGGAGGGTTAATCAGAATCTACAGTAGAAGCCCCTTTTAAAAATAAGGGGGCCTAAAAATTGCAGCCCATATGTGAATGAATAAAGGGCTACTTATTCACAAAAAAGTCTATAGTAAACACAAGCACACAATTTTCAACAAGCCAAAAAAAAAAAATATACTATGTTGTATTCGCCATCTTTCATGTTATCCAGTGAGGCAAATCCACATCATTTACAATGTCCAATGCTCACTGAAAAAAAAAAACCTTCTATTATGTTTGAACCTGCTGGCCCACTTGAAGTGTCAGGGACCATTCGAGGTCCTATGTAATTTTCTAGTTGATTATCACTGTCCGATGTTTGTTATACAGTAAGTTAAAGTGAATCTAAAGCCAACATTTTTTTTCAAGTTGTCAATTTTTTTTGCCATCTGTGTCTCACTCGGTAAATTTCCCTTCAGACCTGCCCTGAAGTTATAACAGATGTTAAATGAAACCAGTGTCCCCATTTTCTCTCGATTATTGTTTTGGTGATAACTCCAAATTCGGGATTTCATTCACTTTCAGTTTTGGTGACAATGGTGAATCTCCTTATTAGGGATACATAATGCTCATACAGGGGTTGTAACCCCTTCTTATTATGCAAAGCTAAAAAACGTATTTAGCTTTCTGGGCTTTGCATCTTGCACAGTTAGTGAACAAGCCAAATTTACGCTGAAATAGATATAGTAGTGCTCCTGATGAGATAGATAGATTGATTAGACACAGGGATAAAATGATTATAAGAAGAAGAAAAATATTATAGATGACTTATGACCTTCAGTGACAGTGATATAGAGTAGATGCAGCTTTAGTGCACTAAGCACAAACACGCACACTTCAAGCTGAATTAAGCACGAATGTCACCTTGAGTTGTGTGTTTTTTTCTTTGTGTTAGTTGATAGCAAGGCAATTTTCGCTGACAAGCTGGTAATAGGTAGAGAGCTGCAGGAAAGAAGGAGGGAATGGACTGTGGGGGGGAGAACAGAAGGAAAGCCCATCTATGCTGGGTCAGTGATAAAGCCATTTAAATAACACAGGCTGCAGGCCTTATACTTGCAAGTGTTTAGCTGCTGTGTCACTGCCCAGCTGCGGGTTGTACTCTTTAAATGAGATAATGGCAGATACTGGAGCAGAAGATGAGATCCTACAAAGAGCTGTATGATTTCTTATCTGTATATTTTATATAAAGTGTTGATGAACGCAGTTTAAAGTGTAAATTCAAATTGTTACCTTCAAAAATGAAATAATAAAAAAAAAAAAATTGGACCCCGCCTTCCTTTCATCTCAGCATACATGCAGGTATTTTGTAGCAGTTTTTTGGTGTTCATTTACTAAAGACAAATAGACTGGACACTTTGCAAGTACAGTTGCTCCAGAACTTTGTAAATGAAGGGAAGCTCTGTTGACTTACACCATCCAATCATGTGCAAGCAAAAATGCTGTTTTTGTTTATTTCTCTTGCACCTGATTGGATATTCTTTGCAAAGTAAAGTTTTACCCCATTCACAAAGCTCTGGAGCAACATCACTTGCAGAAAGCAGCTCCACTTTGCAAAGTGCACAGTCTATTTGCTTTTAGTACATCAAACCCATTGGGTCCAGGGGTGCACATCCATGCTGAGATGTTTGATATCTGTAGAGAAGTAATATAGGGTGGGCCGGCTGGCAAAATACAATAGACACAGCAGAGGTTTGATCCACCTGTACTGTATAGCATGGGTGGAGGAATCAGATTTTTATTCTTTCAGCCCACAGGCATGTATGGCCATCTTAAAACAGTAATTGTTTTGTGCAGACAACTTGTTATTATGTGTCTCAGACTCAAGTACATATCTATCCAAGATTATGGAATTGAAAGTTTTTGGTCACTTTCAGGATTTAACTGTAATACTTATGGCTGAGTAAAGAAAGGTTGCATATGCTGGTTTTTTTTTATTCTCCTTGCATGTGATTGGGTATTCTATACAAAGTGAAGGTTCACCTCATTTATTAAGCTCTGGAGCAACTGTACTCACAAAGTGCACAGTCTATTTGATCCACCCCAGATACTTTATTTATTTCAGGTACTTATATAGCGCCGTCAATTTATGCAGTGCTTTACATATATATATATATATATATATATATATATATATATTGTGGCAGTGCGGTGTCCTGCCACGGTCAAAATAAAGCTGAAAACCCTGGATTCTCAACCAGGCAGGTTGAGGGGCTCCAGAGAGTTGATAGATTGCAGAGGAAACTGGCTTTTCAGTTTCCTCATATATTCATTAAGTCTGTTTTGGGATCTGGAGCCTGGAGATTTCAAAGAGATCTGGGAGGGATGAAATCTCCAATCCGGGGTCCGTGTTTTGAGAACCCCCAGCACACTGATTGCACAGGTGTGTGCAGGCCTTTTTGTAGAGGCCTAACCATGGTTCTGGGCTCCACCCCGGCAAACGGAGTCAGGAGGGCTCCACCCCAGCAGATGGGAGGTCTCTGCCTTGGAGTCAGGTGGAAGCCAGACTAGCTGTGTGCTAGTGACATATTTTGGGAAGAGTCTGCAGGAGGCAGACTTAAAACTGTGTACAAGCCAGGAGGCTGAAAACTGTTAATTTGCTTGATGGTGGATACCCCTGCGTGGGAAGCATTTGTTACTTGAACTTTCTTAAATAAAAGTGGGCAAAAAAGCCCTTAAAGAAGCGAGTTGCTGTGTGCTTGGAAGAAGCTCTACCACTTGAAGCGAGTTCCCACAATATATATATATATTATACATTCACATCAGTCCCTAACCCTCAAGGGGTGTACAATCTAAGGTCCCTAACTTACATTCATACATACACATACTAGGGCCAATTTAGATAGGATCCAATTCATCTACCAGCATGTCTTTGGAGTGTGGGAGTAAACCGGAATTACCAGAGGAAACCCACACAGGCAGAACATGCAAACTCCAGGCAGGCGGTGCCATGGCTAGGATTCAAACCAACGACCATAGTGCTGCCGGGCGGAAGTGCTAACCATTTAGCCACTGTGCTTAATTATTTTTGACTACAAGAATGATCCAATGTATCAAGGCAACATCATTTCCAACTTTTCATAAAATTATATCTAGCCTAGTCACAAGAACATTGACAAACATCAGTCCTATTTGCTGCTGTTTTTTTAACTACAACTCAACATGGTTTCCACTCACTTTCTACTTCCTAAATTCACTTTCCAACTTCCTTGCTTAAAAGGATAACCCCAGTGATCTACTTGATCAATTTTATGGTGGCCATACATGCTGCAATAAATGATTGATTCTTTTCGGTCAGTCTGTTAGATAGGAATAATTGATTTATAGCTGACTACTCATTTGACTGATATACCACATATGGGGAAAAGGATTTGATTGATCGTTAAGATAGGATCACAACTTTTGATCGTAAATTATTGGTCTAATCTCTGTTTCCATCATGTAATCTCATAATGTGATCGAAATACATTTGCATACTTTTGACTGGTGCAAAACAAATGATAATAATCCACTATGACTGATCCGTTCTGATTGAAACTGAGTCCAAATTGATCAAACGAGAATTCATGGGTATTAGATTGTTTGCGGATTTGATCAGACAAAAATAGTGAAGAGTGCATAGTCAGCACTTATGTTGTAGTAAGATACAAATTTCTAGGATCAGTTGTGATCCAATTACATTGGTAGGATATTATATTTATCTGTAAACCTGCACTGTACAGTATGGTCCTGTACTAGGAAATTAGAAATCATATATGAGCTTAGTTGCTGGTTTTAGAAAAGCATGGCTGGATGCACTTGGAAACTAAAAAAAAAAAATAACACTAAAGTAAAATTTGTGTATCAAGCATGTAACACGTTTTACAAAGGTGGAGTGACCTTTATAAGCATCCAAAGCACATTGGACCTTAATGGAATGAATATGTGTTGTCTCTCCTCCTGTTTTAAAGTGTGGTAGATGGCAGTCAATTTCTAAAAGGTTACATGTAGCGTTTTCAGCAACTGTTCATTCTAATGTTTGTTTGATGGGAAAAAAGGGTTCTACTTCATTTTATTGAAGGGCTTAAGCAGTCCAGCAGTCTTCCCAAGTTTATTCCAACGTAATGAAGTTGAATGATTGGGATAACAATGTCATTTGAAAAAGCTGCCACCATGAAAATTTGTACAGTAATTTCGCCTTATATTAATATAAAAGTTATACAGTTATCTTTTCTAAGCACAGTTTCACTTTCCTTTAAGAATAATGCCTAAATTGTAGTTTTCTTTTGCCACTGAGGATTCTGTCTCCAATAACAATGTCTCCCCCTCCATCTTCTATTCTTCACCTCTTACCCTTTATTGCCAAATCCTGCCCTGCAGGAGCAGGTTAGAGTTTGACAAGCACTGAGTTCCATGGTCCATGAGTTCCATTTCGTTCTATTGCTAGCAAAACACGCATAGATTTTCTCTGAACTGGAGAAATCTAAAATGTTTCTCCATCCATGCTAAATAGTGCCCACAACTATTCATGTAATTGGATACAGTCACTGCTTGGTGGTCAATTTGCCTTCTGGTTGCTCCCATTTTATAAATAAAGTCTGTTGAGTTAGGTAGTGCCGACTGGGCCACCTATGGCTCTAGAATTGGCACAGCCTTCTTAATTAATTGACCCGCAACAAGTATATATATTTAGAGTTTTGACTACACTCAGACTTTTAACAAGGTAGAGCTAAAATTACTAATTAACTGAACTTCTATAAACTGAGTGACACACACACACACACACACACACACACACACACACAAAAAGTAAAATTATATAAAAATATTTAAAAATGTAAACAAATCAATATAGTGTCCATATCACCATACTCCAAATATAAATGAATAAAAACTACTAATAATGTGCTTCAAAAATTAATCCCTACAGTGCTCCACTCCTAAAAGAAAGTTTAATAGTGTTCCAGAAAAAAAGGTGAAAGAGATTCCCAGCTCGCCCTCTGGACAACTTGAGCTCAGCTCACCAATCATAGTGAGCTCGAGCTCACTATGATTGAGTTTAACATCACCAAGAACTGGTGGAAGAATATTGATGGTTGAGTTTAACATGGCCATACTACAGTGGATCTAGAGGATTTGATTAAGCACTTTATATCTATGTTCTTGTGAGTTCAAGCTGTCCAAAGGGCGTGCTGAGTATCTCTTTCACCTTTCTTTCTGGAGCACTGTTGAACTTTCTTTTAGGAGTGGAGCACTGTGAGGATTAATTTTTCAAGCATATTAATTGGACTTTTTATTCCTTTATATTTGTTGTATGGGTGTTAGCGCTGCCTGTTCTTTAGACATTTATATATCTACATTCATGTTCCAAGGTTCCAAGTCAGTGACTCAAAGCATTAATGCCAAAGCCAGCAGGCTATTAAGATTTTTATAATGGTGATGAGATACAGTAGTGTCTGGTTGTCTGAGCACCATTTTAATTGGTGGCTGGTCTCAGCTGCTCCTGTGGGCTCCCTCTGCAGCAGTGCTGGAACCACCAGCTGGAGTCCAGCGCTAAGCCCAGGAGATGACACAATCAACTCCTGGGCTTCCCCTGCTTCTACAGATCATCTCAAAGGAGCACACTGTAGAAGCAAATGTAAACAGAATGTTTCTGCACTATAGTGATGTCACTGCATTTCCTGGGAGTATAGATGCTGGGACATGGCTGCCACTATGACAATTTGAGCCCTCATCAACCCGATTTAATGTTATCTCAATGATGCCCTAACAATTCGAAAGGAGAATAAAGCTTTCATAAATTCACTTTGAGCTTTACCATTCCATTTAATTTCATAAAAGTTGTATTAATGTGATACCTGTTTTATTGAACAGAGTTTGTTGATTATATTTTGCAGTAAATATATGCATTGTATTGGGGTGCCTGACTTTACACACACATGAACTTTAATGACATCCCAGTCTTAGTCCATAGGGTTTAATATCGAGTTGGCTTACCCTTTGCAGCTATAACAGCTTCAACTCTTCTGGATAGGCTGTCCACAAGGTTTAGGAGTGTGTCTATGGGAATGTTTGACCATTCTCACAGAAGCGCATTTGTGAGGTCAGGCACTGATGTTGGACGAGAAGGCCTGGCTCACATTCTCCTTTCTATTTCATCCCAAAGGTGTTCTATCAGGTTGAGATCAGGACTCTGTGCAGGCCAGACAAGTTTCTCCACCCCAAACTCGCTCACCCATGTCTCTATGAGCCATGCTTTGTGCACTGGTGCGCAGTCATGCTGGAACAGGAAGGAGCAATCCCCAAACTCTTCCCACAAAGTTGGGAGCATGAAATTGTCCAAAATGTCTTGGTATGCTGATGCCTTAGGAATTCCCTTCACTGGAACGAAGGGGACAACCCCTGAAAATTAAACCCACCCCATAATCCCCCTCCACCAATCTTTACACTTGGCACAATGCAGTCAGGCAAGTACCATTCTCCTGACAACGTCAAATCCAGGACACATCTATCGCATTGACAGACAGAGAAGCGTCATTTTTCACTCCAGAGAACATGTCTCCACTGCTCTAGAGTCCAGTGGCGGCATGCTTTACACTACTGCATCCGATGTTTTGCATTGCACTTGGTGATGTAAGGCTTGGTTGCAGCTGCCCGGCCATGGAAACCCATCCCATGAAGCTCTCTACCCACTACTGTCATGTTACTCTGAAGGCTACTTGAAGTTTGGAGGTCTTAACTATTGACTCTGCAGACAGTTGGCGACTTCTGTGCACTGTGAGCTTCAGCATGCGCTGTCCCACTCTGTCATTTTTCATAGCCTACCATTTTGTGGCTGAGTTGCTGTTGTTCCAGTTGCTTCCAGTTTGTTATATTACCACTAACAGTTGACCGTGGAATATTTAGTAGCAAGGAAATTTCACGGATAGATTTACCGGACAGGTGGAAACCCAGGTGGTACCACACTTAAATTCACTGAGCTCCCGAGAACGACACATTCTTGTTTGTAGAAGCAGTCTGCATGCTTAGGTGCTTGATTTTATATACCTGTGGCCATTTAGGTTATTGGAACACCTGAATCCAATAATTTGGAGGGGTGCCCCAATACTTTTAGCAATATAGTGTAGGTGTCAAATTATTTAAGTGTTGGGAAAAATACAGGAAAACACATTAAAACAATGTTCTTCCCAATGAAAAACAAGGAAATACTAATATGTATATCCATGCATTGCTAAAAATGTTTGATCACTCCACCCAGATGAACGGGAAATTTGTTATCCCTTTCTAAAAAAACAAAAAAAAAACACGTTATCAAATTAAAGCCATATTTGTTCTGAAAAAAATATGTATAATGCAACAAAAGCTATAATGTGCAGAAAAGAACCATTAATAAAACAAAAAAAACAACACTCTGAAACTTTAGTAGATTTGGGGACTCAAGTCGTTAAAGTGGAACAGGGAACATTATACTTGTCTGCCTCCTTCCCCCCTCTACTGCCACATTTGGCACTTTTTTGGGGGGAACAGGTACCTGGTTTTGATAGGTAACCGCACTTACTTCCAGGACAGATCAACACAGTGATCTGAGTCAGAAGTTCACCCCCCCTTCCTAACGCCCGCAACCTTCTGGGACACTTCACAGGTCCCAGAAGACTGAGGGACATTTACAAAGTGCAGTGAGTTTCGCGCCTGTGCAGTAGGAAACCAGTTTCCCTTACTGAAGATGCCAGCATCTGCACCCAAATGAAGAATCGGCTCAGGTAAGGAAATCACTGGGCCCCTGGGACTGGTAAGTGCTTATATATTAAAAATCAGCAACTACAGTATTTGTAGCTGCTGACTTAATTTTTTTTAGGTGAACCTGGAGCTCTGCTTTAAGAGAAGTATCTTTCACCAGATACACCCCAGTACACTAGATCATTGCTCCCACAACAAAATAGTGACCAGATAAAAGGATGAAGAGGATGCGCTGATTTCTAAAAGGTTGCCTTGAGTTTGTAGTCAGCATTGTTGTTGTACTTACATGTATATTGTGACATAATGAAAGGTGAGGTGGTTGAGGGATGGTATGTTTCACCTTTGCATGTAGGGTTGCCACCTCATCCCTTTAAAATGCAACACATATTAATTACACAGGTTCTGAAGCTAATTTATTGCAGATAAGGCACCAAGTGAGTTTAATTACCACTTTAATCAGCCACAGAACCTGTGTAATTAATATGTGTTTGGTTTTAAAAGGGATGAGGTGGCAACCCTACTTCTATGCTTTCATATATGGGAAGCTAACGTGGAATCTGGCCCTGGTTGGTGACTGTCCTTGGCAGTATGGAATCCAAGCCGGGTTTTGCTTCCCACTTTTTACCAACAGCAGGTGGGATAAAAAAAGGAAGGGCTGGAGCAAGATGGTGCTCTGGCCTGGGACTGAGGAAAGCTACAAAAGAGAGAGCTACATGTGAATATTACATTGTAAGAGAAAGAAATGGCTTGCAAACCATTTGTTTTGTTGGTGACTGAAAGAAGCCCTTCATCTGTCAGTGAGGAATTTGTCCTATTTAGCCAATGCCTGGATGACAAGGATTTATTTTCTGTTTTGATCTTTTGGTTTTCTTTGCAACTGTTTAAAACAAAATAAACTACAAGTCAGACTTTTAATAAAATACCTGACGTTTAGACTGCCTTTTTCCCCAGGGAAGGTGATCCTCACTTGAACTAACCTCCTACAATGTACAAATTGTTCTTGTCAGCCTTTAACATCTGTAAAAGAAAGCAAAGATAAAGTGGCATCTCACAGGAAAGGTAGGCAAAGAGCAATTGTGTGCCTGCTGAAATTTTTATAACTGTTGCCTTTGGCAACCAATCAGATTTTTGTGGCATTTGCCAGTGCTAATGGTGCTTTCCATACCGTGGGCTGAAAACATCAGCATACAGTTGACAGATACTAGGTTCTGCTCCACCCCTTATTCATCATTTTATAATACATTAGACATAAAACCACTCGTTGTTCACCAATTAATTATTTAAAAATAGTGATCCAAAGCTGTATTTCCTTAAAGGCCTATATGAATGATATAATTTCACAGGGATTCATTATAATAGCTGAAATGTTGGATCCTAGGAAATTCCCACAATGTTATTGGTTAATTATTTAGTTTGCATAGTATAAAACTGTAAAAGCCCTTCATTTTTTTTTCTATGTAAAAATGTAATAGGGTGCTGATATGGTGTAGTGTAAATGCAGAGTGGGTTTTTATAAAGGCGTACTAACCCTTTAGGCACTGAATCAGCATATCTCTCAACTTTAGAACTTAAGTATGGGGGACACTTCAGGGAGGAGGCGACCAGTGGCATGAGTAGCGTGCTGCTGCAAAAAGTGGGTGTGGCCAAACTGCTAGTTGGAGGTGCTTAAGGGGCATTGTTAAACAAAAACTAGTTTTCCTTGCACCTATAAAATATGCTTTGATTGCTGTACCAAGAGTCTAACAGACACATATTAACCCCAGCACAATCATTAAAAAAAACCCAAACACACACTTCTATACGGTTTTGCACACACTGAAAATAGACAGAGAGCTAACACTTTTTCTGAGCCTACCTTAAAGAAGAACTTCATTAAAATACTCAGGGGCTGCTTAGCAACCAGCAACTGTTGAGACAATGAACACTTTGGAGAGAAGTATGTATTGTACAATACAGTGTATATAGTGCAGAAGCCTATAAAGCAGGGGTTAGGAGTATGCAATGCACAGCGTGCAAGGGTCAGGATTACATAAAACAAAGTGCTGTGGTCAGTGTCGGGTTTAGGATACATTACACAGGGTGCAGGGGTCCAGGGTATATAATGTAATGTGTTCAAGGATCAAGAGTATGTAAAACACAGATTGCTGTAGTTTGTGCCAGGTTTAGGAGTACCTGACACACAGAGAGCATGGAGTATGTAATGCACAGAATTCAGGGGGGCAGGAGTGTAATGCATATTATGCAGGGGACAGAAGTGTTATGCACAGAATGCAGTGGTCCAGGAGTATGTAATGCACAGAATGGAGGAGAGTGCTATCAGAAGTGTGTAATGCATAGTAGAAGTCAGGAGTACAAAACCAGGACTCAGGGGTGTGTAATGCATAGTGTAGGGATCATAAGAGTGCAACATTCCCCTTGCAAGCAATATTCTCCCCCACTTTACCCTTTTAGCTACAATCCCCACTCCCTCCCTTCCAAAAAAAATTCAGCTCTAATCTGCACACTGAACCCTCCCAAAGCAAATCACCAGCACAAATCCCCCCCCCCTCAATTCCCCCTCCCAGCACAAATCTTCTTCCCCCTTCATCAGCACAAATCTTCCTCTACTCCTCCCAAATTCCCCCCCCCCCCAAGCACAATCCCCTCTTCTTCCCTATCCCAGCACAAATCCCCCCCCCCATTTCCCTGTAACACAAATCCTCTATTAACCCCAATCCCCTCTCCCAGAAAAAATCCTCTTCCACCCTCAAATCTTCCCTCCCAGCCCACCTTCATTCCAGTACAAATCCTCCCCCCACCCAATTTCCCTCTCCAGATACCTCCATCACAAGTCCTCCTTCCCCTCAGTACCCCCTCCCAGCACCACAAATCCCTCCCCAAACTCCCCCTTCTACCAACATTCTCTTTTCCCCCCCCCTTCAAGCGCACAGTCCTCCTAACACAAGTTCTCCCCCTCCCAGTGTAAATCCTTTCCCCACATCTAGCACAAATCCTTTTTCCACAATTTCCCCTCCCAGCACAAATGTTCTTCAATCCACCCCAAATCACCCTTCCCAGCACAACTCCTCCTCCTGGCACAAATGAAATGTGTAAATGAAATGTCAGACCCGAGTGGGAGGTGACTTCAGTTTGCTCTGCAGTGAGTGCTTATATAGGCAGTTGGCAGAGAGAGAAATGCCGACTGCCATAGAAAGATGTGATTGCTGTGTATGGGACTCTGGGCACCCTGCAAGAGATGCGGGGCAGGTATCCTGAGTGCCCATGCTAGCACTCATATCAAGCGGGTTAGTGGAGCCAATTCCCGGAACTTGTGCCAGTACTGGGCTCCAGGATTTAGCCCAGACTCATGGAATGCCAGGATTTAAATCAAATTTTGGGACAGTCCCAGTGAGTCCGACGCAGTTGGGAGGTATGCATGTGTTACTGATGAATTATTGTGTTTATACAGTATATCTTTTCCCTACTGTTGGTGAAGTACCAGATCTGTGCGGATATACTCACTTTCTTTACTCAGCCATAAGTATTAGAGTTTTTCCTGGTTACTTTTAAAGCCTGAAAGTGACCCAAAACATTCAATTAATTCCATAATCTTGGATAGATATGTACTTGAGTCTGAGACACATAACAACAAGTCGTCTGCATGCCTGTGGGCTAAAAGAAAAAAATCTGATTCCTCCACCCATGCTACAGGTGGATCAAACCTCTGCTGCGTCTATTGTATTTTGCCAGCTGGCCCACCCTGTGTTACTTCTCTACAGATATCAAACATCTGAGCATCGATGTGCACCTCTGGACTGTCATGGAAATTTTGTATTGTTGGTTGAACTTTAAATGTGTCATATATGAGTGTTATTCATATGTCTCTCGTGTGGCTTAATTAAAGCTATGAAGGCTGCAATTGGGCCATGCGCATGTACAATGTATGTATTACAGTACTCAGCTCGGTAATGGATGAGATGGCAGATCTGCGCTTATAGACCAGCGTGTATACCACCACGGCATTCCATGCGAATGCCGCCGGCGGTAGGCCGCGGGCCTGTATCCACATATCAGCAGCATAGTACCACATGGACTTCATAACGCAAGGCGCCAAGCGGTGTGAACTCCGCGTGTAGGCTTATGCATATCTTACAACCCATTACCAATTTGAAACTGTATCTGGATGGATGTGTTTTAATAAAGATCATATCGGGCCCATCCAGGTACAGACTGATGTTTAGCCTGGGGGATGCTTGTACAGAGAATGAACATACTGCTAGGAGAAGGGGAGGAAATATGCTCTCCATAGAGGGCTCATGGGGGGAAGGGGAGGAAGTCTGCTGACCTCAGAAGGCTCATGGGGGGAAGGGGAGGAAGTCTGCTGACCTCAGAGGGCTCATGGGGGAGGACCAGTGATAGATAATAGGAAAGGCTATGCTCCAATCGGAATGTACATCCTGTGTATAGGCACTCCCCATTGCATTGTTCTGTGGGAGGGGATTGACCTTATTCATGTGGGGGGCGTGTATATGAGTGTTATTCATATGTCTCTCGTGTGGCTTAATTAAAGCTATGAAGGCTGCAATTGGGCCATGCGCATGTACAATGTATGTATTACAGTACTCAGCTCGGTAATGGATGAGATGGCAGATCTGCGCTTATAGACCAGCGTGTATACCACCACGGCATTCCATGCGAATGCCGCCGGCGGTAGGCCGCGGGCCTGTATCCACATATCAGCAGCATAGTACCACATGGACTTCATAACGCAAGGCGCCAAGCGGTGTGAACTCCGCGTGTAGGCTTATGCATATCTTACAACCCATTACCAATTTGAAACTGTATCTGGATGGATGTGTTTTAATAAAGATCATATCGGGCCCATCCAGGTACAGACTGATGTTTAGCCTGGGGGATGCTTGTACAGAGAATGAACATACTGCTAGGAGAAGGGGAGGAAATATGCTCTCCATAGAGGGCTCATGGGGGGAAGGGGAGGAAGTCTGCTGACCTCAGAAGGCTCATGGGGGGAAGGGGAGGAAGTCTGCTGACCTCAGAGGGCTCATGGGGGAGGACCAGTGATAGATAATAGGAAAGGCTATGCTCCAATCGGAATGTACATCCTGTGTATAGGCACTCCCCATTGCATTGTTCTGTGGGAGGGGATTGACCTTATTCATGTGGGGGGCGTGTGTGTATTTGTAATAAAACCAGAGGGGAGAATGAAAACTTTCTCTATGTGAATTCCAACAGCAACCTGAAAGTGTCGTGTGATCATTTCCAGTTATAGGGAGCTCCATTCCCCACATTTCAACAGAAGCTAACCCAGTTGGATGAGCAGGAATCGTGTAGTTTAGCTGCAGTCGTGGTAAGAGAGATTCATACAGCTTTATGGGGGATTTCTGCGCATCCAACTGCGAGTACTCACGGTAAGGAGAAATTCGTTAAAGCGAATTTCCAAGACAGGACCCAGTGGGGTTGATTTACTAAAAGCAAATAGACTGTGCACTTTGCAAAGTGGAGCTGCTTTCTGCAAGTGCAGTTGCTCCAGAGCTTAGTGAATGAAGTAAAATGTTACTTTGCAAAGAATACCCAATCAGGTGTAAGGAAAATTTTAAAAAAACAGCACTTTTGTTTGCACATGATTGAATGATGGAAGTCAGCAGAGCTTCCCTTCCTTTACTAAGTTCTGGAGCAACTGCACTTTGCAAAGTGCACAGTCTATTTGCCTTTAGTAAATCAACCCCAAACTGTCTGTGTATTGAATTAACAACTGATAGTTTCCATCGAACGTCCACATGGATAGGTGATAATGCAGTAGAACAATTGAGAGACAGGGACAGAGCATTTTTACCCTATAAAAGGAAACCCCATGGGCCTAATAAAATGATCATGAGGGATTTATTAATGATATCTGCAGATTTAAAGATAATGATTGTTTTTTATTACATGAACATGTTAAAACTTGTAAGTGATTTTAGTGATTGGATTTACATAGACTTTAACCCATCAAGAAAGTATTCATTTTTAACTTCTCTCCTCGGTGGATTGCTGATCTGGAGAGAAAAGGATCACTCGTCATTTCAATTTCAAATTTCAGCTATTTGATGGAGCTGTCTCACTTGCAGCCATTGTAAGCGGCTGAGAGCGCAAGCAGGAGCGGGGTTAAGGATTTGGTATGCATGACAGCCTTACAGTATAAAAGTGTCAGGATCACTACAGCAGGTAGAATACTAATAAGACTTCTGAATACAACACATGTGTTTATCTCCTCTGGGCTGACAATGTATATCTCTGCATTGGAATTATGGATCTGTACAGATGCCTTTCTCACTGAGTGTGACTGCAATTTATCATCATGCTAAGGAGATTCAAATCCAAGTATACATTTTAACCCCACTCTAACGAAAAGGGGATTTGCATACCCATTGCAGAATTTGCCCTATTATTTACCTTAAAGCAAAATTCTGTCATCTTTGCATCAAAATGTTAGTTTTTGATATTAACATACTCTTTTGAAACTTTAATTGTAGATGGATAAGGCTCAATGGACATATCTAGCCATATCAAATAGATTAAAAGAAACTGAAAAAATTAATTTGAGAAAAAATGGATTTGTAAAGACTAAAAAGAAAAATATACATTTACTGATATCCAAAAAAGGCAGCACAGATTTATTTTTACATTTAGAATAGCACATTTTGAAAAAAAAAAAAAACAAACAAACAAATGAAAAACCTCTAATATGTTTCTGCACTGCCTTCCCAAACAAAACAATTATAAGCTGCCGTAAATGCTTGTGAAATAAAACCTATAAGAAAAATTAGAAAATAAAATCTCCTATACTATAATAATATAAAACATAAACATTACCCACAATATTGTTCAAATCATACGAATTAAAATAGATCTAAATAATAAGTGAAAAAATGGTTCAAAAAGTGAATAAGACAACTCTGTACATGACGTTTCTCCTTAATTCCCATTTGGGAAACTGTTCTTTTTTAAATATTCATATATTCTCTGTAATGTATATCTTAAAATGTTTTTACAAAGGCATACTTATCGGTCAGCACAATCAACATTTTCTGAAAGGTTGTTACGTGAAGGTGCTATTAGGTGCTTATAACAGTGTTCAAGGTGTTAATAGAGTGTATTGTATTTTACATTTGAAATGAAAATATTTCAAACAGGTACACTCCTGCAGAAGAAGAAGGCACTATTTAGGCTTTACTGCTTTGTCAGGAGATTACTTTCATATGGCGGTGACTACCATGTGTTCAGCTCCCAGACCTTTCTGTTTTTGTGAAAGCATAGCCATAGCAAATAAACAGTGGAAATTACTGGGGTTACAGTAGTTGTGATATGCAGGGAATATGTCAGACCACACAGCAGCGGCAGTCCTGATCTCTAGTGTGCCACTGGGAAAAAGGAGATTGGGATGCCATTGGATTGCTCTTTGGGAAAAAAATTTTTATCATTCAAACTGTGAGAGCGCTGATAGCTGAAAATTGGCCTGGGCAGGAAGGGGGTAAAAGTGCCTGATATTGAAGTGGTTAAAAAAGGTTAACTGTGCGGTCATGCAACACTACCCAAACTAGATTTTTATCATTTTGTTCACACAACTAGAGCTTTCTTTTGGTGGTATTTAATTACCACTGTTTTTTTTTATTTTTTGCTAGAAGATAAAAGACTGAAAATTGTTACAAACCCACATTTTTCTTCATTTCTATTACAAAATTTTGCCAATAAATAATTGTTCTTCATAAATGGAGGCCAAAATGTATACTGCTACATTTATTTGGTGAAAATAACCCAAATTAGTGTATATTATTTAGACAGTAGACAGTCTGCGGTATTTAGAAAGAGGCATGGCCTCAAGTTGTAATTTTTGTCATAATATTTTGGAAAATAAAGAAATGAAGAAAAACATTTTTTCCACCATTTTTTTTTCTACATACTGTCACCAGTGCAGTACAGCATCATCATATAACTGGTGTGGCGGTGATCAGGGACACTGACTGGTGACAGTATGAAAAACAAATTATAATAATGCGATTATTGTTCGGAGGGAGAGTTCCCCTCCATAAGGACATTGGGGAGATCTCATTCAGGGGTTTCCTCTCTTCTTTGTCTCTTAGCTGCAGGCTCAGTTTTGGTGAAAAATCTGTCCAATGTCACTTGCGCTGCAAAACCCTCCGGAAATGAGACCATTTTATCGTTCATCACATTCAACTCTCTGTTCATTACAGTTATGTTGGGGTGGTGCTTCTGGTCACCTTCATTACCGCTTTGTGTTTTCTTTTTAACAACATGCTTGCTCTGCACATTCTTGTCACCTTCATTACCGCTCTGCATGTTCTGGTCACATTCATTACTGCTCTGCACTTTTTTCTTACCACCATGCTTGTTCTGAATTTTCTTTGGAGCCATACTGGATGTCTGGTACAGTATGTGCTAAAAGTACACAAAAAAGCTTTACAGCAAGTATACACAGGGATGTACAGTACGTGCTAAAAAGCACACCAAAAAGCTTCTCAGTACAGTATGTATCTTCACAGTACACTTTCAGTGTCAGTCTGTGACCACGATCTCGCCTACAGGAAGTCAAGACAATGTGTCAGAGTGGGGAAGATGGCCAAGGCTCGTGTTCGTCAACCAAAGATGAGTTCGCGAACTGAAGCAAATTTTTGCGAACTCTTCTGTTCGTAAACAGAGTTGGTCGTGAACAGAAGCATTCGTGAACCGAGGTATCACTGTATACAGTTAAAAGCATTTTGCTATACCTGTTTGAAATTCAAATTTGCAAAAATAAAAGTAGATATTCATGCCCCCAAAGCCTAGTGTTGACCAATGCACTCTGCAGTGCTATCCCAAATAAAGTTATCCAGAGGTATATTAGTACTTCAAGACTCCTTAACCCTATGTTATGGACATGAGGGGAGAGGGAGATTTTCCATAAACTTACTTCACTTCCTGCCCTAAGGTGGCAATTCTGTTCCTTCATAGATAAATTACAGTGACTGCATTATGTCCCCCTAGAACAGGAGGTGCATATCAGTTTCATACTTAATGAAATATAGTGTGTGTGTGTGTATATACAGTTGGGTTCAAAATAATAGCATTGTGTTGAAAAAAGTGAATAAAGCTCAAAATCGAATAGCTTTTATTTCCATACACACATATGCATTGGGAACACTACACATTCTATTCCAAATCAAAACATGAAGAAAAATATATCAAATTTGTGTTCTCCTCTAAAAAAATTGAAGAAAAGTGAATATTAGACGGTTCAAAAAAAATAGCAGTGTTTGTATTCTTTACAAACTCAAACATCCACTATATACACTGAAAAATGTTTGAAGATTTTGCTTTCCTTTGAATCACATAAGTAATATTTAGTTGTATAAGCACTGTTTCTAAGAACTGCTGTACATCTGTGTTGCATGGAGTCAACCAACTTCTGGCACCTGTGAACAGGTATTCCAGTCCAGGATGATTGGACTACATTCCACAGTTCTTCTCTATTTCTTGGTTTTGCCTCAGAAACTGCATTTTTTATGTCACCCCACAAGTTTTCTATTGGATTAAGATCCGGGGATTGGGCTGGCCACTCCATAACGTCAATCTTGTTGGTCTGGAACCAAGATGTTGCATGTTTACTGGTATGTTTGGGGTCGTTGACTTGTTGGAACACCCATTTCAAGGGCATTTCCTCTTCAGCATAAGGCAGCATGACCTCTTCAAGTATTCTGATGTATTCAAACTGATCCATGATCCCTGGTATGCGATAAATAGGCCCAACACCATAGTATGAGAAACATCCCCATATCATTATGCTTGCGCAACCATGCTTCACTGTCTTCACAGTGTACTGTGGCTTGAATTCAGTGTTTGGGGGTCGTCTGACAAACTGTCTCTGGCCACTAGAGCCAAAAAGAACAATCTTACTTTCATCAGTCCACAAAATGTTGCGCCATTTCTCTTTAGGCCAGTCAGTGTGCTTTCTGGCATATTGTAACCTCTTTAGCACATGTGTTTTTTTCAACAGTGGGACTTTGTGGGGGCTTCTTGCAGATAGCTTGGCTTCACATAGGCGTCTTATAATTGTAACAGTACTCACAGGTAACTTTTGACCTTCTTTGATCTTCCTGGAGCTGATTGTTGGCTGAGTCCTTGGTATTTTGGCTCTTCTTCTATCCATTCGAATGGTAGTTTTTTGCTTTCTTCCACGTCTTTCAAGTTTTGGTTGCCATTTTAAAGCATTTGCGATCATTTTAGCTGAGCAGCCTATCATTTTCTGCACTTCTTTATATGTTTTCCTCTCTCCAATCAACTTTTTAATCAAGGTATGCTGTTCTTCTGAACAATGTCTGGAACGACCCATTTTCCTCAGAATTTTAGCGAGAAATGCACTGTAACCAGCATGTACAACATTTGCTGCCTTCCTTCCTTAAATAAGGGCAATAATTGCCACCTGTTTTTCAAAGAATGAATGACCTCACTAATAGAACTCCACACTGCTATTATTTTGAACATGTCCCTTTCAATTAGTGATTCAATTACACAGAATCAGCAGCATGCATGTCATGACTGTTGGGTCTGTTGGATTTCTATTACTCTACTACACCTGCTAGTAAATTATTTGCCATGTAGAAATATCATTTCTACTAAAAACAGTGATTGATCAGGTTAGTGATGTCTGACTGGTATTATTTTGAACACAACTGTGTATATATATATATATATATATATATATATATATATATAGATAGATAGATACATATACACACACACTATATTTCAATAAGTATAGGGACACCCCTCCATATCATTAGATTCAGCTGTTCCAATCACCTCCATGGCCACAGATGTGTAAAATCAAGCACCTAGGCATGCAGACTGCTTCTACAAAACATTTGTGAAAGAATGCATTGCTCTCAGGAGCTCACTGAATTCAAGCATGGTACCGTGATAGCTTGCCACCTGTGCAATAAGTCCATACATGAAATTTCCTTGGTACTAAATATTCCACAGTCAACTGTTAGTGGTATTATAACAAAGTGGATGCAACTGGGAACAACAGCAACTCAGCCACTAAGTGGTAGGCCACATAAAATGACAGAGTGGGTTAAGCACATGCTGAAGCACACAGTGCACAGAGGTTGCCAACTGTCTGTAGAGTCAATAGCTATAAAGACCTCCAAATTTTACGTGGCCTTCAGATTAGCACAACAGTGCATAGAGAGCTTCATGGAATGGGTTTCCGTGGCCGAGCAGCTGCATCCAAGCCTTACATCACCAAGTGCAATGTAAAGCGTCAGTTGTAGTGGTGTAAAGCACGATGCCAATGAACTCTACAGCAGTGGAGACATGTTCTCTGGAGTGATGAATAAGCTTCTCTGTCTGGCAATCTGATGCATATGTCTGGGTTTGGCAGTTGACAGGAGAACAGTACTTGCCTGACTGCATTGTGCCAAGTGTAAAGTTTGGTGGAGGGGAGATTATGGTGTGGGGTTGTTTTTCAAGAGTTGCTCTTTGCCCCTTAGTTTCAGTGAAGGGAACTCTTAAAGCATCAGCATACCAAGACATTTTGGACAATTTTATGCTCCCAACTTTGTGGGAACAGTTTGGGGATGGCCCCTTCCTGTTCCAACATGACTGCCCACCAGTGCACAAAGCAAGGTCCATAAAGACATGGATGAGCAAGTCTGAGGTGGAGGAACTTGACTGGACTGCACGGAATCCTGACCTCAACCCAATAGAACACCTTTGGGAAGAATTAGAGCGGAGACTGCGAGCCAGGCCTTCTCGTCCGACATCAGTGCCTGACCTTCCAAATGTGCTTCTGGAAAAATGGTCAAACATTCCCATAGACACACTCAAACCTTGTGGACAGCCTACCCAGAAGAGATGAAGCTGTTATAACTGCAAAGGGTGGGTCAACTCAATAATGAACCCTACGGCCTAAGACGGGGATGCCATTAAAGTACATGTGCATGTAAAGGCAGGTGTCCCAATACTTTTGGCAATATAGTCTGTGTGTATATATATAATTTTTTTTTTGTTCTTGAGTTTAATTGCACTTTAAAAATCTCCATCATAACATCATATTAGTTTGACATCAATAACAGATTTCACCTTAATGTAATTATCAAGGTTACAGTCAGCCATAAAGAAGATTCACAGTTTTTTTTTTTTTTTTCAGGTTGTGAATAAAAATTTAAATGAATAGATGAAACCTTGGCAGTATAATGTACTATATATTTGTGACATTGTGCATGTTTTGTATGTGCAGTCCATGGATATAGATTCTTTGTTTGCCTACAGTATAGTGAGGTATTTAGGTAACATCAATCTTTTCAAAATGGGTAATTTTAACCTTTTAGCTGGACCATTGAGATCTGTGACAGCTTGGGCCATATATAGAATGAATGATGGATGTCTAGTCACACTGACATACATGCAACCAACAACTAGCCAATTCTGGTGAGTTTAATTCTCAACATAAATCTAGCACAAGCTGATTGGGGTTGTCAACTTTTGATCTCATAATCTCATAGCTAGTGGTGGTCTTCTAATAGCCTACTTGTATGCTGAAATCAAATTTAGCACGGGGAACGCAGGTTATACAGCAAACATTTATTTTGAAAGTGGCCCTATGGTCTTAGGACTAGAAGTGACCATCTTCTCATAGCCTACTTGTATGCTGAAATAGCATTTAGCATGGGGAGCGCAGGTTATACAGCGAACATTTACTTTGAAGGTGGCCCTGTGGTCTTATGACTAGAAGTGACCGTCTTCTTTAATGTAGGTTAAATAGTTGTGAAATGTTATTGTCAGGCCACCAATTCATTTATAGGTCAAATAACAATTTCTACACATTTTAAGAAAAAAAATTACATCATTTTAAATGTCTGTTTTTATGAATGTGTTATTTGAGGTTTACCACAGAAAATGAGCGTAAGAATCCATACTCGGATAAATGATGGTAGCTGGTTAAAATGCTGCAAAATGTGGCACTGCTTAATAGAAGTAGGCATGTAGGTAAACAGATTTGGTGTATTCATAGTTTGTTAAAAAAAGGACAGTTTAGAGACATTTCACATCAACATTTATTCACGGTTTCACTAACAGTTTACTTATCAATGCTGTCCCCAGCTTGCCTTTGCTGTTGCCATGTTTCAAAAGAGATCAAAAACCATTCCCTGGGCTGTTCACAAAATCTCCCAGCTTGTTGCAGAAAATGCAGTCAGAAAGTATTTACAATTACAAACACTGCCCCTATAGTTAAAAGGAAGCTTCCAAAAGAAAAAGTATTACAAGTATTACAAACTATAGAAAAAACCTGTTGACCTCAGGGAAATCATTTGTATAAGAATGCCAATAAACATACCAAAATCTACAAAAAGCTGGGGCAGTAGTCATTAGTGATGAGCAAATTAGTTTGATGAACTGTCTATTCATTGAACTGATCATAAAATTTGAAAATTGCAAACTTTAAAGGATAAGTTCACCCCCTCAAAAAAAAATAAATAAATACATAAATACACTTTTTTTGCAGGTAAAAAAATGAGCATGTGCTAGTTTTTTTTTTGTCTTTTGTAGGAGCCTGAAGAGCATCGCACCCGTGATTAGCAAACTGTCATTGTAAGCTGTCTAGTCATACAGGCAGGCAATAACACAATGACAGGAAGAATCAATGAACTACCCTACCTACAGTAGAGTGCTCAACAGTGCCCTGGTAGTTGATTGAGAACTACAAGCTGACAGCCACAATGGCTATCAGGAATAGTAGTTCATTCATAGAATTCTGTGAATGGATGACGCAGCTTGTAAGCAGATTTAGTAAGCTGAAGTTTAAAGGGGAGACACTGGGCATGCTCTAATCAATAAATCAAAACTGGAGGGTGTTTTTTCACTGAAAAAAGATTGAAATAATTGTTTGATCCAAGCACATTATGTGATCTGCTTTAGTAGGATGCTGTTTTATTGGGAGACAGCATTTTGGGTTTATAATCAAGCAATTAGAATGTGGTATTTCACACTATAAAGGCAAAAATAACGTCTTGACTCCATGTACAATAAAAACTTTTAGTAGACTGCATTTTGTCCTGGACCCATTCCAGCCAGCATATTTAAAAAAAAAAAAATACAGCATAAAAATGCAAAACACCCCAAATATTCTAGTAAGTACATGCACAGTCTTTGAAATAGTATTAAAATTAAAACCATAAATGTAAGATTTTGAGGCTTGAGGGGAGCAAGAAGGGGGTTATTGGGTTCTTCCGTGCTACTCTAGGCACTGTTGATGGGGCCGCCGTTCTGCTCCCATTGCTATGGGAGATGGACCACTGGAGAGGGTGCCCCAGAAACAACCCCCTCGCTACTGGAAGACACATCACCTAGCACAGACACCACACTTCAGGACAGGCTGCTTGTACTGGATACTAGACTCTTTACTTTTGACAACCACTTACTCTTCCGAATGATGATTTCTGGAGGTTGTGTATAAATGCAGGTGGGCAGGGTGGCAGCTTGACCCCTAGTTCAAGGGGGGAGGGCATCCCTGGAATGTTGCTCTTGGTAGGTTGGAGGACTTTGGCTGGGGGATCCTGCAGGGTGGTGGCTCTGGTGCCATCAGAAGTCACAAGGAGTCCATCGAGCCTGAGGTCCCTGGGTTCTTCAGCCTCGAGTAGCCGTTAGAACAGGAGGGCTCCACAGTGATGGCAGTAAGCCCACGGGGATAGTCGAACAAGGCATCTCCAGCAATATAGGCATATAACCCGGATTGCATCTTGGGTGCTTGTGCAGCAGTGGGCAAGCTCTACAGCAGGCTGGTACCGGACTGCGGTGTCGGTTGTTATGGCACCTTCTTCCAAAGCAGTTGTTGGTCAGACATGGTGACCTGTAGCAATGAACATGGAAGATCAGAGTGTCCTTCTGAGACTGGTTGCTATATACGCCCCTTATCAGTATCTCTACCAACACAGTGAGGGTACCTTGTGCAGGAACCAAGCATGGTTAGTCACTTACACTATTGCTGGACAAGCCTGTGATGTGGTGATCTTCAAGTGTATGAAGTAGGCAGAGCCAAATGTGGAGAACAAGGAAGGGGTTATAGGGTTTTTCTGGGCTATGCTAGGCACTGTGCGTGGGGTCACTCACTCTGCACATGGGGTTTCCTTGCTGTGTCATGCTCATCAATGCCCTTGGACAAGGAGGGGGCTGCTTTCAGGGAAAATCAACCTTAAGGCAGTGCTCCAGCTTTGAGATAGCCATTACACAGTGTACATTGATTTGAATAAACCAGATTCCAGCTGACCTTCTGGTCCCATATCAATGCACACCTTGACTGTAACTGTTGCATTTTTTATTGAATTCACAGTAACAAAATGTGGTCATGCGTGCACTTAGCTCCTCTCACGTTCTGTACCTGATGGCTAAGCCAAGGACCTCTGTGATGCTGATCTCTCCCTTACTATGAGAGCTGCACCGCTGGGGAGGGAGCCCTAGAGCAACCCCCTCGCTACTGGAAGACACCTCACCTAGTACAAGTACCACACCTCACAACAGGCCACTTGTATCGGATACTAGACTTTTGTTACTCTTGACAACCACTTCCTTCTCTTCAAAACCGTGTTTTCTCATCAAGAGGCTGACTTCAAACCTCAGTGTGCTATACTGACCCAAGTTGCAAGTGTCTGTGTATTGTGTCAGTTACTTTCATACACCGCTTTAGAATAACTTCAAACCAGGCAGAACAGTGTTTCAAAGCATTACTGAAAGAACTCAGCATAACAGTTCAAACAGAGCAATATATAAGTCTTTCACTAAGTGACTATCTATGGCTGTTTAATACTGGTAATTCCAAGGTGGTGGTAGTCCATAAAGCTGCTTTCAAATTAGATATTATTAATACTTTTGGTACCTAATCAAAAGTTAGAGTGAATTGGGATAAATCTGTACTGTTTCCTTTAACTCCTTGAGCACCCCCTTCGACCCAGGTGGGCCCGCTTGTGTGGGTGTCCCAATTTAAATACCTAGGTATTAAGGTTCAAAGGGACTTAGCCACATACCTGGTTGATAACCTTTCTCCAGTCATACACCAGCTTATACAAAAATGTTCGGTTTGGAAATCATTGCCTCACTGCCTGGTGGGAGGTTGGCGCTGCCCTATTTTAAAAGGTACTATTGGGCTGTGGTGTTGGTAACAGTACAGCGGTGATTCGCTCAAATTAAATTAAAACCTGGCAGTTAACCTGAAGGCAGCTTTGTTGGGGTCCTAGTCAGAGCTTAGTAATCTAGTGTATAGAGAGCCTCGGTCCGGTCCCAATATCACTTCCCCCATGAAGGCCACTGTTCTGGTTTGGAGGCAGGTCACGATGACTACGTGTGCACCAGGTACTATTTTTCCTCACACTCCCCTTTGGGGAAACCTAAATGTGGCTCATTTGCAGTCTGTGCTGGACCCGCAGGTCTGGGCTAGATATGGCATCAGAACCCTGCGTAATATCATGCCTGAAGGCCATCTCTTCACCTTTGATGAGTTGAGAAGTCAATTCCACCTACCCTCCTGGATGTTCTTCAGGTTCTTACAGCTCCATCTTTCGGTACAGGCTCAGTTCCCTAATTCCATCGCTTTGGGTTCTCATTCAGTGGAGAGACTTTTAACTGCCCGAAATATATACAGTATAGACCATTGTATTCTTTATATCTTAGACTTACAGCTGCAAAATCTGCCAGCTTATATAATATATAGCATCGTGACCTGCCTGCACAGACTAGTGAGGATTCGGAGGAAGGGCTCCAGCAATATCTTCCTCAAATGACTTCAGCCAGAGATCGCTTAGTTCAACTTAAGTTCCTTCATAGAGTATATCACACTCCTCAGAGACTGTCAGTCAATTACTGTACTGGTCAAGCTAATTGTCTTAAATGTCAAGAGGAGGTGGGTAACTTCCTAAATGCGGTCTGGTCCTGTACTCACATTCAGAGCTTCTGGATGGCAATGCTTGTGGACATATATAGGTTCAGTGCTGTTCCTATTACCCTAGATCCTTTATTAATGTTGTTGGGCATAACTGATTATTATTATTATACAGTATTTATATAGCACCAACAGTTTGCTCAGCGCTGTACATTACAATGGGAGACAGTACACGAGACAGTACAATAACAATACAGTGCAATACACGAGGGTTCGAGGCCCCTGCTCCTTGGAGCTTACAATCTAGGAGGGAGGGGATAGTGGTACAGGAGGAAATAGCTCTGGGGGATTGAGTAGTAGGAATAGTGGAGGATATCGGCAATTAGGTAAGGGCGGGGTAGGCTTCCCTGAAGAGATGGGTTTTCAGGGTGCGCCTAAAGGTGAGGAGGGTAGGTGACAGTCTGATGGATTGGGGTAGTGAGTTCCAGAGGATGGGGGAAGCCCTGGGGAAGTCCTGGAGACGGGCATGGGAGGAGGAGACCAGGGAACTAGAGAGTAGGAGGTCCTGTGAGGAGCGGAGAGTACGTTTTGGGTGGTATATGGATAGCAGGTCGGTGATGTAGTTTGGGGCAGTGTTATGAACAGCTTTGTACGTCAATGTTAGTAATTTGAATTTTATGCGTTGGGTAATCAGAAGCCAGTGGAGGGATTGGCAGAGGGGGGTGGCGGATACGGAGCGGTTAGTAAGGTGGATGAGTCTGACCGCAGATAGTCTGAAGACGGGATAGCCTTTGATAAGGTAAGCCGATGAGGAGGGAGTTACAGTAGTCAAGTCGTGATATAATAAGGGAGTGAATGAGTTGCTTAGTAGTTTCTGGGGTTAGGAACGGGCGTATTTTGGAGATGTTGCGGAGGTGGAGTCTACATGAATTTGTCAGCGATTGGACCTGGGGCTGGAAAGACAGATTGGAGTCTAGAATGACACATAGTACTCTGGCTTGCGGGGTGGGACTGATGGTGGCGTTGTTGGTTGTGATGAAGAAGTCGGGGGGGGGCACGGGCTGGGGGGAAAACTAGGAGCTCGGTTTTGGAAAGGTTTAATTTGAGGAAGTGGAGTGACATCCAATCTGATATGTCGTTCAGTAGGCTAGTGATTCGGGCAGAGACTGAAGGGGTGAGGCGAGGGGTAGAGAGATAGATTTGCGTGTTATCGGCATAGAGATGGTAGTTGAAGCCGTGGGAGTGTATCAGTTGGCCAAGGGAGGAGGTGTAGATGGAGAAGAGAAGGGGCCTGAGGACAGAACCTTGAGGGACCCCAACAGAGGAGGGGGAGTGAGGGGGAGGTGGCAGTGTTATAGGTAACACTGAAGGAGCGCTGTGATAGATAGGAAGAGAGCCAGGAGAGAGCAGAGTCTCTGAGGCCAAGAGAGTATAGTTTTTTTTGAGGAGGGGGTGGTCGACCATATCGAAAGCTGCAGAGGGGTCGAGGAGTAGGAGCACTGAGTAGTGGCCATTAGCTTTGGCGGTTAGCAGGTCGTTGGTGAGTTTGAGTAGGGCGGTTTCGGTGGAGTGTAGGGGATCAAGGAGGTTGTTGTTGGTGAGGTGGGAACTCAGGCGATTATAGACTAAGCGCTCAAGGAGTTTGGATGTAAATGGCAGCAGGGAGATGGGTCTAAGGTTGTTTAGGTCGGTGGGATCCAGGGAGCGTTTTTTAACTATGGGAGTGATGTGCGCGTGCTTCAGAGGGGAGGGTAATGCGCCAGTAGAGAGGGAGGGTGTAAAGATGTGAGTGAGGGAGCATAGGATGGAGGAGGAGGGTGATCGTAGGAGTTGTGTGGGGACAGGGTCAAGGGGGCAGGTGATAAGGTGAGCTTCAGAGAAGACCTTAGTGACCTCTTCAGTGGTAGCAAGGTCGAAGGAGTGGAGTGTTGAGGGGGTTTTCGTGTGAGGGATGCTAGGTGGGGTGGAAGTCTGAGCAGTGGCGATGTCCCTACGAATTGCGTCAATCTTGCTTTGGAAGTGGTTAGCAATCTCGTGGGCGGTGAGTGAGGTACTGGGTGGAGGTGGGGCGGAGAGAGTAGAGAGTTAAAATTAGAGAAGAGCCGGTGAGGACTGGAGGAGAGGGTATTGATGAGATTACAAAGTAGGCTTGCTTGGCAGCATAGATGGAGAAAGTGTAGGTGAGGAAGGCAGATTTATATCGGGCAAACGCTTGTTGGGATCTGGTTTTGCGCCATAGTCGCTCCAGTGCGCGACTATGTCGTTTGACATTTTTGGTGTGGTCATTCTGCCAGGGTTGAAGCGGTCGGGGTCTAATGCTTCGTGTAGTTGGGGGTGCTAAGGAGTCAAGAGCGTCTGACAGCGAGTTTTTATAAACAGTAGTGGCCAGGTCAGGGCAGGGCAGGGAAGGATACTGTCGTAAAGTTGGTCAGCTGCAGAGTGGAAGGGGGCAGGGTTCAAGTTGCGGAGGTTTCGGCTGGTGATAGATTGACGTTTGGAGGGGTAGGTGTATGAGGACGAGGAGACGGAGAAGGTGATGAGGTTGTGGTCAGAGAGGGGAAAAGGGGTGTTTGTGAGGTTGTGGGGGGTGCAGAGATGAGACAAAACAAGGTCCAGGGTGTTCCCGTCGAAGTGGGTGATGGACTGTATACACTGTGCGAGTGCAAAAGAAGAGGTTAAGTGGAGGAGTTGGGATGTAGCCGGTTTATTGATGTTGATAGGGATGTTGAAGTCTCCAAGGATGATGGTGGGTAGCTCAGAGGAGAGAAAGAAGGGTAACCAGGCAGAGTAGTCGTCAAGGAAGTGGGACATGGGTCCAGGAGGCCAATAGATTACTGCAATCCTCAGAGGGATTGGAGAGAATAGTCGGATGCAGTGGGCCTCAAAGGAGGAGAAGGATAGAGAGGGGGGGTTTGGGAGGACTTGGAAGGTGCTCAGCGGTGACAGGAGCATACCAACCCCACCGCTGGCTCAGGGTGAGTGGGTCCAGGTGAGACCTCCACAAGAGAGTGCCGCAGGGGAGGTAGAGTCAGTGGCTTGGATCCAGAGATCCAACTGATAATCTTTATGCTATTTTTTTTCCTGAAGCTTTTTATATTTTGTTACATACTATGCTAGGAACAATTTGTCACTATGAAGCACTTAGCAGTCAGTTTGATAATTTCACTGTGTTGTTGATTTAATTTTTTTATTATGCAAAAATTTTGATTATTTATTGGTCAGTCACTTTATGCATATTTGTATTGGTTGTATTATTTTTTATCACTAAAGGTTTATTATGTTTATGTGATTATTTATCTGTCACTATGAGTAATTGTTAATTCAAGTGCTCTGTGGGGTGTTTACTTTTAAGTTGTTTTTGTTATAAGGTTATTTTTTGAGTAGCATAGCATCGTGCAGGAGGATTTATCTTTATTTTTGTTTATTTATTCATCTCTACCTCATTGCTGCAGCCATGGATGTGTTTGGTTTTGTTGAAAATAGATCCATTAATCTCGATGAGGTATTTGATAGGAAAGACATCAAACATGATGAGGACTTGGAGACTAATTTTAGGAAATTAAGTCGTCTAATGGAAAAGAAAGTTGTGACCTGGTGGAATATGATAACTCATGAAAGATATCTAAAGGATAACATTGTCCCAAGGAGACTAAGGTGCGATGTCCCTATCTGATGGTTTAGTGGATAAAGAATCAGTTGAAGAGTGGTATAATTTTTTTCATGAGAAAGGGATGGAGGTGATTAGATTCTTATTAAAGAGGAAACAGAGAAAGATGTAAAAGATTGAACAACAAATATTTGAATTGAAAGAAAAATTGGATCCATTAAAAGAACTGGAATTTGTGAACCTTACAAATCGAATGAATAAAGATTTGGAGAGTATTGATCAAGAAGTAAAATATATAAAGGGTAAACTGTATCAGAGGGATATCAATGATTATAAGAATGGTCAAGTTTTTAAATGGTAATCCACAATTAATAAAACAGAAGCAGCATCTACTACTGCCTCCCCTGTTAAAGAAGTAAAAGTTGATGCGAGTGAAAATTCGGGAGGTCCTTTGAACGTCAATAGAGATCCCCCAGTGGGCCCGAGAAGAGAGAATGACCATATGAATTATAATTATCGGACACCAAGAAGTGGTTGGAAACCTAGGAATGCGAATTTGTTCCCCAGAAGACCACCAAGGAGAAGCCATTGGAAACATTGGATATCCCCCTCATAACTTTAGGCCACATTATTACCCAAGATATGATGAAAAAAGCCCAAGACCACCTTATAGACCATGGAATCCACCAAGGTATGAGGTTAGGAGTCCTGTACCCACTTACAATAGATATGAGTCTTTAACAGAGGATTATGGAGTTGCACATGATTATACCCTTTTAGATCAAGAGAGACAGGAGAGATCCCCGGGAGAGATGGACAAAAAGAAGTCCAAACGGAGGAGGGGGTGCAGAGCTGGGAGGAAGAAACAAGAGAAAAAGAAAGTGATTGGAGAAGGGGTTTTCAATTTAAAATTTGAAATTTTCTCCCAAGAAATCTGTGAATACATTTGATGTATATGTGGGTTTGCATAAGTGTCTATTTAACCCTCAAATTAGTGACAATAGTCATGTAGAAGTGTTTGGAAGAAAGGTAGCCCAAGATTTGAATTTGCTGAAAATACCAAAAATGAAATAGAATAAGGAGATTGAGATAGGTATGAAGAGATTGGAGAAAAGGAAGGATATTGTAATATGACCAGCCGACAAAGGCAGAGGAATTGTGGTCTTTTTTAAAGAATATTATATGGAAAAATTGAAAAGATAGCTGGAAGATACTAACACATATGAAAAACTACTGATGAATCCCAATATTAACCGTTTCCATACTGGGCACTTTTACCCCTTTCCTGCCCAGGCCATTTTTCAGGTTTCAGCACTCTCACACTTTGAATGACAATACAACGGTCATACAACATTGTACCCAAACTAAAATTTTATCATTTTCTTCACACAACTAGAGCTTTCTTTTGGTGGTATTTAATCACCACTGGGGTTTTTATTTTTTGCTAAATTAACAAAAAAAGGCTGAAAATTTTGAAAAAAAACCCCACATATTTCTTTGTTTCTGTTAGAAACGTTTGCAAATAAATAATTGTTCTTCATAAATTTAGGCCAAAATGTATTCAACTACATGTCTTTGGTGAAAATAACCCAAATTAGGATGTATTTTTTAGTTTGTAGGAAAGTTATAGAGTTCACAAACTATGGTATAGATCTGAATATTGATCAATCCTGAAGTACTGACAGCCAATCTAATTTCTTGAGGTCCAAGAATGTCAGAACAGTACATATATCCCCCAAATGACCCCTTTTTGCAAAGTAGACAGTCCGGCGTACTTCATAAGAGGCATGGCGAGTTTTTTGAAGTTGTATTTTTTTGTCATAATTTTTTGGAAAATGAAAAAATTTAAAAAAGTTTCACTTTTTTTTTTTTACATACTGTCACCAGTGCAGTACAGCATCATCATATAACTGGCATGGTGGTGATCAGGGACACTGACTGGTGACAGTATGAGAAAAAATATATAATTTAAGAAACAAAATTATTTTTAATTTTTTATTACTTTTTTTTTCTTTTTTTTACAATTGTTTTTTATATTTCACTATGACCAAAGTAGTACAATGTTACCATAGTAACATTGTTCTACTTTGGGGAAGTGATCAGTATTTTTTTTTACACAAATTTGCTTATAGCAAAGAATTACTTTGCTATAAGCAAGCATTTACCTGAATGACATCGATTCATTCAGGGTTTTTTTTTTTTGTGCTTAGCTGTGATTTGGCCACAGCTAATCACATGACACAGCTGGGCTGTGATTATCCCAGCTTGTGCATGTGATCGCTGTGACCAATCACAGCTACAAACACTAGTATACAATGGATGGCATGAATGAAGCCATCCATTGTATACAACTGTCATGTGACCTGCTGTGATTGGTCGCAGCAGGTCACATGGTATCGGCAACGGGGCCGGTACTCAGATCTGTCATCGGCCGTGTCCGAGGTACATGGCCGGTGACAGATCGCGCCGCTGCGCGGCTCTGCAGGCACGCAAACTGCGCATGCCCAGGAGGACGCCGTATGGCGTGCACCCAGAACACTAATGGATTTTGCATGCCGCCATTCGGCCATTGGCCGGGTGACTAATGGTTAAGTATAAAAAAAGAGCTAGATCATTTAGTCAAAAAGGGATTGAAAAAGAATGTTCTTAATCATAAGGAATCTAGATATTTGGCCCCTGATACCTGTCATATTCCGGTCATTTACACCGTACCTAAGATACATAAGGATAAGGAAAAAACACCAGGTTGCCCTATAGTTAATGGTATCCAGTCGGTAGGAGCGAGGATGGGTCAATATATTGACCATTTCCAACAGCCACTTGTGCAGAAGATCAGATACTATCTTAGAGACACGAAACCTCTTATTCAAATGCTGGATAACCTACAGATCAGATCGGAGTCTGTTATATTAGCCACTGCTGATGTTACTTCATTGTATACCATCATTGGACATCAAGATGCAATTGAATCAGCTAGTTGGGCTATGAGAGAGCTTGGATATTTACAATGGGCTCAAAGAATATACCTGTTGGAATGTATTGAATACTGTCTCAAACATAATTACTTCTGGCCTAACCATGAATATTATTGACAGATAAAGGGAGTAGCCATGGGAGTACGGTTTGGTCCCAGTTTGGCTAATCTATTTATGTCCCTTTGGGAACAGGAAGCCATCTATAAAAATCCTCCAGAAGAATAAAAACTTTACTAACAGCATAGACTCTTATGAACTGCCTAAAGAGAATGAGAATATTCCAATGACCAGCTTTGCTTCTGATAACAGAGAAGATAATATGATTTTTTTATTTTACAAACGTAAGCATACATTAGAAAAAGAGATGACACATTGGTGGGATATTCTTTTTTTGGAAAAATATTTAGAGGTCAATGGAGTTCCAAGGGGACTCAGACTAACCAAAATGTGTACTTGGTTGGAGGATGATTTGAAATCTGATTGATTAGACAAACTTAGAGAGTGCAACAAAATACTCCTCAGGACCTAAAAGATCTGCACGACAATTTAGCCACCTATTCAGATCTTGATTCCTTTAGTACCTGGGACAATAAAATCAATGATGACATGGTTAATTTTGAAACTAATCTTATCAGCAAAATGTCTGGGAAATTTGAGAGAGACAGACTAGATTACTTACATGAGTGTGAGCTTAATTGGAAAAAGGCCTTTTCCACATCACCTACAGATATAGACCCAAGTGCTAGAGTGGAAGGTTCCACATTTCCATTCAAAAATCACAAGAATCAACATAGAAGCAAATGAGTTAGATATCAGAAACACACTGATTCCAACAATAGCAACACCTACCAACACCACCATCTACACAACCAACAACCTCCCCACAAATCTCCAGCCACTTCCTCTCATCATTTCAACAAGAAATTTCCCAACCAAACAACGAGAAACCCCCATAGAAATCAACCCTTTCTGGGGAATAAATCCACAAGAAGACCACAAGGAGATGCTCATTCCAAGGTCCATCCATGCACAGCCACATGCGCAAACACATCCATTGCCCATTCATCTTACAACTACACTAACATTATAGAGAGTACTCTTGAAGATACTAGGGGCCCTAGCAGCATTGATCACTTCTCCAGTCCCCCCTCTTTTTCAGAGAAAAGTGCAGCGGGGATCACTATCCCTGCATTAATACCCCAGCAGAGTCCTATTGCACCCAAAAGTCTGGGGAGAAAGAGAGAGGGAGGAGAAGGCGGGGAAAAAAACAGGAGGAAAGAATAACAAAAAGAGAAAGGAGATGAATACTACACACCCCACTGTAAAAATGTACAATTTGTCTAGTTTGGTGTTTACAGAGACTGAACTGAACCTACTACAGAAGGGTCTTAATTTTGCTCCAAACCCCCCTTCCTCCCCGAATCTATTCGAACTATTAATTGATATCAATAAATATGTCAGGAACCTTACTGTCGAGGTATTTTGCTCTTAAAAAAGAACCTCCAGTGGTCCCAGATATCCATCTGAAGCAGCTACATACCATCAGCTCTATCAGTGATGATCCCACACTCCCCGTACTGGAAAGCTTACTACAAGAAGGCAAATGTGACAGGTTTGCACTAACATTTGACAATCATCTGGAATCTCTTGCAGCAGAAAAAGACAACATCATACATACAGATTTCAAACTTGCTTCCACCTTCTTTCCACATTGTGTCAAAGGGAATTTCATACCAACTTTCTATGAAATGGTATTCGAAGATATCAAGAGACTCTGCGAACACAGCAAATATCATGGAGGCCCCAAGGAGTCCACACACCTTTTTGGGGGAGAAAATCTTGAAATTACCATGACCCATATCAAAAACAGAGATAACATCATTATTAGATAAGCGGACAAAAGGCGATGGTCTGGTCATTCAGGATAAAGATGTATAACTTTCTGAAGCTGGAAGACTTTTAAGAGACCACAACACCTATGAACAACTCTGCAAAGATCCTCTACCTGAGTATAAAGAATTCCTGAAAGAGCTACTGGATGAATCCATGACACACAAAATACTATAGAACAATGAATACCTATTTTTGATCAAACAGCATCCATTAACCCTGTACTTTTACCATATACCAAAAATCCACAAAGATGCAGAGAATCCCCCTGGCAGGCCTACTATAGCAGGCATTGATAGCATCACAAGCAATCTAGGGTGCTACATAGACCATTTTCTTCAAGATTTAGTAGTCGATTTGCCATCATATGTCAAAGACTCGGGACACATGCTGGATATCTTATCCTCTTTCACATGGCACCCTGAGTATAAATGGCTATCCTTGGACATCATGTCCTTATATACATCTATTGAACACCAGTATGGTATATCAGCAAACATTTCTTAGAAAATAGTAACATACCCTCCACCCAAGTCACTTTCCTACAGAAAGCAATCACCTATACCTTGACACACAACTACTTTTCCTTTCAAGGGAAGTTTTATAGACAAACTAGAGGCATGGCTATGGGGGCCAGATTTTCTCCCAGTTATGCCAACCTATATAAAAAATATTGTGCCCAGTATGAAGTGAACTCACTCAATACACCTCACAAGCCTGCCAGGCCAATCACTAAAGAGTCAAATACCAAATATCACAACCAAGTCGGATTCTGCACTAGGTTCGACACCAAAACCTTCGATATACAGTGAAGCATACAATGTCTGGCCTCAAGACCAGAGATTGTATTTAGAAAATCCAGGGACCTTACCAGTCATATTGCACCCAGTGGGATCAGAAAGCCACTCAGCAGTGCCAATAACACAGCCAATCCTTGGTCCACCTTCTTCGATCAAAAAGGTAGCTTCAAATGTGGAGTGACAAACTGTGGGGCTTGCAAATACATGTGCCACAGGAAGAAAGAGGTGGTTGGGGTGAATGGCCATACACATAAGATCAAACAGTTTATTAACTGCGGCACCAATTATGTCTTCTATGGGCTCATTTGCCCTTGTGGTCGCCTATATGTGGGCAGGATCATAAATCCCTTAAGAGTTAGGTTTGGTGAACACAAATGCAACATCATCAATTATAAGGAGAACAACAAAAGCAAAAACAAATACTCTGTACCACGGCACTTCCAGGAGGCACATAACAATGATCCATCAGGCATGAAAGTCTTTGGGATCGAATCCATCACGGGGGACCCTGATAGCGGCAGGAGGTTTCAGAGGCTATGCAAAAGAGAGACTTATTGGATCTTCACTCTGGGCTCCCTTGCACCTGCCGGATTAAACGAAGATCTGGACATACATGGGGTTATTCACTGATCCCTTACCATATTTCACAGGGATACCCCACAGAGGTTCACATGCTCCCGTTGCACCTTTTTCTCCCTTCCCCCCCTCCTTTGTTCTAATTCCATCCTCTTTCTTGTGCTTACATTAACTTTACTTACATTACTTTCTAATGTATGCTTAAGAACGTTTTTAGATGCATGTTTTTATGCACAACAGTATTCTTTCTTGATCACACCTTTTTACTGTATACATTTTAGCTATTATAAGTCTGTACCCATTTATGTTAGGTTGCTCACATTATATTACTTTATGCTATGCTTCCATGCAAGTGTATAGACAGGTGCCCACACGCATACACTTATGCACATCCCTGTAATGGGTGTGAGCAGTGTGGTAGTACCATATCAGTCCAAGTATGGATTGCAATCCTTTCAATTATTCTGTTTACATCATGCACATATACACACATTTTTTAATATATGCATATATACACCACTTACAGCCTTCATTTGCCTATACATTGCCATATTTTTATCCAGGTGTACATTCCTTTTATTACACTATACACCTCCCAGATCATTACCACCAACAGCAGCTTTAAAACATCATATATTTTGTTTATTCATCTGTTATTGCATTCATTTTCCACACATTTTTTATTTATCATCATTCCTATTATATGCATTTTATGACTCATACTTCAGATTCGACACTTAAATCTCATCAAATATATATCAGTTTTATATACACACTTTTACATACATCCTTTAGTGTGCATGTATATATAGAGCATTTATTTATTTCCAGCATCCTTCCATGATATTAGCCTGCACATGTTCTTCCGAGCTCACTGCCACATTCCACCTCTCATAAGTGTCTTGGCAGCCTAATAACATTGCGCAGGTCAGGCTGCTGTGCCCGCTCCTGCGTCTTGACAACTTATTATCTCTTTCCCGTCAGTTTAGGTCAGCATGTTGCGCCCGCCCCTCCGTGGCTGGGAGTGGTCACGTGCGCATACTCAGGCTCCCATTGGTTCCCTTTGGAACGCACACCAGGCCCGCCCATCGGAGAGCAGGGCCAGTCTCACCATCCCTTCCCACACCTATTTGGGCCCCGCAGTGGAGCGCACACTTCGGTGCACTTCCAGTACGTGGCTTGACAGGTGGGTGGTCCTTCCTCCTTCTAGAACGCACCAACCTGGATACTCATGATCTGCATATGTGGGCGTGCGTTCCAGCAGCCATCCACTACATCAAGTGCAGTTCCCAGTGGCACCACTGCTCTATATATCGATTCCATTTCACTTTGACTTACTGTTTACAGCTTGTATTTGGTGATGGCCTTGCTCAGTGAGTTATGACTCAGTTTATCATATTCATCCATCCACATGGACACCCTATTACTTGAGGTTTAACATTATTACCATTCCTATTACTACAACTAATACTGCAATATTAGATATGATATGATGCTTTACGATTTACAGAAGAGATGTCATACTACATTTGAAAAATATATATTATTATCGGAATTTTATATGGTCATTCATGCACACCCATCCAGATAAGGAAATTTGCTTTTTGATGTATTTTGATGTTTTACATATATATTTTTGTCACATTGCATTCATTATGTCAGCATCTTCTATAACATAACATTACTCCCCACCCATGTGTTTTCCATTTAATTGATGATGCGATTATTCTTTGGGAGGGAGAGAAGGATAAATTGGAAGTATATCTGAATAGTCTGAATGTGATTAGTAAGAACATTCGGTTTTCATGGGAATTGGATAAGAACAAGATAAATTTCCTTGATCTCGAAATCTCCATGAAAGATGGGAGGTCTAATTACAAAAACCTACTTTAAAGCGGTAGACAGAAATGGATGCATTCCTTTCGACAGCTGCCACCATTTACCATGACTACTGAATATTCCAAAGGGTCAGCTTAGTCGCCTACAACGTAATTGTACCTATAAAGAGGATTATCTGAGTCCAGCCAAAACAATAGGAGAGCGCTTCATTAATAAAGGATATTAGATACAGTAAGTTCCATTGAAGAAAAGATGCAAGAAGTAGGGAAATTTGAACAGAAACATTTAATTGAAGAAAAAAAAAGAAACAGAATGTATCTTGGGACTATATACTTAATATTCTGGATTACAATACACAGTACAAGAAGATAGAGAGAATTTTCAAAAAGTATTGGCCAATATTAAGGTCGGGTGGACAATTTAAAGGGATATTACCTACTCACCTTAAGTTTACATATAGGCGGGCTCCAATCATAAAAGATAAATTGGCGAAAAATGTAGTGGATCTCCCTAGGAAGAAACAGATCACATTTCTGAACAGAATTTTTTTCTTTCCGAGTAGGCGGCGTTATGCCTGTGTGGGGACCAAAGGCCAAAATTGTAAAAGAGAAACGTTTATGTCACACTCATGGGACGGCATTTAGAATTAAAGATTTTATCATGTGCAGATCAGAGGGAGTTGTGTATGCCCTTCAATGTACTTGTGGCCTACAGTATATTGGGAGAACAAAGAGACCTCTCTGGAAAAGATTAAGGGAGCATATGCAAAATATCAAAAAAGGTTACTCAAAACATAGTGGAGTTTATTTACTAAAGCTGTAGAGTGCAGAATCAGGCTCCCTTCTGCATAGAAACCAATCAGCTTCTAACCTCAGCTTGTTCAGTGAAGCTTTGGCAATAAATCTGGAAGCTGATTGGTTTCTACACAGAAGTGAACCTGATTTTGTACTCTCCAGCTTTAGTAAATAAACCCCAGTGTGGCTAAACAGTTTGCCACTTATCATAACGAACATCCCTCTTCTTTAATTTTTTTGGGAATTGAGAAATTTCAACCTCATAGGAGAGGAAGTAATAAGATTTGCGCCTTAATCCAGGAGGAATCGCAGTGGATTTTCAATATGTAAACCATGGCCCCTTTAGGATATAATACTGAATTTGATTTAAATTGTTTCATTAGTGGTTATTAATGATTGGCACCTTCTTAGGTTTTTAGTGGTTTACTTTGAGCCAAGGGGAGTTATTTATCCCCAATTTTAATTTCTTGTCATTGGGTGCATCCTAGTCTATGTCTATGGTACCCTATATTCTTTATTGGGGATTTTATTTTAATATGTCTTATTTATTTTATTTTTATTTCTTATTCTATTGGTCATTGTCTGCCCACAGGGGTGATATATATATATATATATATATATATATATAAATATACACACACAGTTGTGTTCAATGTTCAAAAAAATAGCAGTCAGACATCACTAACCTGATTAATCACTGTTTTTGGTAGAAATGATATTTCTACATGGCAAATAATTTACTAGCAGATGTAGTAGAGTAATGGAAATCCAACAGACCCAACAGTCATGACAGGCATGCTGCTGATTCTGTGTAATGGAATCACTAATTGAAAGGGACATGTTCAAAATAATAGCAGTGTGAAGTTCTATTAGTGAGATCATTCATTCTTTGAAAAACAGGTGGCAATTATTGCCCTTATTTAAGGAAGGAAGGCAGCGAATGTTGTACATGCTGGTTACAGTGCATTTCTCTCTGAAATTCTGAGGAAAAAGGGTTGTTCCAGACATTGTTCAGAAGAACAGCGTACCTTGATTTAAAAGGTGATTGGAGAGGGGAAAACATATAAAGAAGTGCAGAAAATGATAGGCTGCTCAGCTACAATGATTGCAAATGCTTTAAAATGGCAACCAAAACCTGAAAGATGTGGAAGAAAGCGAAAAACTACCATTCGAATGGATAGAAGAATAGCCAAAATGGCAAGGACTCAGCCAACAATCAGCTCCAGGAAGATCAAAGAAGTTCTAAAGTTACCTGTGAGTACTGTTACAATTAGAAGACACCTATGTGAAGCCAAGCTATCTGCAAGAAGCCCCCACAAAGTCGCACTGTTGAAAAAAAGACGTGATGAAGAGGTTACAAATTTGCCAAAGAGCACACTGACTGGCCTAAAGAGAAATGGCACAACATTTTGTGGACTGATGAAAGTAAGATTGTTCTTTGTGGGTCTAGTGGCCGGAGACAGTTTGGCAGACGACCCCCAACACTGAATTCAAGCCACAGTACACTGTGAAGACAGTGAAGCATGGTTGCGCAAGCATCATGATATGGGGATGTTTCTCATACTACGGTGTTGGGCCTATTTATCGCATACCAGGGATCATGGATCAGTTTGAATACATCAGAATACTTGAAGAGGTCATGCTGCCTTATGCTGAAGAGGAAATGCCCTTGAAATGGATGTTCCAACAAGACAACAAAACCAAACACACCAGTAAACGTGCAACATCTTGGTTCCAGACCAACAAGATTGACATTATGGAGTGGCCAGCCCAATCCCTGGATCTTAATCCAATAGAAAACTTGTGGGGTGACATCAAAAATGCAGTTTCTGAGGCAAAACCAAAAAATAGAGAACTGTGGAATGTAGTCCAATCATCCTGGGCTGGAATACCTGTTCACAGGTGCCAGAAGTTGGTTGACTCCATGCAACACAGATGTACAGCAGTTCTCAGAAACATTGCTTATACAACGAAATATTCATTAAGTCATTCAAAGGAAAGCAAAATCTTCAAACATTTTTCAGTGTATATAGTGAATGTTTGAGTTTGTAAAGAATAATACAAACACTGCTATTTTTTTGAAGTCTAACATTCACTGTTCTTCAATTTCTTTAGAGGAACAACACAAATTTGATATATTTTTCTTCATGTTTTGATTTGGAATAGAATGTGTAGTGTTCCCAATGCATTTGTGTGTATGGAAATA
Source organism: Staurois parvus (assembly GCF_062004578.1). Taxonomy (NCBI): domain Eukaryota; kingdom Metazoa; phylum Chordata; class Amphibia; order Anura; family Ranidae; genus Staurois; species Staurois parvus. The sequence continues at coordinate 4,903,955 of NW_028317898.1, read as the reverse complement.
AAAGCTATTAGAAGGATTTTGAGCTGTATTCACTTGAGAGTGGGACACTGAGCTCTGATGGAAGAAGGGAGTATTGGGGAAATGTGGGAAATATGTATCAGTGATTATGTTTAAAGCTAAATACCCTGCCTACCAAAGAATGTTCAGTTCTTTCCACCCAGTCTTGGGATTTACACATAACTACCAAATCACAAGGCACAGCACTGTCACAATACCTGCTACGAGTTCAGCATTAAATGTTACATAAGACTGTCATTATTCATTTCTGTTTCTTAGATCTGAACTCCTGGTGTGATTTTAATTACATACTTACATTGGTTCAGCTTAACAATGTAAACATGCATATCTTGTGCCTGAGGGGCTGCTGGGGAAGCTGAAAATCACTGTAGTAGTTGGCACTACTATGTTTATTGCCACAGTCTTCCAAGTCATGTTGGTATTACTGCCATTTACAGAACATCTTGTATATTTTTCAGTGAATACAAGTTGTTCTATGAAGTGGGGATTGTGACGTGCACATTTTGTTAAATGAATAAGATTTAAATGAGGTTATAAACTAGACTGCATGCATGGTCAGACCACCTAGGGCACATTTCTTAGTGCCTCTATGGAGAGTAATTTATTTCTCAGCAGAAATTTCCCATTCACATCACTGGAGCTGGCAACCAGGTAGGATTCCTAATCTGCTGGAATAGGTGACTCATTTCATGTTAATGGGTACCCAAAATTCATCCAAAACAGATTTATCAGTAATTATATGAATTATGCCAACATCTGAACCCTTGTTTAATGCTATGGGATTCCAATGGCAACATCTCCCTGGTGAATTCCCTTTTTCCACCCAGGCACCATAACCATTGCAATCCAACTTGGATTGGGATTGGGCTTTCATGTGGGAGTTCCAGTGATCTGGGCACTTCAGTTCCCAGATAACTAACAAACATATAGCTGTTTAAGCTACATGGCATGCACCCGAAACAAAAACATTGGCTTTTATGGACTTTTTCTTAAAAAAAGAACATAACATATAGGTCTACAGTTGCAAGAAAAAGTATGTGAACCCCTTGGGATTACGTGGAGTTTTGCATGAATTGGGCATAAAATGTGCTCTGAACGTATCTAAGTCACAACAATAGAAGAACGCAGTCTGCTGAACATAATACTACACAAACATTAGATGTTGCCATGGTTTAATTGCACATAACATGTTAACATTCACAGTGCAGGGAGGAAAAAGTATGTGAGGCCCTAGCTTAATGACTTCTCCCAGAGCTAATTGGAGCCAGGAGTGAGCCAACCTTGACTTCAATCAGTGTGATGATATTGGATGTGTTGCTGACAGCTGTCCTACCCTTAAAAAACACACACCTGTTTTAGGTTTACTGGTTTCAAGAAGCACTGTCTGATGTGAACCATGCCTCGCAGAAAAGAGCTCTCAGAAGACCTACGATCAAGAATTTTTGACTTGCATGAAGCTGGAAAGGGTTACAAAAGTATCTCCAAAAGCCTTGATGTTCATGTGTCCACGGTAAGACAGACTGTCTACAAATGGAGATAGTTTAGCACTGTTGCTACTCTCCCTAGGCGTGGTCGTCCTGTAAAAATGACTGCAAGAGCACAGCGCAGAATTCTGCATGAGGTAAAGAAGAATCCCAGAGTGTCAGCTAAAGACCTACAGAAATCTCTGGCACATGCTAACATTTTTGTTGACACATCTACAATAAGGAAACCATTAAACAGGAATGGAGTACATGGGAGGACACCACAGAGGAAGCCATTGCTGTCCAAAAAGAATATTGCAGCACGTTTGAAGTTTGCAGAAGAGCACCTGGATGTTCCATAGCACTACTGTCAAAATATACTGTGGACAGATGAAACCAAGATTGAGTTGTCTGGGAAGAACACACAACACTATGTGTGGAGAAAAAAAGGCACAGCACACCAACATCAAAACCTCATCCCCACTGTAAAACATGGCGGAGGGAGCATCATGGTTTGGGGCTGCTTTGCTGCCTCAGGGCCTGGACGGATTGCTGTCATTGATGTGAAAATGAACTCCAGAGTTTATCAAGACATTTTGCAGGAAAACGTACAACCATCTGTTCGCCAACTGAAGCCCCGCAGAGGATGGGTGATGCAACAGGACAATGACCCAAAGCATACAAGTAATTCAACAAAACAATGGCTGCAACAGCACAGAATACACCTTCTGGAGTGGCCCAGTTAAAGTCCTGACCTCAACCTGATCGAAATGCTGTGGCATGACCTTAAGAGAGCGATTCACTCCAGACATCCCAAGAATATTGCTACACTGAAACAGTTTTGTGAAGAGGAGTGGTCCAAAATGACTCCAGATCGTTGTGCAGGTCTGATCTGCAACTACAGCAAACGTTTGGTTGAGGTTATTGCTGCCAAAGGAGGGTCAACCAGTTATTAAGTCCAAAGGTTCACATACTTTTTCCTCCCTGCACTGTGAATGTTTACATGTTATGTGCAATTAAACCATGGCAACATCTAATGTTTGTGTAGTATTATGTTCAGCAGACTGTGTTCTTCTATTGTTGTGACTTAGATGACGTTCAGAGCACATTTTATGCCCAATTCATGCAAAACTCCACGTAATCCCACGGGGTTCACATACTTTTTCTTGTAACTGTATACTGTAGCTAAAAGTGATCATATTGACAGGTTTGCCTTTACCAATTTACATTTATATCTGAAAGTATACTTTTTCTGGTATGCAATTTAGCTATGCTGTAGTGCCCACTTGTAAGGATCTCTTTGTGTACCTACAAATATCCATGCCAACATTTAATCTTGTTCCATGTTTGTCTTGTTTACCACATCTAAAACTGGTTTGATAGCATTGCTTTTCCTTTCATCTTCCTCAACATCACTCGCAGTTTTGCTGAAGCTGGCAAGATCTGTACAGTCTACAGAAATTACTTTGCTTTTAACTCACAGAATCCTTTCATAGGATACTTTTAACACTTTTTGTGTTTTGTTCTGTGCTCATGTGTCCTGTTCTGATTAATAAAAAGAAAACACTATCACAATTTGCAGCTCATCAGTGAATTTGTTAAGCGGCTGAAAGAGACCAGTGTTTTTTGAAATGTACACTTTCTAATGATAAGGCAAAAGTAAATTAATGATCTCTTGTTCTAAATCCAGATACTAGAGGTTGGTAAGGATATGACGTTAAAAGAAACCTGTACTGAAAAAAACAAACAAGCTGACGTAAATGAACTTCCATTTTTAAAATGTTTGTTGCCTGGCTGTTATGCTGATCCAAAAACTTCAGTATTTTCAAAGTCCCGGCACTGAAACATGTTTGAATTTCAGAATCTTTCCTCTGACCTCACTTGGCGAGTGATTGTTCTTCCTCAGTGACACAGATTATATTGCGATCAAAGAGAGGAGATTAACTTTTTTAGAAAGAGATCAGTAATGGCCACCATATTTGTGTCAATATAGGTTTCCTTCAAATCAGCCTTCTTTTACTAGAACCATGCAGCCCACCAACGGGCAATAACGATAATGATTGTACAATCTTTTAAAATTTTCTTTCGTTTACTAACAATATGTAGTGTTAGGACATACCTAAACAATCCACTATATTTACAATCGCGGAGGTAGTTGCATCATTTTGCAAATGTAGGCGCTGATTCACACATGTGCAGTGAAGATCGAAGTTCAGGTTTCATAGCTAATTGATACAGTAGTTGTTCAGAGGTTCATGTCAGGTTTACATCAGGTTCAGGACAGGATTAGCTCAGGATCTTATCCTGTTCACATATATGCGGTTTAGAAACTGTTCCCATAGAAGTCAGTAGCCTGTAATCTGCACCTGAACCTGAAGGCACTGCTCAGATATCGTACATGACTCTTTTTCAAACTGCACTGAATTCACATCACCAGTACACCAGATATATGTGAACAGGCACCATAGTAAGCAATTTTTTTCACATGTCATGCGGATTGGATGTGGTTAAAAGCACATCCAATCCGCATATATGTGAACCAGCACTAAAGAGGATATACATTCAGATTGTAACCAGTGTACCCAAACATGTTACAATATAGCCATTCCAAATGTGGTTACATCTTACAGTTGCAAGAAAAAGTATGTGAACCCCTTGGGATTACGTGGAGTTTTGCATGAATTGGGCATAAAATGTGCTCTGAATGTCATCTAAGTCACAACAATAGAAGAACACAGTGTGCTGAACATAATACTACACAAACATTAGATGTTGCCATGGTTTAATTGCACATAACATGTAAACATTCACAGTGCAGGGAGGAAAAAGTATGTGAACCTTTAGACTTAATAACTGGTTGACCCACCTTTGGCAGCAATAACCTCAACCAAACGTTTCCTGTAGTTGCAGATCAGACCTGCACAAGGATCTGGAGTAATTTTGGACCACTCCTCTTCACAAAACTGTTTCAGTGTAGCAATATTCTTGGGATGTCTGGAGTGAATCGCTCTCTTAAGGTCATGCCACAGCATTTCAATCGGGTTGAGGTCAGGACTCTGACTGGGCCACTCCAGAAGGTGTAGTCTGTGCTGTTGCAGCCATTGTTTTGTTGAATTACTTGTATGCTTTGGGTCATTGTCCTGTTGCATCACCCATCCTCTGCGGGGCTTCAGTTGGCAAACAGATGGTCGTACGTTTTCCTGCAAAATGTCTTGATAAACTCTGGAGTTCATTTTCACATCAATGACAGCAATCCGTCCAGGCCCTGAGGCAGCAAAGCATCCCCAAACCATGATGCTCCCTCCGCCATGTTTTACAGTGGAGATGAGGTTTTGATGTTGGTGTGCTGTGCCTTTTTTTCTCCACACATAGTGTTGTGTGTTCTTCCTAGACAACTCAATCTTGGTTTCATCTGTCCACAGTATATTTTGCCAGTAGTGCTGTGGAACATCCAGGTGCTCTTCTGCAAACTTCAAACGTGCAATATTCTTTTTGGACAGCAATGGCTTCCTCCGTGGTGTCCTCCCGTGTACTCCATTCTTGTTTAATGTTTTCCTTATTGTAGATGTGTCAACAAAAATGTTAGCATGTGCCAGAGATTTCTGTAGGTCTTTAGCTGACACTCTGGGATTCTTCTTTACCTAATGCAGCATTCTGCGCTGTGCTCTTGCAGTCATTTTTACAGGACGACCACGCCTAGGGAGAGTAGCAACAGTGCTAAACTATCTACATTTGTAGACAGTCTGTCTTACCATGGACACATGAACATCAAAGCTTTTGGAGATACTTTTGTAACCCTTTCCAGCTTCATGCAAGTCAACAATTCTTGATCGTAGGTCTTCTGAGAGCTCTTTTCTGCGAGGCATGGTTCACATCAGACAGTGCTTCTTGAAACCAGTAAACTCAAAACAGGTGTGTGTTTTTTAAGGGCAGGACAGCTGTCAACAACACATCCAATATCATCACACTGATTGAAGTCAAGGTTGGCTCACTCCTGGCTCCAATTAGCTCTGGGAGAAGTCATTAAGCTAGGGCCTCACATACTTTTTCCTCCCTGCACTGTGAATGTTTACATGTTATGTGCAAATAAACCATGGCAACATCTAATGTTTGTGTAGTATTATGTTCAGCAGACTGCGTTCTTCTATTGTTGTGACTTAGATACGTTCAGAGCACATTTTATGCCCAATTCATGCAAAACTCCACGTAATCCCAAGGGGTTCATATACTTTTTCTTGCAACTGTATACTGTAGCTAAAAGTGATCATATTGACAGGTTTGATTTTACCAATTTACATTTATATCTAAAAGTATACTTTTTCTGGTATGCAATTTAGCTATGCTGTAGTGCCCACTTGTAAGGATCTCTTTGTGTACCTACAAATATCCATGCCAACATTTAATCTTGTTCCATGTTTGTCTTGTTTACCACATCTAAAACTGGTTTGATAGCAACTGTACTTTTCTGGGTACCATGGGTGCCAGGCATACAATTTCCCCAGCCTGAACATCAGTGATAAGTCGAAAGATAACTAAACATTGTGCTCCAAAGAGCTCCATGTGACATTAACCACTATTTATTCAGTTGTAGATGAGTATTCATTTGGTTCCAGTTGAGAAGTGTAGCACTATCCCCTTAGGAGTCTCTGATTTATTTTTGGGCTTCCTGTCATTCTGGACCCCGTTCTGAAAGCGCAAACCCTGCTGATACCACAGGACGCTTTTGGCCAGAGTAAATTAACACCAAAAAATAGACTCACACACAAATGAGAGTAAACTGATATGAAATTTATATTGAACTTCAATGTAAGCTTGGTTAAACTGTTCAAAATGGTAGTAGTACTTGAAATGGCAACGATTACTCTTAGCAACTCTAAGCAAAGAAACAACACATAGAGCAAAATCTCAGTCAGTGTTAGCAGGCCTGCCTTTCAAAATTTAGCCCAATACCTTCATCCTGTGTAGATGGCAACCCAAGTGAACAATGAATACTAGCAAACACTAGAACTAGCTCACTTTGGGCCCTCTAAACCTCATGACAAGGCTTAAATCTGAGATAGAAAGAGCTCTTTGACCAGGTTCAATGTTCAATCATTGTTCATCCTGTATATATTTAATGTTTTAATGTGTGCAGATCCATTTTAGCCAGAAGTGACAACTTGGACACAACTCACAGAACTATGTCCAGTTGTCTTGTTGATCCCTTGATGATACAGGGAGAAATGAGATATACTGTAACTGAAAGTTGGTAACTAAAACTAGCAGTCATTGCAGATGAAGAAGCTGAACTAATAAAGAGTTGTGCAGTGCTTTCCAGGAACATCAATGTAGCTGAATATGTTTTTACAACAGTGACAATATGTAAACTCTATAACTATGTATGTACCTAACATAATTTACCTGCATTTATGTGGTACTGAAGCACCCCCCAAAATTCTTCAAGTAACCTCATAGCACCTCCAAAATTTGCACATATTGCAGGTGTGTCAAACTTTTAAAACAATATTGTACCTGCTGGGAATCCTGTCAGTTAGGAGGCTGTAGGTGGAGCGATACAGCCACATAAGCTGCTAATGTTTAGCTATACTCGGCAGAGGTGGATTGATCCCAGTGCTGTGCAGAGGTGCTAGGTTATAAAAGCATTGGTGCTTCTTCTTCCTCAACACGATAGGCAGGAGGAGCGGTTTCCTTGTATGGAGGCTGGAGTGGAGCTGCTGCATTGCAGGCTGAGCCAGCACAAGAGTGAGGGGGGGGGGGTACCAATTCCAGCCTGTGCCCAAAGGAGGAAAAATTAGGATTGACTGGCAGGCACTGATCTAGGGGGCATGCCTGATCTGGGCTGAGCACAAGGGGAATCCTGTAATCTGGGCACTCTGATTGAGCACTGCAATCAGAGTGCCCGGATTAAGAGTGTTTGCTTGCAGTGCCCAGATCAGGTGTCCCCATTAGAGTGCACCATTGAACTATAAGGGGTTACTCCTGCTCTGGGCACTCTAAGGGGTCACTCCTAATCTGAGCACTTTAAGGTGGAACTTTTCTGCTTCGGGCAATCTAAAGGGCACTTTCCTGTTTTGGGCACTCTACAGGAGGGCTATCCTGCTCTGGTCACTCTAAGGGGTCACTCTCCTGCTCTTTGCACTCTAAGCGGTCACATTCCTGCTTTGGGCATTCTAACTGGTCATTTTCCTGCTCTGGGCACTCTAAAGGGGCACTCTCCTGCTCTGGCCACTCTGAGAGGGCATTCTCTGGCTCTTGGTATTCTGAGGAGTAACTCCTAATCTGGGAACTTTAAGGTGACATTCTCCTGCTGTTGGCAGTCTAAGGGAGCACCCCTAATGTGGGCACCCTCCTGCTGGGGAACTCAAAGGGGGCACTCTCCTGCTCAGGTCACTTTAAGGGGGTGCTCGTGATCTGGCCACTGTAAGGGGGCGCTCCTAATCTGGGCTCTCTGAAGGGGCATGCCTGCTCTGGGCACTATAAGGGAGAACTCCTGCTCTGGGAACTCTAAGGAGGCACTTCTAATCTGGACAGTCTAAGGGGGGTATTCCTAATATGGGCACTCTAAGGGGGCACTCCTGCTCTGGACACTCCAAATCTGGACACTCTTAAGGGGCGCTCCTGCTCTGGGCACTCTAAGAGGTAACTCCTGATCTTGGCACTCTAAGGGGTCGTTCCTAATCTTGGCACTTTAAGGGGACACACCTAATTTGGGCACTCTAATGGGTCATTTCTGCTCTGCACTGTATATTGCCCACTGCCCCCACCACTGTATACTGCTGACTGCCCTCCACTATATGCTGCTCACTGCACCCCCCCCCTCCCTCCATATGCTGCTCACTGTCTCCACACTGTATGCTGCTCACTTTTTCCCCACTGTATGCTGCTCACTTCCCCCCCCCCCCCTTCCCCTCTGTATGCATTGTACAGGTGGTACACTGACCACCATTGTACAAGGGGCACACTGACAATCTATTGTTGTACTCAGTTCTGACCCCCACACATTATAAACAACATAGTGCTGATGTCTTCACTCTATATGCTCTATGTTTCAATAAAGGGGGCACACTAGCTGCTATACTCCCTGGAGAGTAATTATTATACAATGTTACAGGTTAATTATTGTGTATTTCTAGTAGTTAATAATGCACATTCCTGGGAGTTTGTTATTGTGCCTTGCTGGGGTTCATTATGCCATGCTGGGATTTAATTGTTGTGCAATACTAAGGGGTTAATTATTGTGAAATATTTAAGGTTTATTACTGTGCCATGGTTGCAGTTCCTTCTTGTGCCATTACAAATAGTAAAACGGATACTGCGCAATGGTAGGAACTACTGCTAACACTTTTCATACTTTATAAGATATGTGTCAAAAGCAGGTCAAAAACATAGGGGTATAGCGCTATTCCTAGGATAATGTTACTGCTACCCCCACTAGAGGGATAGGAGAACTAGATGATGTACTATGTGACAAACTGGAATGCCTGTAGTGAAAGAGGCCCATTATTGTGCCATTTCTGCAGTTCAATATTGTGCTGCATTGGGGATTTATTTTTATTCTGTGCCAGCGGCTTAGTCATTATGCTGTACTGGGTGTTATGTCTGGCCCTAACATGTACTGGGGGATATAATTGCCGGTGAACTGAACTTTCTGTTGTCTTGTGAAATTAAAACAACTAATTCCATATAGATTATATATTGTTTTTATAAAATAAATGAAGACCTACCTCTAGGAGGCACAGTGAAACAATGTATAATGTAAGCTAATATTTATTCTTGATGTCCCAACTAATGTGGACTTTTATGTTAAATAAATTACCAACTTAAATTATATTTAATTAACAAGCCATAATAAAACATTAGAAGAATAGAATTACATTCTCCTTTAAATGAGTACAATAGAAAATATAAACAAAACAATTTGGTCCTTGCAGTCTTAATAAGCATAGCCTGGATCCAAAAAATAAATGCATAAATACAAATAGTATACAAATCCTTTTGTTTTAATCATCATTAGGCAAAGTTCAAGAATTCATTATTCTTCAATAAGCTGGCCGGCTTTAAAGATTGTTGTGTTCGGTCACTGTAGTTTGCAATTTCAAGTGGATGGTAATTTGATTAAATACAAACATGAGCATTTATCATTTTTAACTTCACTTTCATATTTGTCGACACATTCATTTTCTTGATGAGAGAGTTCAGGAGTGTGAAATTAAAAATGTTTCAGGAGAGATTTTGTTTTATGATTTTGCAAATGTGTTTGGAAGTTGTACTGTAGGTGTAGTTGTACAATTTTAATATGCAGATGATTAGTATGGTGGAAAAGTAAAACGTTCTGATATGGTGCGAGGCTTTATGGCTGGAATTAGTTTTGTCAGACACAACAGCTTCTGAATCAGAACTTTTGGTCATTTTTAGAAATCTAGACTTGGCAATATCAGCTTGAGAGCTCCACAATTATATGCCATACAAAAAGTTTTCTAATAACTGCAAAAAACATCTTCTGTATGTGCTGAGTTCTTGTGTATGAGAACTAACAAGGGGAAGGACCAGCATCCACTAGTCAGTAGCTTCTCTCTGGCAAACATTCTAGCATGCAGGGAGGGTTGGGATCTTAGCATTCACTTTTCACAGTAAATATTAGTCATTACTCTTAAAGTGGATCTAAACTCTCTAAATCAATATTAACTATTTATAATCCTTATGCTGCTAGCATTAGTTAATAGATGGGAAGGTGTATTATATGTACTAATTTTACATTTTTTGTTTGCTGAGTTGCTTTCTGGTTTCAGCCTAGGCGAAAATAATGTCCATCATCCCATGATTCTTCATGAGCATTTTTTTCCTGTCATCTAGAGGAGGGGAAAAGCAGCTTTTTCAGCTAAGCACAGCCTTTTGCTTGCATGCAAGCTAAGGGCAGATGGATTCCTACATGATGCTGCTCAAGATGACCACAGCAAGAAATGCGAGGGAGCACTAAATGGTGTTTTTCAAAGTGATTTTTTTTCAACAAAATAAAGCATGGAGACATGGATGGATGGGTGAGTTTGCTTTGAATATTAAAAATGAAGTAAATAGCTTATTCAGTATGTCATGCTCGGATAGAATTTAGTTCTGCTTCAAACATGAATGCTTATTAACCTGCACAATCAAATATAATTTATAGAAGTAATAGATGTAGGTATTGGAGAATTTCTAGTACATTGTGTTCTAATAATACGTTGAATTCTACACATGTACAAACATTTCAGAAAAAAAAATATTTTAAAAGTACAAATGCATAACAGACAATGAATAAAAAGTCTCTATGGCACTAACAGTTGTGCTGGTGGCTACTTTGTTCATTGAAATCTTCAAAGGAATGAAGATTTAAATGAACAGAGAATCCACCCCATCCCTGGTGCTGATTAAAACAACATATTATCTAAAACATCAGCTTTAAAAGTGTTTTGCTATATCTATTTGCTATGTGTTGATCATTGGAGGAATCTAGTGTTGTACTGTGCACAATTCCTGTTAAAGATGCACCGAAATGTAGGTGGATGACACACCCCGAAACGTTTTGGCTGATAAGAAATATGCACCGATACAGGCGCTGAAAATAACCCAGCCCCTCACCGCTGCTCGCCCGCTGGATGCCGCTTGCAACCGCTTGGTGGTTTTCAACCTTACCTGAGAAACCAATGAACGATCCTGCCGCTGGGCATAGAGATAAGTGAAGGAAAGATGGCTTCCACTCATCTCTATGCCCTTGGAGGACCGGAGCGACGTCACTATGTCACTTCTGGTTGCGGCGCCTTGTAAACAAGGCCTTCTTTTTTTTTTTTTTTTTTTTTTTTAAGGACTAGATAAATGCTTTTTTGATCTAATTCTTTATATTGTAGGAGAGATTTGGGGTCTTATTGACCTCATATCTCTTTCCATAAAGAGGACCTGTCAGTGCTTTTTTTGTATCACACGGGATGCATGCATTCCTTGTGATAGGAATAAAAGTGTAAAAGTGATTAAACATTTTTGTTTAAAGGGACAGTGTTAAAAAAATAAATACGTTTAAAGTACCCCTGTCCCCCCGTGCTAGAAATCATATGTAGGCCACGCCCACATATGTAAATGGTGTTCAAACCACACATGTGAGGTATCACCACGAACATCAGAGCAAGAGCAATAATTCTAGCACTAGACCTCCTCTAACTTTAAAATGGTAACCTGTAGAAATTTTTAAAGCGTCACCCATGGAGATTTTTAAGTACCGTAGTTTTTGATGTGGGTTTAATGACTCTTCATTCAAATGAATGAGCTGCTGTACCCAAGCAAACTCAGATGTGGAGAAACCACGTAGATGTGAACCAAGCCTAAACAAATACACAACATAGTGCCAAATAATTCCAAAACTATGCTTGGATCTCTTCCATTGTAATCAAAACAGCATTTCCAATTGAAGTCTTGGTTATCTTGGGCTTGAGGCCTTATATGCAAAAGAATTAGACCTAGAATCTTTTGATATCATAGTAACATGGTAAAACTCATATCTTTTTTATTCTGATTACATCAAGCAGATAAACAGTACAGTTCAGTACAAATTGTATTGTCTTTGCTAAAAAAGTCTGAGTTAAATGATCCAGCACATGCATGAGAAGTAATATTTGTTTTACAATTTTCCAAGTTTTTAATTGTGTCCAAATTTCTTTCAAAATTACATTTTCAATTTGTTATAATAATGAATATTTTTAAGCTGTGCCATAAAAATAATTATAATTATGGCAAAATACAAAATGAAGCCTTATAAACAATTGGAAGAAGTCAGCTTAGTGGAGCTGATTTTTTTTTTTCCCTGAGCATGAAACAGAGAAGAAGCTGAAAGTGCTCAGATAATGAATTCCATGTAAAATGTATGAGATACTGAGCCAAACACAGAGCTGACATCTCTTAGGAAACAAGTTTTATATCTCTAGTGCGCTCAGGCTTAAAACCGCTAGAAAAAAAGACTTGTGTGTTTCTCCTCCTCTAAATGGATATTCTTTCTCTGCCTCCTTCAGTATTTGGTAGTATTACATTGCTAAGCATAATCGGCCACAAAGGAAAATATTTCAGCCCGACTGAAATTGTGCATTCACTTTGCATCTTTAGGTGGTGACATCAGAAAGAGACCAGCAGTTAACCTTTTTATTCATTCTGTCAAGAACATATAACCAATTCAATAAGACAGAGAGAGGAGACATACTGTAGGTGAAATATACTGACCCCATTAACCCAGGACTAATATGAACGTTGACTGGAAAAGCTCAGAAAGATGGTAATGTAGGCTGTGGTAATGTTTTAAAACATGACTTGTTGATTTAGAAGGTCTAGTTGGAACAAGGTTAATTTAAACAAATGGTACAATGTGAAGTGAGGAAATGTGTTATAATGTGTTGGCAACTTTGGTATCTGCAGGGAATATACAAACTGTCTACACAGAATAGAATTGAGGCAAACAACATATAACCCTATATAACTGAACATTTTTCTCATTCTTCGAGAGAATCATGAGATATTTTTTTAATTCGTGTGTAAGTGCGACATTTACAGGTATTTCTTGTTCAATACAGAGATACTACCTGACAATGCCTTCACCTGGTTTACACATCAGAAGAATTCTGCCATCTTTGTTTAGGCATCATTTAAGATCACTTGGCCACTTCCTGAACAGAGATACTGGGCTAGGGAAGACACAGTCCTGTAAATCCTGATGCCTGTGAAGTTATTCGCTGTGATCTGAGGCAGATTGGTCCCTGCTGCAGCTTCTCACCCTGTTATCAGAAAGTTACAATGTTGCAGTCTGAGGGTGAGGGAACAGAGAAAATGTTCTCCTGTCTGAAGCAGACTGGTGACATCACCTCAGCCTAGGCAAAGTCACAGAACTGGAGCTCAAGGACAGCTTTTTAATGTTAAATGTTGCTTGATATGGTGTGAGTTATTAAGAATTAATTCATACACACTAAAAAGTTACTAAAGGTACAAGCATGGTGCAAAAAAGTAAAGTTAAACACTGGAATTCCAAGATTCTCCCTTTACAAATGGGGGAAGTGAGGGGGGATTAGATAAAAGCCTATAAAAAAAACCTAAACGATAAAATACCCACTTAAAACTGACAATACTTTGCAAATAGTATACCTGCACTGCTCTTAACACTCTCTACCTATCTGTAATTCATGACTATACATTGACTGCTTAGACCTTGAAGAAGGGGACATACCCCGAAAGCTTGTCCTCAAAATTGTATGTTAGTGCAAATAAAAAAAGTATCACGGACAGTACTCAATTGTTTCTATGACTATACATACATATTGAAGGTTGATGATTAAGAGTGCTGATGTAGCTTTTTCAGCTAGGTCGCTGGCAAACATTCCATTCCATATTCCAGTGAGACTCTAACATCAATAAATGAGCGTTCTTACTTCAATGCATAGTTCCATTTTCATCCGTAATATTTTGTAGGCTCCTGTTTTGAAGTTCACAATCATTCATTCACTTAGCATGCTGACACGGAATGAGCTTACTGTTCCCCAAAAGGATGATGTCATCCACCCATAGAATTTAGTGGTGGGTGGAACAGCAACAATGTCTTATGCCTATATGTGTGGGAGAAGAAATGATTAACAAAGTCATCTCTTTGCTGGAAATCCCAGTGTTTATTCCACACTTTGGGGTTCATTTACAAAAACTGGAGAGTGCAAAACCTGGTGCAGTTCTGCAATAGAAACCAGCTTCCAGGTTTTTTTTGTCAAAGCACAATTGAAAAAACTGAAGATAGAAACTGATCGGCTACCATGGACAGCTGCACCAGATTTTGCACTCTCCAGTTTTAGTAAATCATCCCCTTTTTAGGGGTAATTCATTAATTGATGGCCATTGTGTAGAGCCTTTGGTAACCCATAGAGTGTTCTCTGCATAGCACTGCAAATAAAGCTCCAATACTTGAGAAGAGGTTCTCTTCCTCTCTGCAATTTGTATGTTTTCATTCATTGACATGAATGGGATGTTGCTTGCTTTTGGAATAAAGAAAAGTGCATCACATTTGTAAAGTACATCATGGTTGTAAAAATCACAGTATTTAATCCACACTCTGCCTACTTATGAGTAATTTATACATTAATGTCCGCTGTGTAAAACCTTTATTGTCCCACAGAGTGTCCTCTGCACTGTACTGCAAAGAAAACTAAGACTGGAGGAGAGGTTCTCTACGACTTTTTTTTTCCTTCATTGACATAAATGGGACATTGCTTGCTGTAAAGTGTTAATCATATTTCATTTGTAAAGTCCATCAGAGTGCGTTAATATGTGTCCATTAATCAAAAGTGGCTACTTTTATGTAGGCTGGGAATATTGACATGCCATAACAGCTCTGTTGGGGGACACAGAAAAAATACCTTTGGACATCCTATGGTCCCCTATTCTTGAGGTGGGGGCTCAATTTAAAGCAAAATTAAACTTTTAAAAAATTGTTAGCAGGCAGTTTTTTGTAAAAGTGACCTTGAATTTCTTATGCAACCCCCCCCCCCCAAAAAAGAAAAATGTTCACTAGCAATTACTATGTTTGTGTATGATGCACTTATGTACACTTATGTACACTTATGGCTCATTTCTGGCATTTTACAGAGCTGGAAGTTAGAACAATGTATCTCCAGGCCCATGCAAAAGGAGTTTCATCATTAGTGGCTGACCACTGGAAAAAAAAGGATTGTTATCCTTTAAGATTTTACCAGCGATAGTAAAATGTACTATCAGAGATTATTATTGATCAATAATATTTTTCTTCTCATTAATCATTTATAACTAATTTGTAATGTCATTTCTGGCCCTAATTACAACATATTAAAGTGTGTTTTTTGCCCTTTTTTTACATAATAAATTTAGTAATACTAAAGTAATCACAACCTTCATTAGAGTTAATTACAGAGTTCCTTTGTTTAGTTTCTGCTTTATTTCAGTTTAACATTCCTGCCTTAAAGGGTCTGTTCACCTTCCCTTTTCAACTTCTTTTTACTCTCAGGAGCTCTGGTAGTGAGATCTTCTATAGTTCACAGCTTTGTTCATCCCACTCAAGAGTGTCACTAAAGATAAACCTGAAACATTACGTTAAAGTGTTACTAAACCCACAACAGTAAAATCAGTCTGTACATGCAGTAAAGCATGCTGGTTCTACTCACTGTGGAACCCAATGGGTTAATCTTCTGCATTGTGTAAAAACTCTGTTTAATCCTTTCTTCTCTGCCCCTCCTCTTGTTGAAATGACCACCTGATACAGACTGAACCTGTGGTCACATGCACATGCTCAGTTTGGTGTGTATTGCTAGGAGGTTTTTTTTTTTTTTCTTGGGAGGGTGCATGTGATCAGCACAGGGCCAATCAGCACTGTCCAGACAGAGGTCAGGGGTTTCACATCCTCCTAGAGCAGAAAGCAAACTCCTCCTACAAGCTTTAACCAGTGCTCTGCTGAAGTCACAAGACTGCTCTAACTGCTGATAAGAAAAGGTATTTAACAGTTTATATTTACTAAAATAATTGCATTTCCATGTTATGTGTACTGTGGGAGACCAAGTATAGTGAATGCAGGGTCCTGGGTTTAGTATAACTTTAAAGGTTACCAGCCACCTATACAGACTCCTACATATCATGACCCAAATCCCTTTCATTCTCTGGCAATTTCCTACTTCCCAGATGCCCTTCATTTGCATTATTTCTAACCATCTTCCTTATCCAACATGCAACACTCCTCTCCTTAGGGGCTTTATTGATTTTATATTCTTAATATCCATACACTATATCCATAACAGCTTTGTTGACCCTGTCTTTACCACATGTAATGAGATTTTTCTTTCCTCACTAATTTGTTCCCACATGGATGTTGTACCCTGATATGTGCTTAGACTATTCTTTATTTTCTGTAACTGTAAAACTCGGTAAAATTATGTAAGAGACATTAAGGCTGGCCACACATGATGTGTTTCATATTGCCCAAGGAGATTTTTCTAAACTGTTTGAGAATTGTTTTGCAAGTTTGTCTATGGAGAAAAGTGAACGATCTAGAGTATGAATACATCGTATTCATCTCCACGTATCGTAGTGAGTCTCCGGGCTCACTGGAGTTTTGTATGAACAAGCACACTCAGTATCTCCTCACCTGTTCTTTGGAAGATATTTACCCATCTATGACTGCCCAAAGGCCAACTGCAACATTCACAGCAGACCTGTTTTCTTCCCCCTTCTAGCTGAGAAAAGGAACTGCCTACAGAAGACTTTCATTGAATATTAAAGATATAACCATTTTCGTTCATTTGCACCATTCTAAACTGAATTTTAGGTTCTCTATTCACTGCTGCCAGTGCCAGAGAAGTAACAAAATGTTAAAGCAGAAATGTTACTAGAATATTACAAGACCTGGGGCACCCTATAAAAGGTGGACTTTGGCATTCCAATGTATTGTATGGGAGCCCAAATATTTGAGGACAAGGTTCATTTGCGGCTTTGTCTGAATTCTGATCTACCCTTTAGCAGAGCTCTTGTAACCAATTATGCAGCATATAGTTGGGTGACCAGAGTTTAAGGATTCTGGGGAAAATGTGGACATTTTTATTCCATATTTAACTTTTATACTCATTGAGGTTGATTTACCTAAACTGGAGCCCTCCACATCTGGTGCAGCTGTGCATTGTAGCCAATCTGCTTCTAATGTCAGCTTGTTTAATTAAGCTTTGACATTAAAACCTACAGTGCTCACCATAAATGAGTACATCCCTTTTGAAAAGTAATATTTAATCAATATCTCAATGAACACAAAAACAACTGCCAAAATTATGACAACAGTGAGTTTTATAGAATATTTGTAAGGCTAGTAAGGTTAACAATACAACTTAGATTGCGTTGCGTGAGCCAACTCTCACAGGACTTGTAATAAAGACATGGAAGAGAGAGTCTCCATAGTATAATACTGTTTAATGTACAAACATATCCAAAAACAAGCCAATTTCTCACTCACTTATTGTCAGAAGAATACATTCATTTTAACCTCATGCTATGGGTGTAGTTTTTCATGGGTTCGTATGGAGTACAAAGATGGTGTCCCTGACCCTGATGAAGTCACGTGTCGTGGTGACGCAATATCCAGCGTGGATGCCATCTTTGTACTCCATACGAACCCATGAAAAACTACACCCATAGCATGAGGTTAAAACGCCTGTATTCTTCTGACAATAAGTGAGTGAGAAATTAGCTTGTTTTTGGATATATTTGTACATTAAACAGTATTATACTATGGCGGCTCTCTCTTCCATGTCTTTATTATGAGTCCTGTGAGAGTTGGCTGTATCACGCAAACCTAAAGGGGAGCTTTGATGTGATGTGAGTTACACTGCTATTTGGAAGGATTCCATCAAAGGGAAATCGCACTTGGAGGATCCAGGGGTGATCTAAAAAGCTGTTTGGCCCATTGGGTCACGGTAAGAAGGTGAGGAGGCAATTCAGCTAATTTTGGATTCATCACCAACAGCTGCAGTGCACATCCACAGCACTATTTGCTTGTTTAATTTGTGGAACACTGGGTTTACATGCACAGTTTGTGTTGGACTTTCTCATGTTTTGTGATTTATATTTCAACATACGTTTTTTTTTAGATTCATTTGTATTATATATGTTTTTGAGGTATAATTTTGGGGATGTGATTGTGGCATGTTATATTATATATGTGAATTTGAGTTTTTTTCACTGAGCACTGTTCACTATATTTGAAAAATACATCCCCCAGTGCTGGGATCACTTGTTTATGTCACTGATTTTTGTTATGGTCAGTCACTGATCCTATTTAAGGATCTAGGTAGTTGTGAGCACTTTTGTGTATAAATATACCACACTGGGTATATTTTGAGATCACAGTTTTTTTGTTGTTTTCCCACTGTTTTGTGTCACTATTAGATCCCAGATGGGATCAGGTCACTATTGAGTTATCACTTAGTACTATATTTGATTATTTGGGATTAGGTCACTAGTTATCACTGTGTTATTATATTTAATTTATTTTTTATATGTATGAGTGCTACACCATTTATACATTGTTTAGCATTATTCGCTTATAGGTAATAGGCGTGGGTGTTAGCTGCCGTCATCTATTTGAATTGTTGTACACTTCTAAGCGCAGGAGGTATATACTATATATATCAATGAAATGCAGCTCCCCAACATGAGCAGCACTCATGCATCCACACAGAAGGACACTGCCATCACCATGTTTCATTGTAGGCACCATGCATTTTTCTTTTTAGTCCTCACCTTTGCGACGCCATACAGTTTTGAAGCCATCCGTTCCAAAAACCATTATCTTGGGCTCATCACTCCAGAGTACAGAGTCCCAGTAGTCTTCTTCTTTTACAGCATGGGCCCTGGAAAATTAATCTTGTTCGGACAGATTTCAGTGAGTTATTCCTAAAAATTACAGGCCTACAATAAAAAAAATACATATTTCTATGCAAAAAAATGTACCGCTTTGAGCACAGAAATATGGACATAATCAGACCGCTAGGGAGGTTAAAGGTTTTGAGTAGTTTTTATGTCCCCCTCAAAGAACTATGAAAAAGCCCCTCCTCTCTCTGTATGTTTTTTTCTCTTGTTTACATTGGTAAAGGTTCCCAACAGCTGTGCCTATCTTCCCACACCATTTGTTTGATAATAGCTTTCCTAGCAGCCTTCTAAATGGCCACAATTTACCATCAAAATTGACTTTTACTTCAATACAATTTGCCACAAAGTTCACATTCATCAAATTTTTTGATGGATTTGCTGAACTCTGTGTGAATTGAATTTTGGCTGATTCATTCATCACAGACACAAATGCTCCTACTGACTCCCAGTGATGTTAAAGTAGGATAGCCTCTGAGAACAAACAATGGTGTGTGTGCAATTAGGAAATCAGTCCTTATTAACAAAAACCGAGGCAAAATTGTTAATTCATTGTATTTACATATACAGTATGCCTTTTTAAGTACCAAACATTTTGTAGAATCCTGAGAGTTTTAAAGTGGGACTAAAGTCCAACAAACAAAAGATTCCCAGGGTAGATTTTTTTGGCAGAAGAAAATAGAGCCAAATGCCAGAGACAATGTAACCCCTGCACACGTGCTGAAGTTACATCATCAGTGGCTATATAATGACCAAAGGAGATCATCATGAGACCTAGAAAAAGTGGTAGCAAAGATGATGGTAGTGGGCACACAGCGGTGACAGAAACCTGGACCCATCAATGCTGGAGAACAGTACAGTAGGACATAAGTGTGACATAATGTGCAAGTATGCTGTAGTGACTTGTACATTACACTAAAAGCTCACCCCCACCAGGGAAGGCTTAATTCCACTTGAAATTTCTATTTTTTGGAAGTGAAATCAGTATTGAACAGGGGCGGACTGACCATTTGGAAACTCGGGCACTGCCCGAGGGCCCGGGGTCAGTAGGGGGCCCCATGAGATGCCCCTGATACCTTTTTCATAGGCTTTTTTTAGTTTGGGCAAGGACACGGGGGCCCCATGATCCCCTATTGGCTGGGGGCCCCATGAGTTGCCAATCCGCCCCTGGTATTGAATCAGTAGTTCTTCGCAAGACAATGAATTTAAATGTTTAAAATAGCTCTGGTATTTGCTTTGGGATAGATTCCTGAATTTTTAATTGCCCCATCTTCTAGATATTCTACGTACCACTGTATATCCATTTGTAACATAAGGCAGCAGTAATACAGAACCTTCCATTTAACTGCATTCAGAACCCTGCCTGCAAGAAGCACAACTTGAATTGGCTGTAATAAAATTCAAATAGTATTTCTCAGATCTCCGTGGGCAGGTGGAAGGTTCCAGTTAGGTAGCATCGAGTTATAAATCACCTTTGAACAGATTACTGAAGGCAGATTTTTATTTTTTTGTTTTTGAGCTGAGACGAGAGTTAGTTGGATTAAGCAGCTTAGTCCTGAACTGCGCTCCCAGGATATTCTGCAAATCCTTGCAAATGTACGGCAAGAATAATAAATGAGTTCCAGTGGAAACAATGCAGATATTTCCATTCAGATTGCTTCTACTGACATCACTGAAGCCAGATGTGAGAGCGCTCTCTGTCTCTTACACCCATCTCTGATTTGATAAAGGATATAGACTCAATTTGTTATGGAATGAAAAACATCCACAATCCCACTCGTTTCACTACAGAGAGAGATAAATTATGCATGGATATAGCAACAGACTCAAGCTACGCTGTTTGGAGAAAAAGGGATAGCGGTGGTAGTACTGCTGTGTTAACAACTTGTCCATAAGGTCAATTTGATTCTCAGGAACCTTTGAACACTTCATAAATGTATAACAAGCAAAGCCATACAGTGTAAAATAGGTTTACTCTGATATTTTTACTCTTAAAGATGTCAACATCTGGAAAGGTCAAAACATACATTTTTAATGAAACACCAGTAGCAGATGGCATCATGGAGATGACTAAATCAATGTATGTGTTACTGAACTGATAAAAAACAAACTTAGGTATAGGTATGACCATAGTTCCCAACTGTCTCTCATATAGAAGGACAGTCCTTTTGTGAGACCAAATCCCTCTGTCCATTGTGCAGCCTCAGGTTCCCCTCTTTTTGGTCTGATGTGTACATCTCTATACAAAATGTATTATTCTACTACCAAAAGTGTTATGCTGCACTAAACATTTTAGCAAACCTTTATATTACTGCATTTGTTATTTTGAAAAGCCAATATAAATGAAAAAATTAGGAGGTAAAAAAAAAAACACTTTGTGCTCTGAGGTCATGGCAGGAACGTGAGCTTTGCCTACAGACCATGTTGAAAGTTGTCCCTCCTAATCATTTTAATAAATTTTGAAGTATCTAAGACAGACCATGTTATATTTACTTGGTATTTTTTTCTTGTAAAATACTGAGATTTAAAACCAGTTTGCAGCTGATACTGCATTGTGTTATCTAGGTTGGACTACTTGTGGGCAGTGGTTACTTGACTTTCCTCTAAAGCTACAGAGCACCTAAAGAGACATACAGTATCTTCAACATAATGCAAAGAAACATAATGTCCCCCAGGGGCTTCTAGGAGCACACACCTTCACTGTCATGAAGCTTGTATGCAACAGCTCAGGGGCTTCCTCTCTGCCAAAGTGGAGCATATCCAGAAAGAATTCTTCTGTGTGAACAGCCCAGCATTTGCTAGTCCATTTTCAGACCAAAGGAAGTCACCCTCCTCTAGGAGTCCTTCCAGTACTCTGCAACTCATGATAGTACCTATGCTTGTTAATATTAACACTACAATTCTTGCACTGATATTCCTACCTTATACTAGGTAAACCCTCCAACAGCTGCATTAACTTTTCCTGATAAACTTGATAAATTATACATGTAACACATTGCATTAATACTAGTTACAGGATGTTAACTAAACACAAGATGGCAGTGTTCTGTGGTTTGGTTATCCAGACTATAGTGAAGACAAGCCTTGTTGAACTTCTGCGCTCAGACAAGAAGTGAACAGACTACATTTCCCAGAAGAGCTGGCAAATATTGCATATATGGCACATATTGAGAAGCCTGGGAACTTTACAGGAGGTAGATGGTGAGAGGCGGAGGATGGGTATGTGTGTGGAGAAGGCAGTGCAGGACTCTGGAGATCCGGGCTGGATCGGGCCATTGAGTGGAGGAGGAAAGAAGGAAAGCAGATCGCTGGTGAGCAGAACAGTCAATCCTGCGGGCAGGTGGATTATAGTGCTGTCGTTGGCATCGCTGCTTAACAGAGGGACCAAAAAGACACAGGGGTCCTCAACTAAGAGAGACTACCTTGTACGCTGAAAAGGCCACAGACCGGGTGAGAGGGTTCCATAACCCAGATCATCACAAGATGCAAGTGATCATGTTAAAGTGTTACTAAACGCAGGCCCCTGCATTCACTATATCTTGTCTCCCACAGCACACAGAACATGTAAATGCAATTCTTTTAGTAAATATAAACTGCTAAATAACTTTTCTCATCAGCAGTTTGAGTAGTCTTGTGACTTCTATCAGTGTCCAGCAGAGCACATGTTAAAGCTTGTAGGAGGAGTTTTCATTTTGCTCTAGGAGGCTGCAGAACGCCTGACCTCTGTCTGGATAGTGTTGATTGGCCCTGCGCTGATCACATGCACTCTCACAAGAAAAAAAAAAACCTCTCAGAATGACTCCACACAATATGTATTATCAGGAGATAAGAAGGGGAGACTGGAAGAAGGGGAGGATCAGAGAACACAGGATCAAACAGCGTTTTTACACAATGCAAAGGATAAACTCCTTAGGTTCCACAGTGAGAATAGCAAGCATGCTTTGCTGCATATACAGACTGATTTTACTGTTGTAGGTTAGTAACACTTTAATTTTCAGATTTTCAATTCAGTACACCTTACACCACAGCATATCACACTGAGACCCAGACTGCCTAGCCCACTCTGTATTAAGGCCTACTACATAGTGTCTTACTAACAACCTGAAGCCACAGAACTCTGGTTACAGCACATGTCCCCTGCACACAGGATTACATTAATATCTCATTTTAAGCATGTTCCAACTCTAAAGAAACCGACTATTACACCATCTTTAGGGGTTCAACCTCTGCTGAAGTTTGTTTCTGCCCCTCTACAATCCTAGCTACTTCTTATCTTTCTCCTCTGTGTTAAAGAAACCTTATTCAGTTTCAAAATCACTCAAAGAGGGAATATTTCTGTGACTATTCACAATAGGAAATGTTGCTCCTACACAAGGAAGGATTTGAACCTGAACCCCCAACTAGGGCCCCATCAAGCAAGACTGGACACCTTTACGTAAAGAGATACAAAAAGAGGACACTATTGCTCATAACAAAAGTATTTATCTAGTAGAACCCAGTCACCAACGTGAGTTAGCCTAAACCCTAAAACCCCACCCCACCCCACCTCCTGGCTTCTGAAACTCTTAAAGGGCCGAGAGGCTCTGGCACCAATAGTTTAACTTTTCATTTATGAAAATCTACTGTCATTCTTGTTGTGCTTGCACACTTTATATTATGACCTCAATTTAACCAGAATATGTTTTCACCTTAAATTGTGTGTTTATTTTATGATTCAAAGCCAGGGAGCCCTCCTGGTCAAATATTCACGGTGGTGTCAGCAGGGCCTGTACTTACAAAGCAAGATCAAGACAGGCAGGGAACCCAAAAATACTCAGCGGCCCTCAAGAGGGTAGCACTACATACATAAATCAGTGCAGAGTATGTAATGTTCCCACAGTTACCAATACCACCAATAACCCTTGGAACAAGCTAATGTACTAAAACTACATAGACTCACATTTATGCTTAATTTTAAAGTATGTTTTCTTGATGTAGCCACAATTGTGTGGTTGTTCTACAATTAACCATTTTTTGCCAACACCATACCCAACTTCTTGTCACACTCAAACTTTCAAAAGCATGGTTTTGCCACAATAGTGCAGCTGCATTATCTTGACACATTTTCTTGTCTGGATGCAACTCTTTACTGAAAGTCTTGGTAATAGGGTGTGTTTTATTGCCAATAAATGTGCTCACCCGACCACAGATATGGCAGTTGCAACAAGTAGCCTTTTGCAAGCCGATTTTGGTGTCCGTTTATGAACCAGTGGAAATAAATCGCTGCTCAGTTCTGCGGCATTCTCGGATAACACTGTTCTCCTGTGAATGCTGTTTATGAAGCAGTGTAGATCAGTTCTCCAAACAAAGGGAGAATGGTCTACAAATGCTGGAGAACGGTCTACAAACACTGGAAAACGGCTGATTTTACTATAATCTCATGAGATTACAGTAAAAGATCAGTTTACTAAGCAGAGGTAAATTATCGCTGCTTAGTTTGCGGTTCCTCCGATTCTCCAGTGAAGGGCTGAACATGTTCTCCGCTGATCTCTTGAGCGTCATAAACTGTGAATGACCAGAGAATAGCTGCGATCCTCTGAATCACAGCTATTCTCTGTGTCATAAACGGACACCATGGATTTATCAGGTTCACTTCATTGCCCAGAAGTCCTCTCTTGGAAGCAGTGCCGGATTTAGACCTTGGGGACCCAGAGCACTTCAAGTTCGGGTGCTCCTCAACATAGAAATAAATTATGTGACAAAAATGCAAACTGAATTATAAGTTAGATTCCAAAGAAGTAAACAAGAATTACGGTATTCCTCCTATATAAAAATACCCTAGATGCACATAAACAAAAAGTGTATAAATCAAGTTATATAAAGTGCTAATAAACAACAGATAAATAAAAAATAAAAATAATAATAAAAAATTAAAAATAAGAAATATCCAAAATAAATGTCAAAAAACTTAAATATGAAAAGTCCTCCGAAGAGCAATCAGCAGAGTGGTATTCCAGCAAAGTGATGGTCCCAATTATTCCCTTTTTGATTAAGTCAGGTGACGAAAACGCGTCAAAAGGAAGTGACGTCACGACGCACAGCACAACCGGAGGTTGTCCGGCGGCCATCTTTAGTCTTGGAATCCGCTAACACAACTACAGGGAGAGCATTCCTGAAGATATACAGAGGGTTTGGCTGTGCTGATTTTATTCATGTATGTTTTATATGAACTATTTCTATTAAAGTTTGCTTTTATGAAGAAAGCTGTATGGTTGAGTTCTGATGGTATTATCCTGGAATAAGCGTTTGAGAGGGACATTGTGGAATATATCTTGAGGGACTTTACTACTGCAGCCTGGCTGATGGCAATAAGTGGATGGATATATAGATGAGGAATCGATGTTCCAATGGCTGAATCTATAAAGTGATCTCCTGAATGGGATCTATATGCTGGTTTTTGCTGCATTTCTGATTTCTGGTAATGGTATATTATCCATTAGATGTGGACACTCTCACGGTTTGACACTGCATGCAAGTGTTATTCATGTTTTCACACTTATACTCACTCTTCTTCACTATGTGTGGTTTAGTGTGGTTCACATGCGTGTGGTTCAGTGTGATTCACATGCCTTTGCAGTGATGTTTGCTTTATTCTATGCATCTAAGGTATTACACTATGTAAGTTCTCCTTTTTTTGAGGTTCAATCTCCTCTAATAATTGGGACCATCACTTTGCTGGAATACCACTCTGCTGATTGCTCTTAGGAAGACTTTTCATATTTAGGTTTTTGGACATTTATTTTGGACATTTCTTATTTTTAATTTTTATTATTATTTAAATTTTTTTATTTTTTATTTATCGGTTGTTTATTAGCACTTTATATAACTAGATTCCAAAGAAGGCACTTTTGATTTTTTTTTTCAATTTTATTGACTGTAAGAATACACTTTACACAGGTAATTGGAACTGGCAAGGCATATATAACAGGTATGCATCACACTACAATATTTTCTTCCTGCACTTAGCATCTGCAGAATCTTTAACTGACTCATCAATCTGTATCATCTTGAGTACACTGCTCTCAACAGCCAGTAGTCACAGAATCTTTCATGGCTTATCGTGGTTCTCAGTGGCAATTTGCTGAACAACGTCTCTCCTGAACAACTAGTGACCATCGTGTTTAAATATATTCTAACAGCTACATTAACACCTGGAAAGGTATCAGCAAGCCCTTCATCATGTAATAAAACGGTCTGTTGAGATGGAGTGAGAGATGACTGGAGCTTGGCAAAGGCTGAAAACTGAACAATTTTCTCAACTAACACATTACTGAAGTCTGAGGGGGGAAATAAGTTTCATTTTTTTTTATAAAGGAAGTCTCGGGCCCCTTCTGGCAGGGCCCCCCTTTTGCCCCCTTATAAATCCAGCACTACTTGGAAGTGAGGCATTCTGCAACAACTTCTCCTTGCTTGGAGGCTCTTGTAGGTTCCTGAGGAAACATGGTCCCCAGGTCTGTATCCCTGACCTCCTCAAAGCTGATAAAAACACATGCTAGGTCTGGATTGCTTTCTTCCCCAGAAAAAGTTGCTTTTCTGGTTGTCTTTGCTCACTGACTGAATGTCTTTTATTAAATTGGGGTGAGATAAATGTGGTCATCTCTCTTAAAGATCCTTACATAATTATCAATTGGATTATATGTCCCTAAATAGCTAGTGTGGTGCTAACAATCTTCCAATAATCCATTTGCCAGATCTGCTCCAGAGATCTTATTTTACCACATGTAATCTTCCAGAATTTGTTTCTACTTTTTGAAACAGTTTAGAGACTTCATTTATTTTTCAAAGCACAATCACCTCCAAGAAAGATACTAGCATGGCAAACCTCAGTATACGGAGCAGGATGTCACGGTCTTGGTCAGGTTCAGAGACCAGTTGCTATAGCAGTGTTAAGGCTTACCTGAAACCAGCAGGATAGGTACACAGGCAGGTCACCCTGGGAAATGACGCGGGCTCACCTGAGCTGCGGGGTCTAAGCACTAATCAGTTTTCACCAGAGCTCCTAATGGTGAAGATGGGTTTGGCTGCGTGTTAGTACCAGGTCGCAGATCTCAGGATCACCCCACCAGGGAATGAGCAAGCCGGAATCCAATAGCAGATCGAACAGTTTAGGGATCAAGCAGAAGCGGAATCAGTCAACAAGCCAAGGGTCAGTCACAAACGGTAGTAGATGAGAATGAGGCAGAATCGTAGTACAGGAACAAGCCAAAGGTCGGTAGTGAAGGTATAGATGGCAGCAGGAGAGACAAGCAGGATATTGGCTGGAGAAGGCACAATAATCTGGCAAAGAGGAAAAACTCATAAAATGATACTACCAAAAATAAAATTGCAAAAACAAAAAATATATAAGTGATAAGCATAAATATAAGTGCACAACACTCAATCACCCCTAAAATCCACACTTGAGGGATCAAAAATGAATAATATGTGCAACACGTGAATTCCTTCTATGGGGACATAAATAGTGCAAACAGTGCTATGTGTCATATACCACACAACATCTATGTGAATAGCACTAAACAATATTCTAACATCTATGTGTCCCTGAGGAAGTCACGTGCTAAGCATGACGGAACGCGTCGGTACGTGGGGAGGAACGTCCGGTAAAGCGGTGACGTCATTTCCGGTGTGGGCGCCATATTGGAACACCCTTTATAGATACCCATGCAGTACACCTTTAGCATGTGGTAGAATAGCGGACATATGAGGGAGAAAAATGTGAGTGGGCATTTTTTTGTTTATTTATGCATATTCTGGAAATAAACAGGTTACACTATGGAGGATATTTTTGTTTTATTATGATCCTGGGAGACGTTTGCTGGTAGCTGTGTGGAAGCCTGGATTGAGGAGCATATACCACCACTGAGGGGGAGCCTGTGAGGAGTCTGTCCTTATTAAGATTGGAGTGATCCCCTAAGCGAGCTGGCCCTTTGGGGTCTATGTAAGGAGGTGAGGGGGCATTTTGGCCACTGAAGGATTGCCACGTATTGATCGCCTACACATTATCACTTGCATGAGAGTGAAGTTGAAGCACTATCATGTATGTTTTGGGACTTGATTGTAGGGTATATATTTGTTGCTGACCGATTGGAGTATTGTTTAGTGCTATTAACATAGATGTTGTGTGGTATACGACACATAGCACTGTTTGCACTATTTATGTCCCCATGGAGGGAATTCACGTGTTGCACATATGATTCATTTTTTGCTTATCACTTATATATTTTTTGTTTTTGCAATTTTATTTTTGGTAGTATCATTTTGAGTTTTTGTTTAGAGCTACACTGTGTGTATCATTTGCCACTTACACTTATTGGGTATAAGGTTAGTGTTAGCAGCTTTAGGGTTAGGGCTCCATTTAAGTGCAGGAGGATCCTCTTTAAATCTGGCAAAGAGGAAATGCAGAGACATGGCTTTTATCAGGAAGTTCATGGGAGGAGCAAGGGGTTCAAGACAAACAGGGAAAAGGCAGGATCATCCAAACAATTGTCAAGGGAGCTGTCTAACATTCCAGGTGGCTCAGCAAGAAGAAACATTGCCTCTCACCACAGAAGGCCCAGGTTTGGACCCAGGCTCTGACACAGGACCCAAAAAGGGCAAAGGTATGGATGCTTGAAAGCAGGGCTTAAAATTTCAAGTCTAGATCTACTAGCCAGGCACAAACCTTACTCTCCACCAGTTGCCCCACCCAACCTTGCCCAGGTCTGCCTCCAACCCCGGCCTGTCCCCGAACCACGCCCCCTTAAAGCTTAAAAGTAGAAAACATACACGGTGTGCATATCCGGACAGTCTGTAATAATTACAGACTGTCCAGATATGCACACCGTGTATGTTGTCTACTTTTAAGTCATACATTGTTGTACTGCAGCTCAACCTCACTGAGTCTTTTGATTCTTTTAACAATAAAATAATTTGTTGCAATAAACATTTGTTTTATACCTGTGTACACACTTTTTTTTTGCCTTTCAAAGTCCCAAAGGATATTTCCATAGTTGTTGTCAATATTTGGGACGGTGGCAAAAACAGTGTAAATGATGGGGCATTGTACCCAATTTCCTAGTCTTTGTAATCTCACCAGGCCAGACACAGACAACAGTAAAATACATAGATTCTAGCCCTTTCTCTATACAAAACTTCAAACAATTTAGTGGTGCTCCATTCTAACTGTGACAATGATTAACGACCTGTAGTGTGCATGCAAGCAGCTCACCTTAAGCTGGCCATACACAAGTCATTTTCCCGCAAAGCGGTGGAGAGCGAGCTTCGTGTCCCCCACGGCGGCAAAGAAGAAACCGGAAGTCGGAAACCGGCAGTCGGCTTCATAATGAGGCTTGGAATTAAGTGGAACGCAAATCGATCCCCGGGGCCTGGGGATCGCATTGCAAGCCACCCGCTCCATTGCAAGCCACCCGCTCCATCTGTGCTCGCCACAAAGGGATTTTCCCTTGCATTTGGCAAGCGAGCAAGCAGAAATTTCAAGCCCTGCTTTAAAGGGTGGGGGTGAGTAAAAAAGGTACATTAAATACAGTATAATTATAACAGCCACACTCAATTAAAAATTTATTAGACATTAGTTTCTAAATTCAAGGAGGTAATTTTTATTTCATGTTTTTTCCAGGATCTCAAATTTAGTTTGTATCTCTTACTAGGGTTAATATTTTGGAAGCAAACAGATCTGCAGAGCAGTTTGTCCTGTGACTTCCAGTCACAGAAGGTTAGAATTTCACACAGTTTTACTTTAGTAATTGGCATATGGGAAATCTCAATTGCCTACACAGCCTTACTTGAAAGCTAGTCTTAGTTCAAAGTGAACTTGTTAACTATGTTGTCCAGTTGACAATTATCTTTGCCAGCCTAAATAGTCTTTTCAATATACCTCCATAATTAAGCCCTACCAACCTGAGTCAAGTAAGAACTTCTCAGTGACCAGTGACCAGACATTAGCTGAGTGGTGTTTAGATGAATTGAGAATTAACCCCAAAAGTTAGAAAATAAAGCCCTTGTGCATTGCTGCCTTGCCTCTCTCAAAACCATAAAAGGAGATGTAACACCCTGCTATTATTCAGACTGCAAGATGTTAAAAGAGATACAAGATGGTGTCCTGCAACTCAGTGGTACACATTCTGGTGAAAAGCTTTATGGATTTTGTATGCTGAACTGCAGGACTTTGTTAGAAGACTGATAATTGGGGGACTACATTTCCCAGAAGAGCTGGTGTGTGGGTAAATGTAGAAGTCCGGGAACAGAGACAGGAAGTGATCTGGGAGAGAGCTGGAAGGAAGGTGGAGGAGAGAGCTGTGTGAAACACCTGAGGACCGGACCAGGCCGCAGAGAGAGAGTGAGTGGAAAAGAGGGAGGAACAGCTGACCGTTGCCATTGTCAAAGAATCTGGAGAACTACCCTGTTGTGCTGCAATCAGGAATGAACTTTGCAGGAGGAACTGCTGGGGGTCCCCCATCTACAGTGAAACCGCCAGTGACGCCGATGATCAGATTAGGTGAGAGGGTCCCAATCTCCAGTCAATTAGTTGTCACTGTCATTCTCTTTCATCAGCCATTTTCTATACAGTTACTGACATTGTTCACCAATTACACAAGTTGAGGTTTAGTTCACCCAGCCTATTAGCAAACACATCTCCAGTATAATCCAGTCATCAGAGCCTGCTGCAGTGTCCGCCCTTCTGCAGGCCAAGCCACACTACTGTTTCTTCTGCAATTGGTTTATATCCATCTAGGGACACTTATCATTGTTGCCATATGCAGCCAAGAGAGCAATTAACCCATTGTTAACAATTGCCTCTACCCACCCCTTAAACCTCTTGCTTAAAACCTGCATTTCATTTTATGCCTTAAAGGGGTTCTGCCCAAGTTAAATACCACTAAAAGGGATAGTGCCTGTGCTCACATATATCATTTTGAGGGACTACCACCTGTTGCAACCAGGGGGATCTGAATTCTTGCAGTGCACCAACTGGGCCCCAACAAGTGCACAGAAGATCTTTTACTGCAGATAAAGGAACTTTAGACTTCCTAATTAAAGAGCTAATTAAAGAGCTCTTTCTTCATCTCAGATTTGAACCTTGTCATCAGCTTCTAAGGGCCCAAAGTGGGCCAGCCCTATTCTTTAGTAATTTCTCCTTTGCTCACTGGAGACAGAAACATCTCAGAGTTGAAGCCCTTGGTTAAACTTTGATTTGCAGGACGTCCAGAACTCATTGAGATTGTAGCCTTTGCTTAAAGTTACTATGAGTAGTAACTGTTATTATTTACACACCTATACTTTGATGCTACTTTACTGTCCTCATACTTTAATATAAACAAAGTATCAGTTCACTCTCACCTGTGTATGAGTCTATTTTCTGCTAATATTGAGAGAGTTTACTCTGGCCAGAGGTGTACGGTTGTATCAGCAGGGATTCTGCTTTCAAAGTGGAAGAGTCAAGAGTGACAAAGAGCCTGAAAATAACACAGAGACCCTTAAGGGGGTAGTGCTAAAGAGATAAGGCAAGACTGTTGAAAACACCTCTGCCCTACCTGTGAGAAACACTTCACTTTTTGGGCAGCAGTCAAACAGTGGATATGAAAATATGTAATTGGTAAGTTGTGGCAAGTAGTAAATGGGGATAAGAGCTTAACTATTGAATTTTCACTAAAAGCAGAACTTTTCATATCGGTGACAGCATTGTTTGTCCTGCTTAGGCTGCATTTTGAAGGGATAGGAATACATTTAAAACAGGTAATGGCTCACATTGGGAAGGCACCGCTATGTTTACATGATTAGAGAATGAAAATGTTCAGTTTATTCCTGGAGCTGCAAAAGGAAAAGTTATAGTTTTCTAGCTTGTAGAGTACAACCCTAAGGTGCTCTCTAACAGCTTGCTCTCTATGTAACCCTAACCACTAAAACCCACGCTAACTCTCCCTGTAATATTGACCTTCACAATTACCCTCCCTGTAACCTTATTACTAATCCTCACATTAACTCTCCCTGTATCCTTAATCCTCACACTCATCCCACCTCGTAACCCAGGGGTAGGCAGTCTTGCAGAGGTTAATGTGGAACTGCACTGCATCTGAGCACCACAAACCAAAATGCTATTTAATTCTTTGTAATATTTAAAGCAAACTCACTCATTCACACCTGTCTCCATGCTTTATTTTGCTGAGAAATAATTTTGAAAAACACCCCCCAGCATTTCTGGCCGTGGCCATTTTGAGTAAGGGCAGATGATTCATGTAGCATTTACTTCCCGGAATGCATCTGCCCTTAGTTCAGGCACTGGATGAGCTGAAAACCCTCCTTCCCATCCTAAAGACTGCTGGGATGTATGATATAATTTGCTTAGGCAGGATACTAGGAAGTAACTGAAGAAATTTAAAAAAAAAAGTTTAAAACTAGAAAATATGATATACTTTCCTATCTATTTACTAATGCTAGCAGCATAAGGATTAAAAATAGTCAATATTGATTGAGAGAGTTCCACTTTAAGAATATAGAAGAGATAAAAAGGTCACCAGGGTGCAGCATGCTTTTTTAAAAGAGATAACCCTGCAAGGTTTTAGTAGGCTCCCTGGCGGTATTCCTGAGTGTAGCTCGGGGTAAAGTTTCAGTACCACAAGCGGTAACCCCGAGCTACACTCAGGCTTACCATGCGGCCATCCCTCGATCACTTACCTTGTCCTGCGCTCCCGCAGTGTCCCCGGCAATGTAACCGGCGGATGCTGGCATCTGTCATCTGGGTTCCGTCCCCTGCGAGCGTCGGGACGTACGGGGGACGGAACGGCGGGAAATTTGAAAATGACAAAAATTGACATTCAGTAAATACACTAAAATCACATAGTAAAACATTACTGTATCAAACCATTTCACATACATTTTGTCCCGAGTGCTTTGTCCTGTGCCCTGCCTGCATTTTTACTGTTCTTTCTGCCTGGAAACTGAGAAACGTCCATGGCGTCCAAAAAGCGTCCCTTTAGGTCAAAAGTGGTTTTAGACCAGCTAGAGAACAGCGATAGTAAATTAGAACTACTTGCAGAACTACTTGCAGAATTCAGTGATAATGATTCGTGGGGAAATTCGTCATCAGACACTGAAAACGATTTTGCAACTTTGCTCAGTGATATGCGAACTTGGCGCTATATTTCAAATTTCAGTGTTTTTGGTTTGATTATATTATTGAATTAAATTTATTATATTATTTTTTATGATTAGTTATTAAATTATAATTTATGATTTCGTGTTTCAAGTTTTATCATACCCGGAATGTTTACTGGACTCTTGTTCGGACAGATTTCAGTGAGTTATTCCTAAAAATTACAGGCCTACAATAAAAAAAAACATATTTCCATGCAAAAAAAATGTACCGCTTTGAGCACAGAAATATGGACATAATCAGACCGCTAGGGAGGTTAAATGTAAGGAAGGTTTTAAGAATTCAGGATTTATTAGTATGTAAGACACAGTGCAGAGGTCAGTAGTAACATACAGTGCAGAGGTCAGTAGTAACATACAGTGCAGTGGTCAGTAGTAACATACAGTGCAGAGGTCAGTAGTAACATACAGTGCAGAGGTCAGTAGTAAGCAATGCAGAGTTCAGGGGGTCAGTATTACGTAACACACAGAGGAGGGGGCAAACAAACATGCAAGGTGAAGGGAGGGGGGGCATCCAAGTTGGAAAGAAGGATGCTGAAAGGTGCCACAAAACATGTTAGAATAACAGTCCAACTCCTTAAGGAGACAGCATCCATTCATGATATCAGAACTCTGAGTTGGTTGATGAATTGCTCTTACAGCATCTGTTTCTATGGATTTGGGTAAAGCCTTTAGCTGTACATCAATTAGTGTTGCTTCTTCAGTTCTCACATGAATTCCGTCTGCATCCCTTCCAGTTGCTTGATCTCCTCTTGTGCCACATTCAAATGCCTCATCAACACTAAGACGAAATGCCTGTGTAGCAATGCTCCTGCAATTGATTTCTGAAAATCAAAACAACTGGGACAGGTGAGTCTGCTGGCCTAGTTTTAAGCGCTTTAGGGTGAATGGGCAGGGTGTTGCCATGGATACACTGAGGAGCATGCCTAACTCTCATTCTCACACTAATCCCCCACATGGAAGAAAAATATAAAAAATATATGTTAAATATACTTTTAAAATATTCTTCCCAAATATATTGACATACATTTGAAGTACTACAATTTTGGCCGTATTCAATATATTTCAAAACATATTGCTATATATATATATATATATATATATATATATATATATATATATTATACATACATACACACACCTACACACATATACATATATATATATACACATACATACACACACATATGTATATATATACATACACACATATACATACATACAAATACACACTGTATGTTGAAATGCATTTTTATTCCGAAGTATATGAAAAATATTTACAAAAATACATTTTCAAATATACTGTATGTCTTTAAAATTACAATCTACATTTTGGAATGCATTTACAAATATATGTAAAAATATGTTAAAATTACTTTTTTTTATATGTTAAAAAATTCTGAAGTATATATTTAAAAAAATATATATTTTTAAAAATATTTTCATATATTTTGTAATATATAAAAAAATGCATTTCAACATGCAGTATATATAATACATTTTGAAATATATTGAATATAGCCAGAATTGTAGTATTTTAAATATATGTCAATATATTTGGGAAGAATAAAATTCTAAAATATATTTTTCTTCCATGTGGGCCTCATTGTAACTTTGACACTAAATTTCACGTCAACTACCACCCCCCCTCCCTCCAACATTACCCTTCATGCACTGCAATTCTCCCTCTGTTAAGCTAACACCAGGGGCAGACTGACCATTTGGAAACTCGGGCACTGCCCGAGGGCCCGGGGTCAGTAGGGGGCCCCATGAGATGCCCCTGGTACCTTTTTCATAGGCTTTTTTGAGTTTGGGCAAGAACACAGGGGCCCCATGATCCCCTAGTGCTCGGGGGCCCCATGAGTTGTCAGTCCACCCCTGGCTAACACTACTCCTCACATTAACCCTTCCTGTAATCATGAAGCTAATCTTCACACTAATCCTCCCTGTAACCCACACAGCAACCCTCCTTATAACTTCAACTTCAACGTCACACTTACCACTTACTCCCTAACATTACTCCTCACATTAACCCCCCTGTCACATTTGCCTTCCCTGTAACCTCAATTCTAACTTTCATGCTAACCCTCCTTGTACCCCAGCACTAACCCTCCCATACACCCTGAAACGTTGGCAAAATAATATAAAACAGTGGCAAAACCTATGGCACCACATCCCCTTAAACATATATATGTGTAAAATCGTATAAAGGAAATGGAAGGTGCCAGATAGAAGAACACAAAATTACAGATAAAAGCTTAACATTTTATTGAAACAGTAACATAAAACATTAAAGGTCAGATATTGATACAATATTGGGTCTTTTCAAACTTTGAGTAGTTGCTTCAATTGTCGGGTGTCTGTGATAGTGAGTCCTTTTAGATGGTCAACTTGGGTTTCCCCAGGGTGCAGAGTCTAAGCCCCAGCATGCTTCTTCCCCAGGGCCCCTGATGGTGGGGATGGACATGCAACAAGCTGGAACCAGGCCTCGTCTTGCAGATACACTCTGCAGAGGATACGGAGACCACTTGTGTGTGCAGAGTACAAACAGCAAGAGACAGAAGGAATCAAGAAGACAAGCCGAGTCAGGGCACGCAGCAGGCAAGCACAGACAGTAGACAAAGGAGTCGGGATATCAGACAGAATACACATAATACATGTAGGCCAACAGGAACTTAGAGAACTGGGAAGTTGCTCAGGCAACGTGGGCTGAATTGATCATGTCTTATGTAGAGAAGAAAACTGGGAGTCAGGCCTGGCAGAGATGTAAGGAAACGGAAATAAAAACCCATAGAATAGCAGGCAACACCCATAGGTGAGTACATAAGCCAAACAACACATGTGAAGGGAATCAGGACTAGGAGAAGCACTGCAGCAAGGAGGTAAAAATTACACAGACAGGAAAACTGCAGGCTAAATTGTGATATCAACATGTTTTGCCATAGTCAGCTTCATCAGGAAGAGTATGTTACCTACTGGAATCAAACTGTATCAAAAACAAAAAATTATTAAAAATTGCTCCTATGAAAAATATACAAATATAAATCAGTAATAGTAGACTTATACTTTCTGACCACCACAACTGGTCTCTACACTAAATCCAAGGATTTCAAAGGAGAAAGACTCATACAAAGGGGCAAAATATGTTTTTTTATTATGGATTCCCAATTCTAATACTCCAAAATAAATCTGGATGGCATGTAGTGTATGCAGGAGAGGCACATAAAGACCAGCCAACAAGAATCTATAAGGCAACAGTGAAAAAAATGAAAGAAAATATAAGGCCAACCAGGCTCAAATTTACTGATTTCTGGTTTTGAAAGTTTTTATGTTAGTGTTTCAATAAAATGTTGAGATTTTGTGTTCTTACCTTTAAAATCCTGCTTCCACATGATGATCATATATCTGAAACTTTAAACATTAAAGTGTTACTAAACCCACAACAGTAAAATCAGTCTGTATATGCAGTAAAGTATGCTTGTTATACTCACTGTGGAACCTAAGGGGTTAATCTTCTACTATCCCCAATCCATCTGCTGACAGAACAGAAACTTGGGGGCAAGTTGCACATGCTCAATGTGGTGTGCATTGCTAGAGAGTTATATTCTTGCTTGGGAGAGTGCATTTGATCAGCACAGGACCAATCAGCACTGTCCAGACAGAGGGTCAGGGGTTTTATGCAGCCTCGTAAATCAAGGGAGAATGAAAATTCCTCCTACAAGCTTTAACCAGGGCTCTGCTGGATACTGATTGAAGTCCCAAGACTGCTCTAACTGTTGATGACAAATGGTATTTAGCAGTTTATTTTTTTTTGTTCCACAAAGTTTATTGAGAAAAAGTCAGAACATACAAATGGTATAAATTGTACAACGTAATACAATGTGCCAAAGAAAAACGCGGTAAAACACAAATCGCACATGCCAGACAAAAAGAAATATGCAGGCGAACAAAATAATAAAGCCCTCTTGTGTCACCTGTAACAATAATGAAGTTGAACTTGGAAAAAAAAAAAAAAAACACGAGAATACAGCCAAAAACAAAGAAGGCAAACACCAATCAAAATCACCACATAGCATACAAAATATCACCAAACGAGCAGGATCATTTATGTGCACCCCCAGATATCTTTTATCATCGAGGAGCAGAGTAGGGGGGAAGGGGATAAAGCTAAAGGTGCTGGGCTTCTGGTGCAAGGAAAAAGTTGCGAAAATATAGAAAGCTCGGTGTTATCCAGGAGGAGCAGCAAAGGTACCACTCAAAGGTAACCAACGCATATGAAAAAAAAAACTCCGTGGAATGGGAGAGGCACATGTGCAAGTGTAATCCGGGTGTGAGATTAGGTTGCCTATGGACAGCGGAATAAACATATGTGTAGAGGAAAAAGAAAAAGGGAAAAAATGAAGTGGAGAAGATGTGAATAACAACAAAAACAGTAATGGCAGGTACAGGGCACAATGAGGAAGGAGTCGGAAGGAAAGAAAAAATAAAAAATGGTGAGAAGCTGGAAAGCCAAAGAAGAGAAAAAAAAAAAAAAAAAAAGAGGGGAAGGGGGGTAAGGGTCAAAGGGGAGGGAGACTAAGGGGGGGGGGGGGGGGGGCGGTATGGATAGACATGTCATAGAGGTGGAAGCTCCAAGGACAGAGCTGGTGTGCTCATCCCCTAGGGGATAGAGACATAAAGCAGACAATCGAGCACCAGGGAAAAGGAGTGTCTCACTACCTGATCAGTGAAAGGGATATAATAGAAAAGTATTATCGACAGCCTAGCAAGGGTCGAGGAGTCAGTACAATACAGAGTGCAATATAAAGCCACAGGTCTGGCTCAGAGTCAGGTAGAAAGACCCATGAGGGATTGGTATTCGGGGGTCGTTTGGAAGTGAATCCAACACGACCAAGTATGGGAGAATTTAGTCGGGTTATCTTGGGAGGAAGCAATCAACTCCTCCATCTCTGCAACTCTTCCCAGACGAGTGAACCAAGCTTTTATTGAGGGGGGTTGAGTAGATCTCCAAAACACAGGAAGACAGAGTCTAGCAGCATTAATCATATGCATAGCTAACGATCGGAAGTATAGACGTTTGGGGAGCGGTGTATGGTGGAGGAGAAATTGGGCCGGGGAGAAATCGAGAGGTAAAGTGGACACTGACGAGGTTATACGGTGGACTTCCTGCCAGAAGGGCAGGACGATAGGACAGGACCACCAAATATGGAGAAGGGACCCATCAGGTGCTCCACATCTCCAACAATTATTGGGTAGAGAAGGGTTAAAACGATGAGTTCTAGAAGGGGTAATGTACCAACGGGAAGCTAGCTTGTATCCGTTTTCTTGGGTCGATACATTCAGCGAACATTTGTGGGAGTATGTAAAAATTTGGTCCCAATCTGAGGAGGAAAAATCTATATCAAGGTCTCTCCTCCAAGCTCGGCAAGCGGGGAGCGAGTTAGGATTCCCATCACCGGTGAGAAGGAGGTACATGGATGAGATTAGATGCCGCTGGGGTTCAGCCTTAGAACAAATTGATTCAAAGGGGGTGAGAGGACGAGTCCATTTGTGGCGGTGAACAGAGGATGTGAGAAAATGCCTGATTTGAAGGTAGGCCCAAAAGGGGAAGGTACGATCTTTCATGGTGCTCGCCAAAGAGGAGTAGGATTTCAATTGGCCGTTATGAAAAAAGTGTTCCGCTTTCACCTGGTCATACGGCCAATGTTCTGACAGGAAGGCCTTGTGCATACCCGGAGGGAAGTCCGGGTTTAAGCAAAGGGAGGTTAAAGGGTTGGGGGCATCTGAGATGGAGGCCGACTTGCACATCGAGCGGAAGATGCTCAAGGTAGGACCAATCAGTGGATGAGTGAGAAGGGCCTGGGGGGTATGTTTCGTCAAGAGCCACGGGATCGAAGCTATAGGAGAAGGAGAGAAGGAGTTTTCGAGATGCACCCAGTCTTTGGTAGTCGAATGAATATTCCAATCTATAATTCTGCAAAGATGGCAGGCCCAATGATATTGCCTGAGGTCTGGGAGCCCAATTCCACCCCTGGATTTGGGGAGAACCAATTGGCAGAAAGATATGCGCGGACGCTTGTGGTTCCAAAGGAAGAAGGAGCACATTCTCCTACATGAAGCGAAAAAGGCGGGTGGCAAGTGGATAGGTAAGGTTTGAAATAAATAGAGGAGGCGGGGGAGAATGTTCATTTTTAATATAGCAGCTTTGCCGAACCAGGAAAAGCATGGTCGATGCCATTTAGTGAGATCTTCCTGAATGGATTTAAGTGCTGGGATAAAGTTTTTTACATAAAGGTCAGAGAGGTCGCACGTAAGCTGAATGCCCAGGTAAGTGAGAGTCTCACTGTCCCATCTAAACGGGAACTGCGATCGGCAAAATGAGACTACATCAGAAGGGAGGGTGACGTTGAGGGCGTATGATTTTGAATGGTTGATTCTAAGGTTCGACATGTATTGAAAAAGTGAGAAATCTTTAAGCAAATTGGGAAAGGTGGTCCGAGGTTCCGTTAGAAACAGTAAAATGTCATCCGCATAGGCGGCGAGTTTATACTCTTGAGCCGGTGCGGAAACGCCCTTAATATCTGGGTTGGAACGGAGTTTACGCAGCAGTGGCTCTAATGATAGCACAAAGAGGAGAGGAGAAAGGGGGCAGCCCTGGCGCGTGCCATTGCCGAGAGAGAAATGGTTCGATAAATGGCCATTCACCCGAACCTGTGCCGTGGGTCCAGAATACAAGGTCATGATGAAATTAAGCATGTGTTCTCTCAAACCAATCGCCTGAAGGGTTGCCCTCAAATAATCCCAGGACACTCTGTCAAAGGCCTTCTCAGCGTCCAAAGAGAGAAGGAACCCAGGATTCTTTGATGTGCGAAGCCAATGGATAAGGTTGAGGGCCTTGATAGTATTGTCTCTCGCTTCCCTGCCAGGAATGAAACCCACTTGATCGAGGTTAATCAAAGAAGGGAGTAAGGGGAGGAGACGGTTGGCCAGAATTTTAGCATAAAGTTTCACGTCTACATTCAGAAGGGAGATGGGCCTATAATTGGAAACCAAAGTTGCATCCTTATCTCCTTTGGGTATGACAATGATGTGCGCTTCCAGAAGGCGATGACACGACACAGGGAGTGAAGAGAAAGTGTTGAAAGCCGAGAGGAAGGGGTTGGACAAGACGGGTAAAAACTCCTTGTAATATACCGCAGACAGGCCATCAGGGCCCGGGCTTTTACCAGACTTCATTTGTTTGACGGCCCGCGACAGTTCCTCTGCCGTGATAGTTTGCTCCAGTTCCAGAGCGGATGTCTCAGAAAGTGCAGAAGGGCTATAAAGATGAAGAAAGTCCGAGATCACCGTGGCTCTGAGTTTGTTGGTTTCAGGTGGGGGACGTTCCGGAGGGAGATTATATAATGCCTTATAATACTGCTCAAAATGAGAAGCAATGTCAGCATTAGTGGTGGCAAAAGAACCGTCTGGACCCCTGATTTTGTGGATTGTTAAGCTCGACTTTTTCGCTTGAAGGGATCTGGCGAGGAATCGCCCGCTTTTGTTCGCAAACTCATAAAATAATTTTTGAGACAAGACATATCTACGTTTAGCCACCTTACCCAGTTCGGTCAAAAGCTGCGTGCGAGTGTTTGTGAGTTCAGTCAAGGTAGAAGCCGCTTGACTGTGTTTGTGAACTCTTTCCAAAAACTGGATGCGCTCCATAAGTCGTCGCAAATGTGCTTGTCTCTCCCTTTTACGCTTCGTAGCCATGGCTATGAGAACCCCGCGAATTACGCATTTATGTGCCTCCCATTGCGTCAAGGAGGAGGTATCTGAAGTCTGGTTGGTCGCGAAGTAGTCTACCAATTGGGAGCGGATCTCGGCTTCGTGAGTTGGGTCGGAAAGAAGAGATGCGTCCAATCTCCAAATCTTAGAGCGGGAGTGTTTTTCAGGAAAACGCAACGTCATGGTTATGGGATGGTGATCCGATAGGACCATTGGTTCAATGGAGGTGTCATGAAGAAATGGCAGATCCACTTGCGAGAGAAAAATGTAGTCAATTCTGGAGTACTTATTGTGTGGAGGAGAAAAGAACGTATAATCTTTAACGTTCGGGTGTAGGATTCGCCAAGAATCGTGAAGTTGTAAATCCTGGAGTTGTGTGCGGATCTGTCTTAGGGATTTGTATGGTAAAAATGAACTGCCCGAGGAGGAATCCAATAAGGGGCATAAAGGGACATTAAGGTCTCCCCCCAAGATCAGTACACCCGACTGAAAAGAAGAAAGAGAGGTGGAGATTGAGCGGAAGAAGGGAACCTGCTTGGTATTGGGCGCATATAAATTTGCCAGTGTAATGGGTCTGTTGGCAAAAGTACCTTTTAGAAATAGGAACCTACCTTCTGAGTCAGGGAGCGACTCCGTTATAGTTAAAGGGAGATGTTTTGCAATCAAGATGGCGACACCTTTTGATTTGGCATGAGGGTTAGGGGCATGAAAGACTGTCGGATAACGTGAGTTAAAGAGCTTGGGAATGACATCCTGTCTAAAATGCGTTTCCTGAAGGAAAACGATATCCGCTCTTTGTTTAGATAAATAGGAGAGCAGAATGGAGCGTTTTTCAGGCGCGTTCAAGCCCTTCACATTAAGAGATAGAACTTTCAGTGACAAGTGTCCGGACAACGATTTGGGAGAAGACATGTCCAAAGAGGTATGTGAAAGCAACCTAAAAAAAAAAAGGGAACACAGGGTACTAAAAGGGTGGGAATAGAATTGGGGGGGGGGGGGGGAGAGAAAAAAAAAAAAAAAAAAAAAAAAAAGTAAAAGAGATAAATGAAAGAAAAATAAAATAAAATAAAATAAAAGAAAAGAAAAGAGAAATAAGAAAGGGGAAAGGAGAGTAGATACAGGTAAGAGAAAAAAAAAAAAAAAAAAAAAAAAAAAAAAAAAAAAAGACAGAACTACCAGCGGGAGGAGAAGACCAGCTAATCCGCCTAGATATATAAAAAAAAAGGAGAAGAGAAAGGAAGAGAAGATGGGGGGGGGGGGGGGTAAAGGGGTAACAGAAAAGAGAAAGGAGGGAGTAAAAACAGCCGGCAAGAGTCAGTAAAAGCTCTCCGAGCTTACTGTGTGGGGAACGCAGTGGGTCGAAATCCAAAATAAAAAAGAGGCCCGCCGTACGGAAGACCTTAAAAAGTGCAGGGAATGGAGAGGTAGGGCGAGGATAGGGCATGCACAGAGAGGGACTACACCCAACCGGCGAGGGAGATGTATCAACCCTCACCTGGTAGGGCGTATGGCTCAGGATTTAGCGAGAAATTGGGGTCAAGAACAAAACGGTAGCCTGCGCTAGGAGGGAAGTGAGGGAAGTGAGACAGGCAACAAGCCATATCAATGTTTGGGAGATACCCATATAAACGGAGCACTACGTAGGAAGTCTAAAGCGGAAATATGGTGTCACGAGTATACCGTGGTGGAACTACTAGGAATGTCGTCCTCAAAGGTATGGCTTCATAGAACGGTCAGACCGCCCTCTCCTCAGGGAGAGAACAGGCAGTGTCTCACAACGCATGAAGTCACAAAATATTGGCAGAGGAACAGTAAGGCATAACATGTGCAGAAAAAAACATACAGCTCAAATATCGCATATCAAAAAAAAAAACACAATATACTAAATTGAGAACAACTAATATGACAGAACGACCCCCCCCCCGGCCTGGACTCTCAAGGTACTCCTGGACTCGAGCAGCACCTCAGATCAGATAGGAGGAAATGCGTGGGGAGAAAAAAAGAAGGCACAGGCAGAGTACCTACATTGGAGCCTCAGCAGAGGTACTCATTAGTATGCAGAAGGTGAAAAAGGATACAGAGCGGGATGGGAGAGACCGATTTCTGCAAGGAGTCTCCATCCGGAGAGCTCATTGAGGTGATGCTCGTTCACAGGTGCACAGCAACAATGTGAAGGTAAAAAAAAAAAAAAAAAAAAAAAAAAAAAAACAAATAAATAAATTATAAGCAAAGGTTTCCCCCCCCCCCCCACCCCTCCCAATCCAAACTCAGCAACCCGCTCATCAGAGTACGTGAAAAAGGATAAATGGTGCTGAGGAACTCTCTTCATCCTCTCCCAACTCAGTCTTCTGGAAACGGTGCAAGGCGAGATGAATACGATGCGTGTGGGGGGACATAAAGTCCTTCATTGGCGAATCCGATATCCTCGAAGGTCCCCAGGAAAGGCTCGGAGTCAGCTGTGCAGGAGATGGAAGAGGATCGGAGCCCTCCGTAGTCCACCCGGGGACTCTAGATGGCAATAGACCTATCAGAGGTGTCATGGAGGAGGTTGGGCACTAAATTGGTTGTAGATCCGATATTCCCGTTGCGAAGCGACAGCGGTGGTGCAGAAAATGGGCGGGTAGAAGGGAGGAACTTATGGGAATATTCTGTGCCAAACAATCATTAAGGGTCAAGAATCGTAGGGATGAGATCTTAGTGGCCCCAGATGCATAGGGCTGCCTGTGTGCAAGAGTACCAATGAGTCCAGTCCAGATCATGTGGAGGGAAGATCCCAGGATGATAGATCAGAAAGCTCCATAGGTAAGGCGAAATGGGACAAGGAATTTGCAGACAAAGTCCGAAGAGTGGCTGAACGGATCGTGAGCAATGAAACCAGCGGTAGCGCACAGTAAATTAAGAAAATCAGGACAGAGTGTAGAGAAGGGTCTCTAAGCTTCATGACGAGGCCTGCGATGAGCAGGAGAGGCCGTCGGGCTGGTTATGCTGGTAGAGCCACCGGCTGGAAGTCTCGGCGGGGTTGCGGGAATCAATCGGCGTCGGCGAGAGCCAGGGCCCTGCCATTCCATCTCACTTGGCGTCGGTCTGGAT
Organism: Staurois parvus; assembly: GCF_062004578.1. NCBI lineage: Eukaryota > Metazoa > Chordata > Amphibia > Anura > Ranidae > Staurois > Staurois parvus. Next base: position 4,860,003 of record NW_028317898.1, on the reverse strand, counting down.
TCCGGAACACCTGGGAGACGCATATTGCTGTACCAATCGGGGAGGTCGATTAGTGGGATATCTAGGGAAGTGCAGAAATTAGGCAGATCCTCCGGAACTCGCAGGTAGGCTGTGCGCCCCTGCGCCTGTGCGGAAAGACAAAATGGGAAACGCCACCTATATGGTATGTTATGTGAGCGGAGTGTATCCAATAGGGGGCGAAGTTCCCGTCTTTGTTGCAGAGTAATATTGGAGAGATCCTGGAATAAATGTATTTCTGACCCCTGATATAAGAGGCGCCTTCTGTCCCTGGCGCGCCTGAGTATGTCCTCTTTTAGTGGGAAACTGACTAGGCAACATATTACATCTCTTGGGGGATCAGAATCTCTGCCCCTGGGACGGAGTGCTCTGTGTGCTCGTTCCAACTCTATAGGCGTGGCCGGCGGGCGACCTAGTAGGTCATTAAAGATCGCCACAACCGTTGTAGAGATGTCGTTCGGTTCCACAGATTCTGGCAAACCACGGAGTCTAATGTTATGTCTGCGTCCACGGTTATCCAAATCCTCTATTTGTCTGTAGAATTCACGGATATGTGATGCGTGTGAGACTGTTGTCTGCTGTATTTCTGCTATGGCGTCTGCATTATTGCGGCTAGCAATTTCCACTCCCTCCAGCCTTGTGCCCAAGGAAAGTAAATCCTCTCGCAGGTCACTGAGGGCGGTGGTGAGTGTGACTTTAATATCTGCAGCCACCGCCTGAAGATCTCTGAGGGATAATGCCTGGGAGTCAGAGGAGAGATCATGCTGAGGGACTGTGTCAGTGACATGCTCAGTGTCACTGCCCTGAGCACAGGCTGCCGTGGAGGAGGAAGGAGGGGGGGGAGAGGGGGAAGCTGCTTGGGCCCTGTCCCTCTGGGAGCGGAACAGCTCCTGTATATGCCGCGATTGCGGCTGATTAGGGACCCGTGGGGAACGGGAACGGGAACCGGGTGTGTTCCGGTCCGTTTTCCCCATGGTCATGTGCCCCTGCCTCACCCGATCCTCTATGCAGAAGAGGGAGAAGTCTTCGGCCGGCGGGAGCTCCTTGCTTAAGCGGCCATTCCGGATCGCGGCAGACCACGCCCTCAGCAGTTTATTTTTACTAAAATGATTAAATTTTCATGTTCTGTGTACTGTGGGAGACCAGTTATAATGAATACATGGTCCTGGTTTTAGTGACACTTTAAATAATCTTGTAACCCCTAACACTAACTCTCACACATATTCTCCCTGTACCCCTAACACTAACTTTCACATTAACCCCTCCCGTAATTCTTACACTAATCTTTCCCTATCTACAGTCCTAGAAAATATTCAGCATACTACAGCTGAAAATCCTGAATATAGTTTATATAAAACTGAACTGAAACCGAATCTTCCGCACTCAAGTACATTTTGCCCTTTGTTTGAATATATCAAGATGAGGTCTTTTATTATAGTTATTATCTGAATTTTAGCTTAGTCTAAATGAAATGTGCTATGCTGTTGAAACACTGATGGATTTGTTAGAAGTCTATCATAAATATTTCTGTGTATTTTATTAGGTAATTCCAGTGTTTTCTCATTTTACTACAATACATTTCTTTCTGCAACACTAGTTAGAATTACTGCTTTTAACTACTACTTTCTGTTTCAGTAAGCATCAATGGTGGAAATTATGCATGCCAAAACAGGATGACTCAAAGTACCAGAACAGTATGTATTGCCTCACTAAAAATGATTGTACCCTAAAATTGGATCATTTTAACTATGTGTCTGGAGGAATTTAGTAATGCTAATACAAAAATATCAAAACAGAAAAGTAAACTACAGTTGAGCTATGTAAAAACCACATTTCAATAATTAAAATGTGTCTTTGGTTATTGTATTGTATTCTCTGTTTCAGTACAACACAAATGCTCCCTTTCTGTCCCACCCATTTATTAAATTATGCAATGGGAGAATCTTCCAGCTCCATTAGTCACAGCCTCAGTGGAACCTAGATTGTCCCTATCACAGATGTACAGAAACATTCATTCTACAGCCAGTTTAGACATGAGCTGATTAATTTATCATTATTTCTGAAATGGGAAACCTAGGAAAGAATAGCAGAGGCAATAGGAACAGCTTGTTGACTGCACACGTTCCTTTAACTGCATTTGTTATTTTATCTCACAGTAAGTTTCACATGCATAAATATTGCACACGTGAACAATCTTTATTTTTTTATGTGAAATTGCTATTTAACAATTGAACGCCTTTATTTCGCACAATTGTGCATTTTCTCACATGAATCCTTTTGAAACACCCACCAAAAATGATATGCTCTGCTCTCAGACACCAGAAATCCACAATTAATGGCAAACACAGGCTAATTAAAGTGGAATTTTACCCATAAAAACAAGATAAAAAAAGATTTTCTTTAGCAAGGGACATACATTCTACTTTAGTAATTTTGCTACCAAAATGAGTGTGCACAGTAAATTGCCTCCAGCGTTGTTCCTGTTTCTTCTTGCTGGTGGCTGCCATTTTGCTGAAGCACAGAGCCCCTGAGCAACAGTAAATCTTTAGGCTGTCAGCATATCGGCCTCCACATTTTCAGCACAGTGCCGAAAAACAGAGAGCAATTAAGCCTGTGCAGAGCAGGGTGAGACAGTGTGTTACTGGATTTCAAACAGTATAGGCAAATATTTTTTTTTTTTTTTTTTTTTCAAATATTTTTATTTTTTATTGAAGAAAAAGAAAAGAAAAAAAAACAGAGAAACAAAAAGAAATGTTTAACATACATGAGAAAAAGAACAATTATCATCATGAGAAGATTCACATTTGGGGTGAGCATTGTTTAACGAAGGGAAAGGATATGAGTGAAAGGAATAGAGGACCCCCACCATTTGGCCGAGGGTCTAGGAGAATTCGTATAATGTACATGAGAGGTATACTTAATATAATGTGAACCATAATGGGTTGATAGTAGTAGATGTGTAGTAAAATAGAACAAGGTGGGTGGGAGGGGGGGGGGAGGAAGGGAAGCACCTAGTCAGTGGATGTGGAAGATATATAAACTTTGTTTAGTAATCATCAACAGTGTATTGAGCAATTTGGATTTTTTAACCATCGAGACCATTGAGTCTTAAATTTGTGATAGGAGGAGTTGTACAGGGCTGTTCTTCTTTCCATCTCACATTGGAGATTGAGATCAGAAAAGAGGCGTGACAAAAGAGGAGTTGTAGTGGATCGCCATAGTTTTGTAATATTTATTTTAGCAGCTGCTAAAATGTGTATAATGATAATGCGCGAATTTGTAGGATATTTATCAATCCCGATGTGAAGAAGGGCTAGTGCTGGATTCGGGGATATTTGTGTTTCCGCAATTGAGGATATTATCTGGAACACCTTGTTCCAGTATGATTTAAGGGACATACACGTCCATAGTAAATGAAGTAGTGAGCCTGTCTCTCCACAATGTCTCCAACATGCTTGTGAGAGCTGGGGGTAATAAAGGGATAGTTTGGTAGGGGTTAGGTACCCTTGATGGAGAATTTTTAGATACGTTTCCCAATGAGAACTACACTTTGAGGCTTTGAAAGTAATAGTGAATGTTTTTTCCCAGATATGTGGGGCTAGCGGAAGAAGGTGTGTTCCCCAGTTGGCTATTGAGGTGGTATTTGTGGGAAATAGAGTTCCGATTATAGTTGTGTAAAAGTTTGAAATTCCTTTTTTTGGGTAAGTGGCCGTCTGGAAGAATTGGTGTGTAGATATCGGGACTTTTACCTCAGATGGCATGGGGTTTTTTTGTAGTACATGTGCTATCTGCATGTATGTAAATTGCTCCCTATCTGGGAGATGGAAGTTCTTTTGGATAGTGGGAAATGAGTCAAGCTTGTAATTAGTGTAGATATCATGAATATATAGTAAGCTAGCAGCTTTCCACCTTGTTAGATTTAGTTGTGGGATGATGCGGTGTAGGGAGGACAGTGGGACCGAAGTGCGCACAGTATTTTGGTTTAACTGGTTATGATTTAAAAGTTCGAGCCAGGCACATAAAGAGGCTTGTATGCAAGGGTGTTTGTGTAGAGGTTTAGTTTGTGCCGTCTGTGGTATGAGTAGTATGTCAGTTATTTTGTGTGGTAGGAATATGGATGCTTCCATGATGGACCAGATCTTCTCAGCGGAAGGATGCCACCAAAAGAAAATCTGGTCCAACAGAACAGCTTGATAGTACGATTTCAAGTGAGGGAGTCCAGCTCCTCCCCTCGAAGGTGGGCGTATGAGTAGGTTCGTAGTATATCTGGGTTTTTTTGAATTCCACATAAATTTGTTTAATATTGCTTGTAGTTTAGAGAAAAAGGAAGAAGGGACTGGGATAGGAAGTGTCCGAAATATGTAAAGAATTTTGGGTAGAATGCACATTTTTAGAGTGGCTATTCTGCCAAGTGTCGATAATGTAGTCGTACAGAGGTATTTGAGCTCTTGTGGTATAGTTTCAAGTAGAGGCATGAAGTTATTGTTGTATAGTTGGTTAGTTGAGGTAGAGAATTTAATCCCCAGGTAGGGAATGCTGTGCGTTTCCCAGGTGAACGGGAAACGTTGGGAAAGAACTTTTTGTGTTCCTGTGGGTGTGTAGAGGTTTAATATAGACGATTTGGGTTCATTAAGCTTACAATAGGAGACTGCCGCGTATCTGTGAATCTGTGTACGGATGGCCTGGAGCGACTTGGATGGGTTTGTGACCATTAGGATAATATCGTCTGCAAAGAGACTAATTTTATGTTCTTTCTGGAGAAAATTGATGCCTGTGAAATTTAGGTCATTTCTAAGGGTGGAAGCAAGCGGTTCAATGAGTAATGCAAAAATAATAGGGGATAGTGGGCAACCCTGTCTGGTCCCGTTGGAGATAGAAAAGGATTGTGAAAGCGTGCCATTAGTTAGAACTTTAGCTGAGGGGTTTGAATAGAGTGATAGAATTGCCGACAGCATCCAGTCTGTTATTCCAAATTTTTGGAGTGTTAGTGTCATAAATCGCCAATGTATTCTATCAAACGCTTTTTCTGCGTCTAACGATAGTAGGAGGGATGGTTTCCTATTAGTTTCGAGATGGTGGAGAAGGGATATAATACGTCTGGTAGCGTCAGGGGCTTGTCTTCCCGGTATAAACCCCACTTGATCCGGGTGAATCAATGTAGGTAAGTGAGGAAGGAGTCTCTGGGCTATTATTTTGGCATATATTTTTATATCTGTATTGAGAAGTGAAATCGGTCTGTAATTCTGGACCAGTTGGGGGTCTTTGCCCGGTTTTGGGATTGTAGTGATTATTGATTGGAGCATATCAGGAGGAAATTCCCCGCGAGAGGCAACAAGGTTATATAGGGTAGCTAAATGTTGCGTTAGACTGGGCGTAAATGTTTTATAAAATTCGTTTGTAAAGCCGTCATTTCCTGGCGATTTGTGTAGGGGGAGACTTTTTATGACTTTTTCAATTTCCATGGTAGAAATTGGCACAGAAATGGTTTCAAGTTGAGATTGGGTAATTTGGGGTAAGTTAGTATTGGATAGAAAGTTTTCAATAGATACAATCGTTGGTTGGGTTGTATGTGGGTCATCTTTAATGTTATATAAGGATTGGTAATAAGGTGCAAATGCGTTGGCTATATCCTGTGGATTTATTAAAGGGGAACGCGTGGCGGGGTGTTGGATTGTAAGAATTTTAGTTTTAAGTCGTTTTTGTTTAACAATTTTAGATAATAATGCGTTCGTTTTGTTTTTTGAAGATTGGTGTCATAATCGTGAAGTAATATGGTGCGTAATTTGTTTCTATCTGTGTTTAGAGCTGCAGATGTGGAAGGGTTTGGGTTTTTTTTGTTGATCTCTTCATGTAATTGGATTGAACTGAGTAGTTGGTCAATTTGTTGTGTGCGCTGCCTGTTAATGCGTGAGTTAAGCTGTATGAGAATACCTCTCATGTAGGCCTTGTATGTCAGCCAGAGCGTAGTAATAGAGATATCAGGTGTAGAATTGGTTTCAAAGAAAAGATTATGGGCTTCAAGCAGGTGTTTCTGGTTCTCCGGATTCTTCAGGAGTGTAGAGTTCAATCTCCATATAAGCGGGATTGCCGGGCGTCATTTTCTGTCCAAGGATATGTTGATAGGGGCGTGGTCAGACCAGGATATAGTACCGATTTTGGATGCCGTTACATGTTGTAATGTCCACTTGTCAGTAATGAAAAAAGTCTATTCTTGAGTATGAGAGGTGGGAAGGGGAGAAGTATGTATAGTCTCTTTCCGTGCCGTGTTGGCATCTCCAGATATCATATAGATCGTGGTCATGCAAAAAGCGATTGAGGCTTAATTTGGAGGATCTTTGGCTGGAGGAGGAGTCTAAGGAAGGGTTATTCAGGATATTAAAGTCTCCACCGATAATAAGTCTACCTTGTTTACATCGTTCAACGATCTTGTATAGTTTGTGGTAGAAGCTCAACTGTTTGCTATTTGGACCATAGATGTTCACTAAGGTGTAGGTTATGTCGTTTATTTGACATATCAGGATATGGTAGCGTCCTTGCGGATCAGCTTTTTCCGAAATAATGTGGAGTGGAATAGAGTCATTTATGGCAGTGATAACTCCATTCTTTTTCTTGACATTTGTCGCCATAAATATTTGGTTGAAATGGTGGAGGTATAGTTTGGGGGTCTTGTCTGTAGCAAAATGTGATTCCTGTATAAAGATTACATCAGCCTGGGACTTCCGGGTTTCTTTGGCGAGCATTGATCTCTTGAATGGGGAGTTTAGGCCTCGTACATTTAGGGATGTGATATTACTCATTTGTATATGTTTTCCCCAGGTGTTTGCATAGTAGCGTTGTTATTTGGGGAGATCGAGGTTTAGTGGGTATCTTCTGGAGGAGGAGAGAAGTGAGATTATCGTATTGTAGGTTAGGCTCAATGGAGGATTTGGAGGACGTTTTCCCTGGATGTGTAGGATTGTCATATCTTAGAATGTAAACAAGTAGCTGGCGGTGCTGGGGTAGAGGGGGGGAAGGAGCACAAAAAAAGATAAAAACAGACTTGCAAACAATGCAAGTGAACCAAGTAGCTGCAACTGCCACTTGGTAATTGGGGGTTTTGAACCGGCTTTGACCTCCGAAGGGGTCATGCCAACTGTAGGAACTTAGAACATGAGTCATCAGGTATGGCCGATCGCCAGATAGTGGTATGCAGAAGAGTGGCCTCTAGGGAGAAGTATAGGCTTGTCAAAGCGTAGAGTGTGACATTATGGTGGTTATGTTGCCTCCATAGGTAAAATGGAGGTGGATGTCGTGTCTTGTGCATCCGCGGGTAAGATGTTCCATACTTTGAGTAGGTCCAGGCCAGCCTCCAGGGATCTAATCGTATATATCCTTCCTTGATGTCTTACTGTTAGCTTTGTGGGGAAACCCCACTGGTACGCTATGCCATGATTTCGCAAAGCTTTGGTGATGGAAATAATTTTTTTCCTGTTGAGGAGTGTGGCTTTGGATAGGTCTGCGTACAGTCAGAGATTTGCGTGTGATGGTGGCAGCGGGGGTGGATTCCTAGCAGCCGTCATAATTTTTTCTTTAATATGGTAGAAATGAATACGGGCCAGTACATCTCTTGGAATAGATGCTGACAAAAATGAGGGTTTTGGTAGCCGGTGGCCTCGATCTATCGCCATCTCCAGATTAGGAAGTGAGGGGATAAGAAGTTGAATATACTGCTGTATATAGGGCAATAGCGCCTCGCCTGTGATTGATTCAGGGATCCCTCTGAATTTGATGTTGTTGCGACGCGAGCGATCTTCCAGGTCAGCTAGTTTTAAATTAATTTGTTCGATGTCAGATGCATGGTCCGCGTGGGCATCAATCAAATCATTATGTGCAGATATTACATCCCCCATATTAAGTTCGATGTGCCGTATTCTGCGTTCTTGTTTTTGTACCGCAGTAGTCATTTGGTTTAGCGACACCGAGATGTCGTTATGTAAGGTTTGCCGCAATAGTGTCAGCATATTTTTCATGGATATTTCCGTCAGCGGTTGGTCTGACGCTGGGAAGGAATCTATGTCAGGCAGGATCGTGGAAGTTGACTGAGGCGGGAAATTTTGGGCCTGAAATGTGGGATCAAGGTCATGGTCAAGTCGTGGCCGAGATTTGGCTGGGCTACTGGTCGTGGGGGATAGTGGTGGTGACAACTCACCAGGGTCCCCTGGATAGAGTGGATGCCTCAGCCTGGCATCTACTTGCTGGGCCATGTAGTCCCCCTCGTGTCTCCTGCCTTCTCCCTGGATGCTGCAGCCGGCGCCATCTTGGATTCCCGGATTGAGCGCCGGGAAGAATAAAGTTAGTTTCCCCGGCTGCTCCGGGGTTTTTCTCCTGCGGGGCATGGTCGGAGGGGTGCGGGCACCCTCCGGTAATGTCACTGTGGTATTATTACCTCCCTGGGCCGGTGTGTGCCGCTCAGATGCTGGCGGGTGGACGGAGCGCTCACAGCTTAGCGTCCATCCGTGAGCCGGCCGAGCATGCGCCCCTAGGCAAATATTTTTAATGTTTTACATAGCTGTACATACAAAAGGACAGCCAAGTGATCTAGCATGACTTATTTTTCTGACTAAAGATTCACCTTAAATGAAACCTGTGATTTTCTTAGGCAGGACAGGTAACAGGTTTTCTTTAAAACCCTTCCTTACTCCAGCAAACCCTTGAAAAAAAAAAAAGTTTGAGCTATACATAAGCTTTAATAGTTACTTCCAATTTCTTGACTCATTTTCACTCTCACATCTCTCTTGATCTTGAGTGTCTGTGTTGGGAGCAAAATCTGCTTGGCTCTCTTATTGATGGTTGATTCAGCTCTTGTGCATTAAATATATCTTTGTGGGGTAACTATGCTTGCTTCTAAATGGTTGCAGCCCACATATGAAAAATCGTTTCTCTATAATTGTTGACCATCATCTCGCTTTTTAAACTTAATTGAGGCATTTGGAAAGCATTCAGACTTCAAGATGAATATTATCAAATGTTAACTGCAAAACTAAATGTTTCAGATGCCTTTTTTAATGAGGGCTTTACTCTGTAGATACAACATATATTTATTATCTTGGTGTCAAGTTGCCAAGTGATTTAACAAGACGGTTTGAATTCAACTATGCAAATTTCCATGGGATAGTTCAAAACTTGCTGAATGGGTGGAAATCTCATACATTTAATCTATTGGGACACATGGTAATTCTAAAAATGATGGTCTTGCCAAGATTTTTGTGTCTAATTTAGAATATATCAATTAAGCTCTCTGTGGTCTATCTCAGTAGAGTGAGGGGGATAATACTGTAACTAAATATCTATGGTTTTATAAACATCCACAGATCTTAAATGAAATATTTGTTGACCAAAGATAGAGGTGGCTTTTCACCCCAAGAGACCCAACTGCACACTACAAGTATGTATGTATGTATGCAATGCAGAGTTATTTAGAATGTTGATAAAGATATATTAACAAAAAGTTATAGTGAAAAATAAGCCAGTTAATGAGGATATAACTTTTTATGGTAAATAAAAAAAAATTAAAAAATTTGAATTTGTGTATAAAACATCACCCTTAAAGTGTATCTAAACCCAAAAACCAAAAAAATAAATTGAAGCTTACTAGTTCTTAGTTGCGGTGGCTGCATTAGTTTTCTTTTTATGTTGTTTTACTTTTATTTTCACCTTCACCTTTTCAATGAGTATATAGATGTATGTCTACATTCATTTCTCCACTGTATCTACAGAGGCAGCCATAGATCTAACACGTCTTTTTTTGTTCATAGCTAGGGATCAACTCTAGACTGTGTCCGAACCCATGTCTTGCCTGAATTTTGCTTGTTCAGACTTTCAGCAAATGGCCAAATTAAGTGTATGTTTGGCTGGGCCAAATATTTGGCTTCAGAAGGAAATGATATATTTTGCAGCAGTATTACTGGTTATGTTTATATTTGTTCAATACCATCACCTGGGATACCCCACCTCTTTGTTTACATTCCACTGTGGAGACTGAGAGCTGTTAGGCTGGCCACACATTATACAATTTTCTTGAGAATTTTGCTTTAGATTTACCAAAAACCATATAGTATGAGCTCAAGCCTAAAAAACACTTCCAATTGTATCCAATTAGGCAGACCCTTGCACTACATAGTTGAAGGTAAATCTAAAGGAAATTGGGCAGAAATTGAAAAAAAAAATTGTATAGTGTATGGCCAGCCTTATTCACTGCATGTAACGGGATCACATGTGTTTGTGGGTTTTTATTTTGGATTGCTGACTGGTGTCATTCATTGGAATTGGTGAGGATCTGCATTGCAAGATGATGTTATTGACAATGGATTTATATTGTGGGACTTTTTTTTTCAATAAAGGACTTATCAAACAGTGCAGGTCTGTTTATTTGATGTTTACATTTTTTAGAATGAATAGGGGTATGTTTTCCAAGTGGGCTTCTAGATTTTTCCTGGAAAGGTAGCCCTTGAGGGCATGTGGCCTGGTATGGTTTAGGAGGGGGACGCATGCTCATCTCTTCTCTATACTGAACTTGGATAAGGGTCTGGTATGGATTTTGTTAGGTTTTTTTTTTTTTTTATGTGATTCCCTCCTAAATTCTATTCTGTTACAAACAGAATTAAACAGCTGGGCCCTGTCATTTGCTGGCAATGTAAACAGCATTGTGTTTCTTTGTAAATGTCACTTTTGCTATAATAGGTTGTATACATAATAATATGCACTTTCACAGGCAGATTAAAGCATCCTCCAGGCATGTTATTTAAAGGAATTAGCTTTGGTACATGTTGCTCAGAGCAGTACCTAGCCTTCTGATGCCACTTGTTTGACAATCCCTAGAAAATGGCCATTACTGATTTCTAAGGATTCGGCTCCCATCAACTTCCATGGGATTTAGATTTGGCATTCAAACTTAACTTATATTAAGTTCTTCACTATTCATTTCTATTATGCCATATAATCATCATAGAAAGAGCAATACACTATACAAGCAATAAACATAAAAATGTGGGTAGTTGTTATTTGATTGGTTTCATGACTTTTAAATACATTTACTACAATATATCAGTCTTTTCTTGGTTTCTATGGTGGAGTGGAGGAGTTCTAACCGTACACAGATATTCTTATCTTGGTGAGAGCTGTGGAGGACTTTAAAGCATATGATGACCTTATTTTTAATTAAAGGGGTCATTTTAGACTGGTGAGTGGTTTATTCACATGAGCACATTTGGTGGAAAATGTATAGTTATGGTGGAAGTGGAAGATAAGAGGAGCACTGGAGACATAGATGTTGTTATAATTATGGACACAATGAACTAAAGATTATCTTATTTACCAGTTTTATTGAAAATTTGCTGTGGATATTAAATTATGTATATGCACAGTTATATGAATTTTTGTTGAGTAAGAGTAGTAGTTTGCGGAGTATAGTGTCCCCTACTTGGGGTTTTTTTCTCCATATGAGTGCAATTTCACTGTTATACACTTATAGAGAGGTAGCTTATTATCAATATTTTGCAATTAATTTCATTATAATTAATCATGTTACATCATTGGCTCAGAGTCACAAATTATTTAGTTCATAATAAGCAATAAACATAACAGTACCACTTAGTGCGGTTTACTATACGAGTATGATTGTCACACCTATGTCTGTATAAACAGCATGCTAATACCCCACTCAACAATTTGTACCACCCTCTAGTGTGCTACTAGAATATTGTAGTGTATTATAGGCAAGATCATGGTTTGTGACTCATGGTAGTTGTGTGGGTCACGTGATTAAGGTTGGGTTATTGCAGGTCAGCTGGATGACTCTACAGGTTGTGGCTGGCTCTATCACTTCCTCCTAAGGCTGGACATACACTATACAATTTCCTTACAATTTTCTGTCCAATTTCTGCCCAATTTCCTTTAGATTTACCTTCAACTATGTAGCACAAGGGCCTGCCTAATTGGATACAACTGAAAGTGTTATTTAGGTTTGACCACATATTATATGTTTTTTCAAAAATCTAAAGCAAAAATCTCAAGAAAAGTGTATAGTGTATGGCCAGCCTAACTCTGGAGGACCAGGTAGAGTGGTGGACTGGCCTTTAAATATGGGAGAGTCAGGCTGACAGGGGACTCAGGTGGAAGATGGACTGCTGAGGAGACTGTTGGTGTCTATGAGGGGTCCCTTAGGTCTGGGGGGGGGGGAACCTATACGCTAGGCTTGGGCTGGCTCAGGAGGATACATTATGCAGAGAGGAGTGGATGGGATGAAGGCTTGGAGCAGCAGCGAGCAAACAGGACAGTGTGAGTACAGCAGCACACTTTGGGATCTACAAGAGGAAAGACTGCCAAACATAGCATTGAGCTAATTCCTTTATCTTTGTCCAGGGAGATCTTCCAAGAAGCCAGGAGGACTGGTAGTGCTTGCAGGCTATGGAACTAGGAGCAGCTCTGTAGGGGGAGAGATGACTTCTCTGTATGTAGCTACAAAAAGTAAAGTGATTTCGAGGGGCTGCTAGTTCCTCGCTCCGTAAAGGGCAGCTGCTACTGATCCGCAACAACTGATGGCTTTCAAGAAAAGAATAGTCCAGGATCTGCCTTTGTGCACAGAAAGAAAGAGTCCCCCTTCCATTGTTTCAAGCCAAGTTGGGCATCCCATAATCCCTATTCCCCTATCCAAGTTGAATGCCCCTAATAAAACGGCAAAACCAAGCTCAGGGACTGGTCACTGTCTTTGGATGCAAGTCTGTGTGGAAAAATACTTGTTGCCTGGCTGTGCAGAGAGAAGCTTAGGAGCAGGGGCGGACTGACCATTTGAGCACTTGGGCACTGCCCGAGGTCATTAGGGGGCCCCATGAAATGCCCCTGGTACCTTTTATAGGCTTTGTTGGGTGTTCTTTGAGTGTGGGCAAGGACACAGGGGTCCCATGATCCCCTATTGCCCGGGGGCCCCATGAGTTGTCAGTCCTCCCCTGCTTAGGAGTACCCATAACACAGCAGCCCTCACGATGGTAGCACTTCAAACTATTTCACATATAAGTCCCATCTTCTTTTGGAGTTCTTCAAACTTTGGCTTTGATAGTGATTTATTATAGCAACTGCTATCATCTTATTTAATTCACTTTATTCAAACACAATCACATTTTTTCCTATTGGTCTTGGAAGAAACGGTACCTCATATTAATGTGTTTGGTTCCGATATTGATCTTTTTACAAGAATGAAACATCCTTGAATCCTCATAGATTACTGCTTCTTGTCTTCAGCTGATGGAAGATAATGCTACTGAAATCTGCTATTTGGTAGGCCACGATATTGGGCTATTGTTAATTGGAAAAAACAATCACTTGTAGATTTGTAAGTACTGGCATCACCTGGCCAATTGCAGTCCACATATTCTTTGAGTTCTGGGTTGCCATTTGAAAATGATCTCAGTTTCATTCCTTGGGTCTATTTTAGGTACTGCATGACTCTTGATATTGCAGAAGCATGGGGATGCACTAAGCAGCAGCTATCAAAATACTGACAGCCAGTCTGGATGCTGATAGGAGCTTTGCCTCCCCACACAGAACCCAACATCCCTTTTCTTGCCCATATTGTGATGACAAAAGGGATGCCAGACTGCCTAAAAGCTTCTATGCTGTAAGAATAGCAGTTTCAGCTCTTTAACCTCCCTAGCGGTATTCCCGAGTGTAGCTCGGGGTAAAATGTCAGTACCAAAAGCGGTAACCCCGAGCTACACTCGGGCTTACCATGCATAGGGATTCCCTGCAGAGCTTACCTTGTCCTTCGCTCCCGCGATGTGTCCCCTGCAGCGTCCCCGGCCATCTCCTCCGGCCAATGGCGGCATCCGGCTTCTGTGTTCCGGTCCCTGTGACGTCGGGACATACGGGCGCCAGTGGGAAATTTTAAAAATTTCATTTTTTTCCAAACAAATTTTACATAGTAAAACATTGCTGTTTCAACCCATTTCACATACATTTTGTCCCTAGTGCTTTGTCCTGTGCCCTGCCTGCATTTTGTCTGTTCTTTCTGCCTGGAAACTGAGAAACGTCCATGGCGTCCAAAAAGCGTCCCTTTAGGTCAAAAGTGGTTTTAGACCAGCTAGAGAACAGTGATAGTAAATCAGAACCACTTGCAGAATTGAGTGATAATGATTCGTGGGGAAATTCTTCATCAGACACTGAAAACGATTTTGCGACTTTGCTCAGCGATGTGCGAACTTGGCGCTCTATTTCAAATTTCAGTGTTTTTGATTTGATTATATTATTGAATTAAATGTATTATTATTATTATTATTATATTATTTTTTATGATTATTTATTAAATTATAATTTATGATTTCATGTTTCAAATTTTATCATATCCGGAATGTTTAATAGACTCTTGTTCGGACAGATTTCAGTGAGTTATTCCTAAAAATTACAGCCTACAATAAAAAAACTACATATTTCCATGCAAAATAATGGTACCGCTTTCAGCACCAAAAAACTGAAATAATCATACCGCTAGGGAGGTTAAGAGCTTTAACTTCACCATCCTGTGCTGATACATCCAGCCAATACTGGCGCTCAAACTTTGCCCTCTGCTTGTTTCTGTTGCGGTATGGCCTTTCTGTATCCTGTATCATTTTAGATATATATATATCATAGCTTTAATGAATTAACCTTATTTATGTACATATTCTCCATTGCATGATTGATAGTTATACTCTTTAGCATATCATCAGCTCTTCTTTGTGATCTTCTTCCAGTAGTTTTGCCAAGATCTTTATCTGGTCACCAAGGATATTCTCTTCCTTTTTATTCCTGCTGTAATTATGCAGTTGGTCAAAAAGCATTTTTCTTGTAAATGAATACATTTCTTTTTTTGCTTCAATCGTGTCTATGCCTATGTTTGAACTAAAAGATGATATATTTGTAATTTTGTATGTATATCCTTGAAAATATAGGAACAAAAATGTATGATATCCAAACCCAGTTTTTCAAATCACACACAGTTTCTTTTCCTCCTCCTCCTAACTCGATGGCCATATCACAGGCCTCCCTCTCTTCATTATGCCCATTATATCAGGACAGATTACCTGGCGGGAGGAAGTTATGAGAAATAGCCCACCCCAAACAAAATATTGCCCTCAATGTCTAGGTAAATATAAGAACCAGAACATTTGCTAAATGGAAGAGTGGAGTTGATAAAAAAAAGTTGGCAGTGCTTCCACCCAGGGCAGGGCCTTTGTAGACAGAGGGGATTCCCTTATGAGGAAATTAACCAGTAATCGAAACAGAGTAATTGGAAGCAGTGGAACTATTACAATCAGCATATAACATTAACCATAAAAATATAGATGCAATGCAGTCTAAAAAAATTCAAGCTTTATACTGTATAAGAAAATATTAATAACAATACATACATATAATGTACAAACCGATATTATCAGGAAAGGGCCTGGTAGGAGTCCTAGTGGAATTATGCACATATAGTTATTTAGAGATATACCACAGAGCACACTGAATGTTGCAAAAAAGTCCTAATGCAGGGGCCCCTGAGGATGATGCAGTGTGTGTTTTTGCATCAGAGACCTGAAGACAAGATCTGCGGTGATGAGGGGACCCTCCAGCCATTACCCAATGAGCATAGAATGCAGTTCTAGTTATCTGGCATTGCATAATAGTTTCTTCTGATCTGGTATTAGTAGCATGGACATGACATGTGGCAAGGACTTTCTATCCCTTCACTTCCTCCTTCCAGGATCTTTTCCCAACAAGTCCAGAGTCAGAAAGTGAGATACATAATTATACATTACAGTGTGATGCTAGCACACAGAGGGCACCATCCAGTGGAAAACCGGATCCCAGCAGGAGCTCCTAGAGGATCCTAGAGAAGCAGTCAGAGATTTCCACACCAAATCAGAACTGTAGGGCAACCTTTGACACTGAGCTTGGCATTTGGCTAAACTCCAGGTCACCTCTCAGATGCACAGCAACGTTTTGCCAAAATCTCTAATTTTTCACCAGATTTTTAGTGAAATTAAAGCTTTTTGACAGTTATTTCTAGTTATACATATAGTACAGTTCCTATAGAAGGGTCTTCAGAAAGTGTCTAATTTTTTAACTCATGTAAACCCATGATTATGTCCTACAATTAGGACACCCAAAACTGCAGTTGAGTTTTGGGTGTGCACTGATTAGTTGGCTCTACTTATAAAAGGTGTGTGTGTTGGGGAGGATGTAAGGTGGAGCACTGTCCATATTTGAACTGTTTTGTTCATGTACCCGGTTCATTATTATGAGGACTCTCACTGTTAGAGTTTTTACGTTCATGAAAGCAGAAGTGAACTGGGCAAGGTTATAACATCAGGATCGTATTGCTGAAGTCCATGAAACATATCATGAGGATGCAGACTAAACTAAAATGTCAGTTTTAGGTGGCCTTTATAATTTGGGATAAATTCTGGTTTCTCTAAATAGCTAACCACAGTTTACAAGATTAATATCTACAAAAAAAATGTACCTGCACATTGCTTGAAAAAAAATAGAAAACAAATTTACACCTCTAGGCTCATTACAAGGCTCCGGAGGCTGCTCAGACACTTCTTTTCATAAGTTTACAGCTATTTCTGCATACTTTTTTCCATCTCTTTCTCCCTGTAATAAATTCACACTCTGTATGTGTCCTATAAATATTTAACAGCTTTATCATGAAATATTAAATGATAGATGGAGTCTTTACTACACCTGCTAAAGGCACTTCAAACAATCAAAAAACTCACACTTCTTTCCAGCTAATCCCTTCTTCCTACTGTATGGCTTATGCCCACAATTTTGTGACAGAGGCCTTTATAATTGCTCCCATTCTTATCTCATACACAGATTAGAAATGCCCAAATGCTGAACATACATCCCTTATGGCTGGAGGAAAGCTGTTTAATATGTGCTGCTCAACTCATGGAGCTATTTGTACTATATATGTGCAAAATACAATAAGCAGGCTTACCTGTTCTGATTTATCTTAAAAGCAGCACAAACTGGACATGTTCTAAAGAAGGTGAATTATTTTTTTCAAAATGTATTTAAATATATACAGAATTTCAAATGTCAAAAGGTCTATACATTTATAATGCTACTTTTGTGTTCGGTGCTGTTAGTTGTCTACTGTGGATGTTTGTTGATACCTATAGGTGTAATTGTCATCAGCTGGCTCAGACAATGATCTTCTACCTGTAATGTTTTATGTATTGTCATTTCCCCCAAATGGTTGTAAATGTAGAAATATAATAAGGCTTGAACGGTGTAACCACACCCATGTTGTACAGATATGAGAGACTTGATCCACATCAACTGAGTTCAAGGCTCAAAGCTAAATTGCACTTGTAAAGTTTTAAAGTCATTGTAAACCCTCACCTTGTAAAATAACCCAGTTTAAAATAGAAATAAAAGGCAACACATTTGTGTATAGATATGTATAAAAAAATGATGATATACTTGTTTTTCCCCCCTTTCTTTTAATACGTGATCACATACCCTCTGTTCTCAGCTGCATAAGAGGTGGAGGAGGAGAAACAGCAGTACATTTATCTTCTCAGTGAAAGGCTGTGCAGGGGAGAGGTGTGAGCAAAAGTGTGATCATTGGAGGAGAGCAGACTGAGTTCTAGCACAGCTAGAGAAATAACCACACTGTGCTCTCATGCCTAGTGTAGTCAGTTTTAAATAAGAAGGCAGAGGCAGGAACACTAGGGATTTCACAAAAGAAGCAATAAAAAGAGGCTCGGATACTTTCTTTAAACACAAGTACATGGTACAGCAGGCACAAAATGAGGAAGGGTAAGGAAGATAATGGAAAGAAAGTGCAGAAGGAATGGGGTTTAGGGGTGGGTGTGCAATTAAGTGACCTGTTTCCTAGCCCTACGATTAATATGGGTTCAGTTTCCATGGAACTGCCATTACTGGCCTTTTTTTTGGAGGTGAAAGTTCCAAAACTGTCATCCTTATCCATGTCTCACATCTTTGTGTTTCTTTTAGGATGACAGCCAGCTCATATACTTGTATACACTTCTCAACAAGAGTCCTTTCTAGACAATGATACTTCAAGCCAAAATCTTCCATTTGGTTTGCAATACCGCTGTGATTGTTACTACATTCAAATGTACATGTAAATTTCCTTTTTCTGTAGTTCCTACATCTGTGATGTGACTCCAGATTTGCCCAGCTCAAAAGCTGACAAGTATACTGTACATGTAGGAATAAATCATATAGCATCTTATACATATGTATAGTGTTGGTATTTTCATCTCTACCTCAGCACTGTGAAACATGTTCCCCAAGCCAGCCCTTTGGTCTACATATGTTTATTGTACTCTATACACATATTCCTCTACATTATTCCTGTAGTGTACAAAACCTAAAGGTACCCAGTGGCTCTTCAGCTGTAAGATAACTGATTTTTCAGTATGTGTTGTGTAGTACAAGTTTAGAATTACAGATTTTCTTCTTTATGCCTAGTGCATTATAAAAGAGGCATATGCATTAATATCCAGTCCTGTAGTGCTTCACTTCAAACTTCTAACAGTCATTGTCTACCTGGTCCAAACAGAGAAAAAGGAACCACTGTGTCATCCTATCCACCACTTTAAACAGTGACTTAAAATTCATATACACCTCTCAAGAGATAGAAGGTTAAGCTGTATTTGGTATTATAACTAGTTTGACACCAGGGCTCTCCCAATAGGGCATTAAAATATGCTCCAGCTTTCCACTCCACTCTACTTTTCCACTGGAAAAAATACACTTTATTCAATGAATGTTGTGCTGTGGCTGCTATTACTTTACCCACTAATGTCCCATGGTCATGTACCCACTAATGTCCCAAGGTCAAAGCAGATCCTTGTGTATTTCATTGTCCTTCAGACCTCGTTTAGATCTATTTGTTGCAGTAATGCACAGTACAAATGTAGGTACCCTTAGTGATCTATAGAGATGAATCTTTAAATGCCTGTTTCCCTATTAAAAGCTGAAATATAATCTGTTTGTCTGTTTGTTTTCTCCTTTTTAAAGCTTTTCCTATTCATTAACATCTTATTGAAATTTTTAAATAAAACCCTTATGTTTTCATTGCATACATTATTTTAGACACAGTGACATCATCAGCGAGTCTCTGTGCAATGTAGGCAGATTATAGATGGTGGGGTTGACAGGTTGGCATACGTAGCTTTCTGAAAAAAACACAGAACACTATCTCAGAACTTTGTTTAACTGTCCTCAGCCCTGATGCAAGTAATGGGGTGGCTCCTGGGTGGGGTT
The DNA here is from genome assembly GCF_062004578.1 of Staurois parvus. NCBI lineage: Eukaryota > Metazoa > Chordata > Amphibia > Anura > Ranidae > Staurois > Staurois parvus. Next base: position 4,840,680 of record NW_028317898.1, on the reverse strand, counting down.
GCATGTAGCACTACCCCCTTACGAGCTGCTGGTAGTACTGTGCCCTCTGTAAAGTAAACAGGTTGTACTGGCAAAACTAGGGTGGTAGGGCAATACAGCAGTTCAAAGATTCAAAGTCAACACACAAGGAAATGAGGCAATAACAATACAGTGAAGTTAACATCAGTACCTTTAAAGTGAGGCTAAATATGTACTGCAGTACCAAGAGCGTAAACAATAGCTCTCTGACTGGGAGATCACACTCCAAGTGACTTCAGATGCCTACCAATAAAAAAACAGGCTAGTAAACCGAGGAGCTCTCACTTTGGAGAGTCTAGGTTTAGGCATAAATGTCTACCTAATCTCCTGCATACCAGTCTTGCTACTTGGGTCTGAATAATCCTTGTATGTAGCTTCTGCTGGCTTAGTTGGGGTCCTTTACGCACACAAAACAAGGTGATGTTGCTTTAAGATATGGAATCAATGAGGAAGTTCACTTTAAGATGAGAAGTCAGTAGGGAAGTGCACTTTAGGATGTGAAGTTAAGGGGGAAGTTCCATAAAGAAGGGTTGAACTTAGTCAGTAGGAGTGCCCCTTTAAGCAAAGGCAACTGTTGTTGAAGCAAGGGGTTGGTTAAGCAGGAAGAGAAGTGTTAATCCAGTTCAGCAGACTGAGTGCAATGGCAGCTTTATTGTAAAACGGTGGCAGCTTACAGCAATGGATGGCAGCAAGGTACTTAGCTCTGATCAAAGACAGTGTCAGGAAGTGATTATAGCCCAAGTAGGTCTGCTTGGCAACAAGAACTAATTATAATGAGTATCAGTGAAGTGTGGGACAGTGACCCTCTCACTTAATTCTTCTTGAGAAATCCTGGAAGAATGCAAGTTGTCATGTGGTGTGAGGGGGGCGCAGTAAATGGCGATGCAGTTGTGGCGATTTGGACACATGCACTACTCACAGTGGCTACAGATGCTGAAGGACCCCCCCAGAATGGTCTCCATGGCTCAGTGCTCAGCACAGCAGTCTGCTCTTTGACTCACTAGAAGCTCTGTTGAATGCAGCTCAACCCTACCTGGCCCGGACAGCACAGCTTGGAACAGTCACTCACACACTCCTTGCAGTTGGCTTATCTCTTCCCAACTGTCCTTCCAGGCTTTTCCTTATATAATGTCCCTCCTGCTTGCAGGCTTTGTAGTTGTGACTTTAACTTTACTTTACAGAAAGTTCTGCTTCCAGACTACATCCCCCCAGAATGCTCTGAGTACTTGTACTGAGGCTATGGTGAGGCAAAGTGCTAAATGCTGCCAATTTGTGGGCCAATAGGGCTCTACATCCTCTGTAACAATGCACAGTGTTACATAAACATATATTAAAATGCCTTGATGATTGGACGTCATTCTGGAGGACTGGGAATTCCTAGGCAGGCTGCATTTTCACGCAGCTTGCCCTAGGTTTAGGCATATGAAGCTGAGCCTCCATGATTTAAAGAGCTTAAATCCAATGAACATGTTGGACTAGGGATGTTAAAGCTGCGGAGGAAAGAGCTAGATACTAGTTGTGCTTTAGTCATTATATGAGGCAGGCTCTATCTGAATTGCTACAGCTTCTAAGCCACATAATGAAAAGCTCACAGTGGGCAGGGAAATCAAAGCAAACAATTCCAGTACAGGAGAGGAGTTTGTACAACTGCATGGCTAACGGTAAGGCTGGAGTTTAGCTTTAATAATCTCACTTGGGTGTAGGTAACAGCCATGATTCTTGGCCTGGTCTATAAACTCTTCTTAGACGTAAAGTGATTTTAAACCCATAGAATCATATTCAGCAGCTGATGTAATGCAGTCTCTTTAGCTTTTAATTGCCAGGTCCATACATTATACAGACCTGACAGTGGGGGGGGGGGGGTTCACACACAATGCAGTGGCTGCAGTCACCAGGATTGTGTATAAAACTGACAAGCGGACTCCTGCCTGTCAGGTGGAAGCAGTTGGGCTGTACTGCTGCCCGATTATCTCCACATACTCTCAATAAAAAGGCACCCACCCCTGCCATGTCTTCTGGGCTGCACTTGCCCAACTGCGGCCTCGGGGCCAATGTAGTGGGTGCTGGTGGGTGGAGGGGCATATGTCCGCACTCTTCCTCTTCTTGCTGTGGCCTGGAAAGTGGCATGTATGACGTCACTTCTGGGTCAGCCTGTCACTTCTCTAGCCAGGGAGGAATGTATTGCAATGTGATCTGCCTTGCAATACATTCAGTGGAGCCCAGAGGAGATGTACAGAGTCTTTTAGACCTTGCATGTCTCATTAAAGAGAGCCTGTCACCTAAAAAACATCACATAGGTGTCTTTGTGTTTATTGCAAAACCAAAAAAAAATAAAGTTACACCCAAGTATATAACATCTCTCCAATAAAAATGTTGAGGATCCCCACACACGTACTAATGTAAACTTTGTGTGAAAAAGTTGATTGCGATACACACGTTACATATCACCACGCAAGCTATAGTGACAGCAATAATTCTAGCACAAGATCTCCTCTGTAACACTAAAATGATAACCTGTAGGGGCTTTTGAAATGTCGCCTAGAGAAAATATAGGGTGCTGAAGTTTGTCGCCATTTCATGGGCGCACACAAATTTAATGTTTGACACGTTGGGTATCTAGTTACTTGGTGCAACCTCATCTTTTTTATATTTTATCAAACATTTGGATAATTTATTGTGTTTGTTTGCCCTAAAATTCACTTTAGTGTGTTTTTTACTGAAATTTGGCATTTCTTAGACTTTTTCAATAATAAAATACAAATTGTAGCTGCCATTATTTTATTCTCTAGGGTGTGTTTTCAGAAAATAATAAAATTATTTTTTAAACGTGTGCAAAAAAATGGAAAAACTGATCTGGCAGTGAAAGGGTTAATCCTTGCTTATGCTTCTGTATAAGCAGGTACCATGACAGCTGCCCCAGACCTCCTGTTTCAGGGTAACTCCTTTCTCTTGTAGCATCCCAAAAAAAACCATTGCACTTAAAGACTAGAATCCTGTCTTCCTACACTGTGTACAATAGAAACACACAGTCATGGAGCCTAGGATGGCAAGGCTTTCTTCTGCTGCTGCTCCTTCCTCCTCCTCCCTTCTCCCAGCTAACAGACTGATTTGAGACAGCACTTTTTCTTCTGTTAACTCTTTCCTGTGAAGATCTGGATTCAGGGAAGCAGCTCTGAGAAAGCAAGAGTCAACAGCTTTGAAATTTGTAAAGTGCAAGTGCTAGGTTAAGAATTTTAGCAAATAGTTTACTGGGGAATGTTTATTTTACTCAATGTATTAATCTAAAAAAACCTATTAGGGTTTGATGTTACTTTCATTCTGGCTTTCTCAGCCAAAGGGGGCAAAAAAGAATGGGTAATCCAGAGTATGAGTTCAAATATATACTGTCCACGTCATGACTAGGGGTTAGGGTTGCCACCTCATCCCTTTAAAACTGAACACATATTACATAGGTTCTGTGGCTGATTAAGGTGGTAATTAAACTCACTTGGCACTTTACCTGCATGAAAATAGCCTCAGAACCTGTGTAATTAATATGTGTTTGGGTTTAAAGGGATGAGGTTGCAACCCTTCTAGGGGTGCACCTACACAGAGGCTCCTTAGGCTGGATTCACACCTAAACGATTTGTAGCTTGAAGTTCCAAAAACACTCAAATTTATAAAAAATCAATTGTTCTTTATGGTGCCTGTTCATGCGATCAGGAGTGAACAGGCACCATAGAGAAGAATTGCTTTTTTTTAAGTTTGAGTGTTTTGGAGCTTAGAGCTTCAAGCTACAAATTGTTTAAGTGTGAATCCAGCCTAAACCTCATTGGTACTAGAGCCCGATTTTCACTACTGCTCCATTTCCAGCTGGAAAAATGGCTACACCCCATGCTTCACTAAATTTGCATGCCTGCTGAAGCTGAGCAGCATTGTTTTGCAAGCTGATGCCATGCACATTTGCATTCGCATTAGTAGGGTTGCTATCGTATCCCTTTAAAACCAAACACGTATTAATTACACAGGTTCTGAGGCTGATTAAGGTGTTAATTAAACTCACTTGGAGACTTATCTGCATTAAATTAGCCTCAGAACCTGTGTAATTAATATATGTTTGGCTTTAAAGGGATGAGGTGGCAACCCCACATGAGTGAGAAGCAAAGCAGCAATGTCCGCTGCCCACTGACCAGCAATGTACATTCACATATACATCCAGGTTTAGCACTGGTACTTAAGGGGGACATGCTCTACAGTACCACCTCACAATATAGACATTTCGTAAAGCAATCAATTTTCATACACTTAAACCTAGTACACTCTATCAGAAAATTGAACGAACGATCGTCTGATTCTCCATGAAGATGCGTATCGTTATGTAACCGAAAATAGTATTAACTTGTACAAAAATTCTCAACCCACAAAGGAAAATGTAGGCAAACATAGCTACATTTTATCTTAGTAGAAGAGGAAGTGTAGAGTCATTCTTTGCTTCTGATCATGCAAGTTATTATTTTCTATTTGATTATTTCTGTATGATTACTGTACACATTGAACAAAAACCAGACTTTGTGTTTACACACGATAAAGATTTTTTAGCTTGCACCCTCAGTTTTTGCTGTCTAAACAGTCATTTGGCTGTCAAAAGTACTATACTAACGATCAGATAATCGACCGATCATTCCTCATACTGAAATGTTCGTACAATTTTTTATTAAGTGGATGGGCCTTTACCAGGACCCAGTATAAGTTACACCAAGACAGATGAAAGACTGAGCTCTGATCTACATACTTGTTCCAAGCCAGTGATTTAAAGGAAATTGAAGCCATTTAGATCAGAACAGCTGCCAGGTGACTACCATTTGTAGAAGAATAACCTGCATGTTTTTTAAAGCTCTGGTTTCCTTTAACATATTCTACTTCTGAGACATTGGAGTAAAGAAACTCTGAAAGGTTCTATCTGTTCTTAGTTTAGAAGGTTAAACACACCTGCAGAAGACAGCACCTAAAACAGTCCATCCAATTAATTATATTCAGAAAATGTCAGTTGGAGAACAATTCCCATCATTAAGATGCAGAAAGAGCAACACCACTATCTTGAAATTTTCCTAATGATGTCTTCTCTAACTTCACTTTACCTCTCCTCACTCGGATGTTCTGTCCCTTGGCCATTTTAACCATTGTTAATCTTTAAAGAGATTTTTAATTGCTGCAGCTTTGCTATCGGACATGGTGAGGTGAGGAGGGGAGGGTTGGAAAGGTTTTGTCGGCAAATTCAAACTTAGAAAAGCTCCTGTTTAATGGAATAATTTCCCCTAGCTCTGTTAAAGGGGACAGGCAGCTGCTCCTGTGACATGCAATTTTAATTGGGCACTTTGCAATATTAAAGCAATCTCTATAAAATATTACCCAACTCCTGCTGATGAAAAATGCCTTTTTTTCCCCCTTTTGCTTCAGATTCCTGTGATTTAATCAGTCCTTTAACATTAACATGACTGCAGATAGTATCGTAATTACTTTTCAAGCAGAAAGAACAAAAACACACTAGGGATTTCTGTGTGTATCAGGATTCACAAAATGGTACTTTCGCTAAATTGGTGCAAGAAAATATTCCCTTAGTGTAACCATTACATTAAGGGAGAAGACGAATAGGTGTCAAAGAAAAATCGCTCAAAATGACATCAGTGATCAGGGTTGTATGGATCATGTTAACCCAGAATTTCAAGACAAAACACACATTAAAAGCAATTTAATAGCTTCTTCTACAGTCAGGATCAATATTAGTTGATCAACGATATTACACAATAAGTAATGTCATTGAGCAAAACAGAGGAAACCAAGGCTGCGACTCTCTATTTGTAGAAGATACAGTGAAGGGCATACACATGCACATACACTCGAATTGCTAGTTGTTATTGCACATTGATGGAAATCAGTTTGAAACTCAAAATTCACATAATCTTTGTAGTTGACCTTCTTTGCTTCATCATCAAGGCACTCCAAGCAGCTATGACATTTTTATTGACTTGTATTGAGAGAAACACAATTCTGAAGAGGCCAAAAGCCTATATACGCAGGCCCTATAATACTGCAACACCTTTCAAACATCCTTAGCAGGCAGAGCAGACCAATGAGTAAAGTGGCTACAGCTTGTATGTTCACAAGCCTATTTTACCTATATGCAATAACATTTTATGGAGTGGCTCAGATGGTTCTGGATGAATTAAATCACAAACACATCTGTTTCAGAGTAATCACATCTTATTTGAGGGTTTAGGAATGTTAGTGTAGCACTTCCCGTAGCCCCAAAGGTTGTTAAAGATCCCCAGTTGATTCAGTGGGCTAGCATTCACCTTAGAGCACAATTTTTTTCTCTTTGTGGGGTGAAAGATATTGGGTACCAGCCACTTTAACAGAGTTTATCACTAATATGTGGGAAGGTGCAGTGACAGTAAAGACAATGGTTGCAATAGAATGTGGAACATGTATTGAAGAGAATGCCAAACTACAAATACCCCAGGTGGGAGTGCACTGTTAGGGAAACAGCCACAGTTCATTATAAATGCAGTGGGACAGCATGTGCTGACAGCATCTGTTTCAGAGGTCGAAGTGCAGCCTGGCTGGAATAGTCCCAAAAGGGGAGACTTCCTTACAGGATGGTGAGTCACTAACCTGTCCCTTCTCATCTGGAACCTCTCCCTACAACTAATCACTTTTCCTGACAGACAGGGCCTCTCTCTCTCTTCACTATACACTTCTCAAATGTCAAACCTGGGAACAGGGACTTATAAAGGTTCAGCTGACCTAAGATGGCTACCAGGAGTCACCTGGATGCAGCATAGCCAACCTGTACGCTGCTTCCAAGAACCAGGAAACCATAGAGAAACCTTTGTTTTACTTGACTTCCTCTCCAGCTGTGGTGCCACTCAGGTAATCTCCACCTACAGTGGAGAAAACAGACTGCACCTGCCTACAAAGAAACTCTGGAAGAGAGGGACTAGAGCACAAGATACCCAAACTTAACAATAATATTCAGATGTTGTATCATCACTTACAGTTAGTACAGAAAATTGGTCCTTAAAGTTAGAATAGCACTATTTAGACTGTAGAGCAGCTCCTATTCAGCTTACATACCTCTTAAATGATCCATCAGAGCTTCCTCCAATGTCCACAGTTAGTATCTTCTACCCAACTCTTCTGGGCACTTGTTAGCAGACTAGATTTCATCCCTGGTGCTCCAATCCAGGTCAGCACCTTCCTGTTCCATTATCTCTGGATAAACCCTTTAGCAGGACAGCAGGATACTTCGGGCATCAGGCTTGGGCCTTTCTGTAACAGACCCTCCCCAGGCAGCAGGTACAAGAGAATAGTAATACACAGCAACAAACACACTCCCAGAATCTGAAGGTAAAAGAGCTTTCCAAGGTCACTTTCAAATATTTATATCATCCGCAGCATGTACAACTGACAATATACTTCCTAGTGGTTGTCCAGGAAGACAAAAATATTTATAACTCAGGTTATTGGATGTTTTTACACTATTGCCAGGGATATTCATCAATAGCAGGCAGAGACAAACAATAAAGCTGAGCCTAATGAAAACTGAAAAAAAGTAAAACTATCAATTAGAGCACAGGCTGATTACAACCAAGCAGCGCTAGATTCTGGCTAGGGGCACTATTACTTGGGGCAGTGTCCCTACATAACAATGCAAGGTTTTTAATTTATTTATGTTTGTCTATTGGTTAAACTTGGTGGACATGTGTTGTTTGTTTTTCTAACTATGTAAATATTATCCCCGGGAGCTACTCATGCAAGGTTTGGACCAAAGAGGAATTCTCAGTGTAGCTACCTTGCTATTCTTTGGTGGAAATCTGACACTGTAGCTTTCTTTACCCAACTGCAATCACTTTTGTAGCACCCTTAGATTTAATAGATGCATAAACATTTCTTGCTGTGAAACTTCACTGAAAAGAGGAAAAAGATCAAGCAGAATGCAAGATCAGATACACTCAAGCAAGATCAGGGACACCAGGGATAATGTTCATATCTGTGTCATTATCCTGTGTTTAGGTAGCATTTAAGCAGTGTTTTTAAAGCCCCATAACCACTCTTCAGTGCCCACCAAGAATATTACAATGGACACCACACTGTACAGCACACACAGGAGTGATATCATTGTGTTATGTTCACCACACCTATAGAATTTATGGTGTGTTAGTGAAGCATTTATAGAGTGTTAGCTGGGAGCTGGAGGAGAGGGAGTGGAGATTCCTGTATCCCAGAATGCACTGGGACATAGAGACAGAGCAGCTCCATCCACTTCCTGTTTGAACAGAGCAACTATCTGGTATCAATTTATGGAAATGCCCCTTTGAAATTCTCTAGAAGACTGTGAGATGTACCCAATACAAGTGCAAGTGTACAATCCAAAAAGCACACGTTCCTGCGTTAAAAATGGCTGTGTGTATAAGTGGGTGCTGCAGTGACTGTTGGCTGGAACCGAACAGAATCAGCAAGGGAGAATGTCACCAGCACACCGAGGATCACCAATACAGGTCCAAAAGTTTTAATGAACGATCACATAGTTACAGCAAGGCAACGTTTCGGAGTCTCGCATCAGGCATGTGACAAATTGTGACAGAAACTGGAGAACTATTTAAGAAAACCATCCATCAATCAGAGTGAAGTGAAATGAGCCTGGCCCTGCCCCATGATGTCATGTTCCCTCCAAAATGCATTCAAATCAATGTAAATAGAAACATTACAAACTGTGAAAATAAATAAACCATAAAGCAATAATCAGATGTGCATAAGCTGCATTCCCGGGGATAGAAACATTGTGGTCACATGTATCTTAGTACTCCCCGGATTGTAATAAAGTGTCAGCTGAAAGCAGCGCTGGGTTCTGGGAACAACAACCAGCAGCATAAATGTCCCTGACAGAAGATAAAGACTTGCCTAGAGATGTGGGGGTGTCTCCGATTGCCAAGTGAGCTGCAATGGGGACACACCTACAGTGGTCCTATTAGTGCAGTTTCATGATGACGCATGCCACCTGCATGCACCATGTGAGTTTACTACTCAAAGTCATTCCTGCAACGGCCGCCTTTATCATGGAAACCCATGACATCGGCGCCGGGAAGGACAAGGTGGAGGCAGGTCGCCAGAGTCATAGAAACACATGACACTGACATCACACTAGCCAATGGGCGGGCAGAGTTGCAGAGATGAGTTGTGAAGAAAAAAGAACAACAGAAATGAAGCAGATTGAGGGCCAGTTCACACCACATGCGTTTCAGTTACTTTTCATCTGCATCCAAAGAGAAAGTAGGCTACATGGTTGTCAATGTCATAGTTCACATCAGTGCTCGTAGTTCAGGTGCGTTCCAATCACAGATAAAAAACAGAACATGCCGCATCTCCTCCATACAGAACTGCACTGGAACGTGGAAAAATGCACAGGAGCGCACCAAAATGTACCAAAAATGCACCGTAACACACATGTCCCCATCTAAATTGAAAAAAGAGAGGGGAGAAAATGGACTAGAATGCATAAAAAAGCTTCTGAATGCATAAACAAAATGTCAAAATGCATAGGCAAAAACACATCCTAAGCGCATCTGGACTACGTGTCCATAGTGCAAACTGGCCCTGAGAATGATGATAATTGGTCCCTGAATAGAGCTGGGGAGAAGTGGAAGAAAAGGGAGTGATAAAAATGTAAAAGAGGCTAGAAACGGAAAAAAAAAATGTGTAGGGGTGGCACAGCTCACCTGCTTGCAGACAGAAAGAGAGAGACCGCTGTTAATAGTGTGAATGTGAAAAATCTAAACCAAAATTTATCTACAAAACTATATACACTTCAATCATGAGGAATCAACCTAACCAAAGTTTATCTGCGATCCAAAAAGCACAAATGTGATGTGTTAATATTAAGTCCCCTCGGTTGTGTTGTGTCGAAGGTTATGGATCCAATAAGCTTCACGATGGAGGAGGAAGTTGTCACGATCTCCTCTCGCCAATCGACTGACGTGTTCCATTGTCATGCCCCTCAATTCATTTACCTGGTGTCCTGCCAAAATAAAATGAACTGCTACGGGTTTGCTCAAATCAATGGGTTCACCTTTGATACTCTTGACTAGAGCTGTCCTAATGTTACTCCTGTGTTTCTGAAATCTCCGCTTAAAGGGACCTTTTGTTTTGCCCACATAAACTAGTGAGCAGGGGCATTTCAGAATATAAATGCAGTAATCCGTGTTACAGTTCAGATAACCCTGTATCTGCTAACGTTAAACATTTCTCGTCGAAGGCCCAGAATCTCCTGTGTGAATACCTTATTGATTATTTAAGTTTTGTACTTGAAAGCAATTTTTTTGCATTGAAGGGAACCATCTATGCCCAAATATGTGGCACTGCCATGGGCAGTTCTGCTGCCCCTTCCTTTGCAAATTTATTTGTTGGGTTTATGGAGGAGCAAAACATGTATCTCATGCCTTTGTTCATTGATCATGTAAAATGCTGGCTAAGATATATTGATGATATCTTCCTTATTTGGAAAGGGGAAACATTTATTTTTTATGAGTTTGTTGATCAGCTTAATGGCATCTTTCCTGGTATCATTTTCAACCCAGAGATATCCCCCGACAGCATTACATATCTTGATGTGAGGATCACTAACAACCAGGGTACACTCCAGACATATGTGTTCTCAAAACCAACAGACAGGAACTCCCTACTTCATTACCAGAGCGCACATCCCAAGCATCTTCGTGATAGCCTGCCTATTTCACAGTTCAATAGGGTGTTACGTATTTGTTCCTGTATGAGTGACAGGATAGAACAACTTGAGGCCATGTATAGAAAATTTGTGGAACAAGGTTATCCTACTCGAGTACTTGACCAGGCATTAGACAGATCTACAACAGATTTTGAAGGCAGCCCTAGGGTGGCCAACAGGCCGCTCTTTATATATGGCTTCAATCAGGCATCTGAACGTATTAAACAAGCGGTCATACGTAACATGAACATCCTTAGAGCTGATGACACTCTATCACCCGACTTAAAGAATCCACCATTAATGGCATATAAGCGAGGTATATCCCTACATGACTTATTAGTTCAAGCGGACCCTAGGACCAAATACGCTAAGGCAGTATTCAAGTTCTCAGAAAGACAGGGTTGTTACAAGTGTTACAATTGTAATGTATGCAACTCATTGATCTGTGGGGAACATTTCACATATCCCCACAATGGGAAACATTACCAGATACAGGGTTACCTGAACTGTAACACGGATTACTGCATTTATATTCTGAAATGCTCATGCTCACTAGTTTATGTGGGCAAAACAAAAGGCCCCTTTAAGCGGAGATTTCAGAAACACAGGAGTGACATTAGGACAGCTCTAGTCAAGAGTATCAAAGGTGAACCCATTGATTTGAGCAAACCCGTAGCAGTTTATTTTATTTCAGCAGGACACCAGGTACATGAATTGAGGGGCATGACCATCAAACATGTCAGTCGATCGGAGAGAGGAGGAGATCGTGACAACTTCCTCCTCCGTCGTGAAGCTAATTGGATCCATAACCTCGACACAACACAACCGAGGGGACTTAATACCAACACATCATATTTGTGCTTTTTGGATCGCAGATGAACTTTGGTTAGGATGATTCCTCATGATTGAAGTGTATATAGTTTTGTAGATAACTTTTGGTATAGATTTTTCACATTCACACTATTCACAGTGGTTTCTCTCTTTCTCTCTGCAAGCAGGTGAGCTATGCCACATCTACACATTCTTTTTTTTCCGTTTCTAGCCTCTTTTCCATTTTTATCACTCTCTTTTTTTCCACTTCTCCCCAACTCTATTCATGGACCGATTATCATCATTCTCAGGGCAAGTTCGCACTATGGACACGTAGTCCAGATGCATTTTTGCCTGTGCGTTTTGACACGGTTTTTGACACATCTGGTGCGTTTTTTTTATGCATTTTTAATGCATTCAAAAGTGTTTTTATGCATTCTAGTCCGTTAACTCCCCCCTCTATTTTCAATTTAGATGGGGACATGTGTGTTACGGTGAATTTTTGGAGCATTTTGGTGCGCTCTGGTGTTATTTGCTGCGTTCCAGTGCAGTTCTGTATGGAGGAGATGAGGCATGTTCTGTTTTTTATCTGCGGCTGGAATGCACTGGAACTACAAGCACTGATGTGAACTATGACATTGACAACCATGTAGCCTACTTTCTCTTTGGATGCAGATGAAAAGTAACTGAAACGCATGTGGTGTGAACTGGCCCTCAATCTGCTTCATTTCTGTTCTTTTCTTCACAGCTGATCTCTGCAACCCTGCCCGCCCATTGGCTAGTGTGACGTTGGTGTCATGTGTTTCTATGATGCCGGCCACCTGCCTTGCCTTGTCCTTCCCGGCGCCGACGTCATGGGTTTCCATGATAATGGCGGCCGTTGCAGGAATGACTTTGAGTAGTGCATGCATGCAGGTGACATGCGTCTCCATGAAACTGTGCCACTGCACTAATAGGACCACTGTAGGTGTGTCCCCATTGCAGCTCACTTGGCAATCGGAGACACCCCCACATCTCTAGGCAACAGTCTTTATCTTCTGTCAGGGACATTTATGCTGCTGGTCGTTGTCTCCATAATCCAGCGCTGCTTTCAGCTGACACTATCACAATCCGGGGAGTACTATGATACGCACGTGACCACAATGTTTCTATCCCGGGAATTCAGTTTATGCACATCTCATTATTGTTTTATGGTTTATTTATTTCGCAGTTTGCAATGTTTCTGATTATATTGATTTGAATGCATTTTTGGAGGGAACATGACATCATGAGGCGGGGCCAGGCTCATTTCACTTCACTCTGATTGGTGGATGGTTTTCTTAAATAGTTCTCCAGTTTCTATCACAATTTGTCACGTCTGATGAAGGGTCCTGCGAAACGCCGAAACATTGCCTTGCTGTAATTATGTGATCGTTCATTAAAATGTTTGGACCAATACCAGTGCAATACTTTTTTTTTTTTCCACCTGGACATTTTTTTACATGATCACCTTGAGCTGGACCAAGTCAAATGCCCAAAAGATCAAAATATACAAATCTATATTGCAGAAAATTTACAAAAATACCTCTATTTACCTCCCATTTCCTACTAGAAAAAAAACACTTTTCATGGGCATTTTATATGCGTTCTTGATGCTATTTCAAAACACAACAAAACACATCATAAATCCTATAGGTGTGTTACTTCATTCTACATATTCAACACACGTGTGAAGGAGCCCTTCTTTGCACTTGCTCTGAAGGGGTGGTAAAATCTAAAGGTTGAGCCATGTTTTTACTTCCCCTCCACCTTTCCCTCTGTTGCTACTGAGGTAGCAGCAGGGGGGGGTGTACATGCCGCGCCTGCAATGCGTTACTGTCTCCCTGTCGCACTTGGTGGGCGGTACCAAGTGAATGGGACCAGTCTCCAAATGTCCCGCAATGTGCACAGTTGCGATCTGGTTGTCAAGAAATTAGGGGATTAAAACAGGTGGTGATGCAATACCTCCACACTACTTGTCTTTTACTGTCTGAAAAGTGATTTGAATGCAGAGTGCGCTTCAGACAGCAAAGCAAGTCCAGACAAGGCCTTGAAGAACATTGTTTTTTTGCATCTAGTATTGCATGATAGTCTTAAAATGTCTCTCTATATTCCAAGGCATTGAAGTTCCCTGAGGGAACATGGCCCTTGACCCTTGGGGATCATTCACTGCAACTCTGTATTCTAAGAAACATACCCTATTTTAACTGTCCAGCTGGTGGTGATGCTTCTACTTATTCAATGCAGTTTTACTAGCAGCAGAGGCCTCTACTGTGCAGGTTTTCCCTCAATCTTTTATTCTCCTACAAGGACAAGATGAGGGTTATACCTACCAGCCTTATAACTAAATGCCTCAGCATTTTGCCTACAGCCAGGTTTTAAGCTTCTGACCTTGTCCTTGCTTTGGGATCCTACTTTTCCTGGATACCCCACACCCTGCTCCTCACGAAGTCAATAATGGTGCTCTTTCCTGGAGAAGTTTGTATTATATTTTCACATAGCACAGTGGGCATTTTTTCTTGATTTTTTTTTTCTTTAAATACCATTATCTGTGGTTGCTCTATTTGACTTACTTATTTTATATTTAAAAGAGTCCCAGAGATATATAAGAACCAAATTCACTAGCATCTACCAAGCAGTAAAATATGAGGTTTGGATGGACTAACACATTTTTGAGAACACCTCATATTTTATATTTTTTCAATATTCTTTCTTGTTTAAAGCTCAAAACTAAAATCCAAGAGAACAGCTAAATATAGAGTTAAAATACATGTCTGGGAGCTTTCAAAAAGGTTTGCATGTCTGTCTACCAAGTCCTCATCTCATAACGCAGCTGGCCTGGGGACTTGGCCTTTCCCCATTGCAGTTAAGTAACCCCGTCAGGTCATTTCCCTCCCCCAAGGCTATGACTGGACAGTATAGAAGCAGCAACAGACTGATAAGGTCATCTCTTTGGTCTTCCCTTCTATCATGCTCCATGTTATAACATGTAAAGTCAGGGCACCTGTGTAGCTCCTAGTCTTAGCCCTACGTCTCTGTCTCAGTGTTACTCTACAGGGGATTTAATGAGCCTGAACTAGAATCAAGTTCAGATGCTGAAACTAGACAAAATGAACATTAGTAGCTGTTATTGAAGAATGAAATTTGGAGATTAGGCAATCAAGCGTCACTACATTGAACAATGCCTTTAATTTAAAGCTGAACTTTAGGCATGATTTTTAGTGTATAGTTACATTGGTCCAGCTTGAACTAATGTAGTATGCATTTCTCATACCTGTGCATTCCCTATGGAAGCAGAGAATCACTGCAGTAGTCAGTGCTACTACAGTGATAGCAGCGATCTTCAGAGTCCATAGCAGGGTTGCCAACCATCAGTAAATTTACAGACAGTTTGTAGAAATCAGTTATTTTTTACAACTGTCTGTAAATATTATGGGCTGATAATTTGTCGTGCTGTGTTGACTTTTGTACGTGTAAACCAG